>NC_077234.1:223807280-224410780 GCF_027887165.1 Monodelphis domestica
CTCAAACTAGTCAATCTTAAAATTTGGTATGAACAATTTACACCTCAAAAAAAAATTTTTTTTAATTACTAATCAGGTTAACTTATTGTTGTTTTATTTTCTACACTTAAGTGACAGCAAAAATGTTAAAAAGGCAGCTTAAAATATCCAGTATATATTTTTCTCCCAGAGGGCTGGTTGTTAAACATTTACCAACACACTCCTGGGTACAACCTCACTATGTAGCAGAATTGAAGACATAGTAATTGAGTCCTAGGCTTGACTCTGTTACTTCCTTTTGGACTTTGAGCAAGTTGCTAGTCCCATAAGATCAATATTAATCCCTATAGTCTCTTTTAGCCATAAAACTTATGATCAAAGCTGGCCATAGTAAACTGCTTAATAAATGCTCATTTAAGAGAATGAGTCTATGAATCTTTTACCTGCAAAAATCTCCAACTGCAAGGCCTTCAGTTCAGCTCATGTTGACTAGCATTATAAAATCAATGGAGCCTCTTTTCAGGTTATATTAGAAATATGAGAATCCCAAAATTCTTGGTGCAGATTTAAGCTTTTTTTTTTTTTAACCTTTACCTTCCATCTTGGAATCAATACAAAAAATGTGTAATGGTTCCAAGATAGAAGAGTGATAAGGGCTAGGCAATGGGGGTTAAGTGACTTGCCCAGGGTCACACAGCTAGGAAGTGTCTGAGGCCAGATTTGAACCTAGGACCTCCCATCTCTAGGCTTGGCTCTCTATCCACTGACCAACCCAGCTGCCCCCAGATTTAAGCTTTATTAACAGATGTAAAAGTTTGAAAGCATGAAGATGTTTAGGACAGTATGTAGCTTAAAACTCACTAAACACTACTAGGACAGGATATATATAACTGTAACCACTTGAAAAGTTGATTTGTGGATAGAGTACCAGACCTGGAGTCAGGAAGACCTGAGTTCAAATCCAACCTAAGACACTACCTAGACAGGGCAAGTCATCTAACCTCTGTTGGCCTCAGTTTCTTCATCTGTACAGTGAGGATAATAATAGTACCACCCTCCCTGGGCTATTGTGAAGACAAATTAGATAATGTAATTCTCTATTTTTATTATCATTATTAATTATTCCTTGTTTTTGACCGAGTTGTCAAATTGAGCTCCCAAAAAAGGGCACTTCTGGTAACTGGAAATAAAATGCACTGCAGGGTCCTCTTGTGATGGGGGCTGTTGTGGACATTCATTCCCCGAGTTACTCTGCACCTAAGAATGCATCTAAATCAGGAACTTTCTCTTCATGTCCTTGGTGTAACAGAGGAAGGAAGATGGGCTTACTTCCTTGAAGGGGGGGTTTCCACATGGTAAAGAACCCTGGGGGAACGTCGGGCCAGCCAGGCCACCGAAGGGGAGGAAACGTAGAGGGTCTCCTCCTCCCCTGCCCGTGACAAGCTGCAGTGAGTCCACCCCACCGACAGCTGGATGGGCACGGAGGAAAGCGGCTGCGCGGGCAGCCCGCGGCCGGGTCCGGGTGTCGGAATCCCCTGACCTGCTCCCCCCGACGCAGTCCCTCCCCCTCCCTGCTGCCTCGGTCCCCTCCCCCTCCAAGGCTGCCAGAGAGAGGAAGAGAGAGAAAGAGGAAGAGAAAGCCCATTGCGCCGCAGCCTTTGCGGGAAGCGGCCCGCAGTTACACACCCAGAAGAAGGCCGTCCATGTCAAAGAGCAGGTGGGTGACCGGCCGCAGAGGAGGCGCAGGAGCCAGGCCGGGAGCCCGCGAGGCCATCGTGCCCTGGGCGTGGGTCTGTCGCAGGGCCCAGAGCGGCGGGGAGCCAAAATTTTCTGGCGGGGGCTGGAGGGAGGAGGAGGAGGAGGAGGAAGAGAAAGTGGGGGTGGGGTAAGAACTGAGGGTGGGGGTGGGGGTGGGGCCCGAAGAACAGTCGGTGGCCCGAGAGGCTCCCTGCACGCGCACGCGCCCTGGGAAGCCCTTGCCGCCTTTCTCTCCCCTCCCCCCCTCTTTCCACCTCTGCGTCTAGGGGTGGGGGGAAGGGTGGGGTTGGCAGGAGGGGGAGGGGCACGGGAGAGCGAGCGGACTAGCGTGCGCTAACGTGGGTGTGTGCGGTGCCTGTGTTTCCTGCCTAGATCCCGGAGCTGCGGAGCATGCTCAGATCGAGCCCCCTCGGAGACGTTTTCGCAGCCCTCCATTCATTGCCTCGGCTGGAGCTGCAGGGAGGGGGGAAGGGCAGAAGAGGAAGATGCTAGGGGTCCTGATGGGAGGCTGAGGAGCGCTACTCGAGAGAGAGAGAGGGTGGGAGGGAGGTCAGTCAGTGTCAGGTGACCTCAAGACTTGCTTTTGGCTGATGGCATTTGCCACCTTGGACGAGTAGCCGTGGGAACTACCTGGTCTGCCTAAGCTAAAGATCAGATCGCCTAGGGCTACATTCAGGTGCCACTTGCTTCTGTTTTTGTTTTTTTTTTTTTTTGGCACCCTGCCTGACTCCCGGCTGTTACTAAAACCAGAAGTGGAGCCCCAAGCTGGAATCATGTTCTCTGCGGCCAGCCAGTGGGGCATGGGCAAACTCCGGGCTGGTTTGGGTGGCAAGGAGGAAACGTCTGGGTTATTTTAGGTATGATTTATTGAAGACAGATCTGAAGTCTCCCGCACTGCTGTCTTCTGTACCAGGCTTCATCATGAGTGTCAAGTAAGGCTGACATTTTTTTTTCATAGTGCATTTTCTAATAAATGGAATCAAATAAAATCAGAGAACTGATTATTAGGGGAAGAAAATACACTAATGAAGTGTTTGATGTTAGGGAACTGCAATTCAAATTTCTGTGGTCAAGGGAGATTTTATTGTATGTGGTGCCATCTTTTGCTGCAATTAAAAAAAGCCTATTATAACCGCATTACCTTTCAAAGTCGGAATCACATCTCATCTGTGGTTTTCTATTCCCGTGTTTCTTCCCTTTCCACCCTTCTTAAATGTATCATGAAAAACACAATGTTGGCCTAGCCATAAAATACAGTAATATGCTTGCACTGTGTTTCTGTTTTGTGTTTTGTGTGTGTGTGTTTTTTTAAGTGGGGTTTTACATACATCCACATATAGATGGGTAATTAATAGCCGAGTAGTTCATCATGATTGGTTTTTTGTGACATCATTTTTTCAGGAGAGCATGCATAACTGAGAAACCTTTAAATAAAAACGCAAAACCATAGTATAGACTGATCATTCCTTGAAAGAAAGCTTTTTTAACAACAAAGAAAAATGACTGACCCTAACACAGAGCAATAAATTTTAAAATATCGATAAATGAAAAAAAGTAAGATTTATGATGCATGCCACCTAACCATTCCTGTTTATCAGTAGTATATATTTTAAATGACATTATGGAGGAATATTGATATTCATTTATTAAAATGCATATTTTAGGTTTAAGAATACTCAGATTCTCAAAGTGATTTCATCAATGTGGGCCTTCCTTCCAGTGATGCAGCTCCCATGCATCCCATCCTGTTCGACTCCTAACCATGTCAACCATGTCAACCATGTCAACATGCTAAGTGCCTTCCTAGATTTCTCTTGATTGCTCAAGCATATCATTGGAACTTATAGATTGTTTGTCATTCATTCTTCACCTCATGACAAGCCTGTATTTTTTCATTTGTGTTTATTTGATGACATTTTCCATTTTGGTTCACCCTTGTAATTTTTTATAATCAATTTTATCCTGTTCACACTCACCAAACCTTTCTTCATTGATGAACCTCATTTTTCAATTCTTTGGAGATCATAGTGTTCCATGACTATAGAATCTCAAAGGAATGCGAATTGAAAATCTTCTTCAAACAATAAAACATCTGCACAGATATCCGGGAATGTTTCCCATGGCAACATCACCTCTGTGTTGTTCATTGTAGGTAAAAGCCATTTCCTTGTACGAGAAAAAGGAATAACCAGTACTAAAATTATAAACCACAGTTGTATCTTGAGTGCTATGGCTGTTTGCTCAGATTGTGGTGACTGCTATTTGGAAAGGAAAACATAGCTCTTTATCCTATCATGTCCTTGATGTCATTTCAAGAATCACTGGAAAATATGTATAGGAGTAAATTGGCATGCTTGATGGTGCCAGAAGATATTTTGCACCCATGGATTATTCCTTGACTGTGGTTTATCACCCTTGCAATATTGTTACATCTTCATTTTGATGAGTAGCACTTGGGAAAGAAGCAAGAGCTTCATTACATTTTATGAATCTGAGGGTCAAAAATGATGGCTTGAAATGATAAGGCCCCCATGCCAACTGTAGTTGGGATGAATGATAATCATAGGTTGGAAGGAATCTTGGAGATTTTCCTCAGATCCTTGACCTCCATTCTTACTCAATATCACTGTCCAACCTCACTAGTGATAGCACTTAGCAGTTAACAACTGAAACTTTCACCTCCAAAATTTGACTCCTTAATTTCCCCACTGAAAAACAATCTTCTGTACTGCCTCTTCTATTCTTTTCCTTGTTCCTGTTGAGCATGCTCATTGCCCTTAGGTGAGGCCTCTAGCCTCTCAGTCTAGTCCTGTGTTCCCCACTTATTACCCTTTTCTGAATTCTTCTCCCTTTGCAATTTTGAACATAGTAAACCATGTCAGTGAGGTACTGTTCTTTTTCCCAGAACCCCTTACCCCACAAAATTATAGAACCAAAGACTGTTAGCAGAAACTTAAGGCAAATGAAATGACCCACTGAAAGCCACTTAATGTAGATCTAGAGTCAGAGACTCCAAAATGCTATGTGAGGGATATTGGAGAAGGGAAATACAAATCTCGTGTAGAGTCAAGCTGTTTCACCAAGTATGCCTTTGTCCTGCTATTAAAGAATCAGCCTCTGACCTCTTGTTTTATCCATTCTTCCTTATTAGTCACCAAACCATTTGCCATTTATATTCCTACTTCCAAGATGAAGAATACTTTCAGAGGAAGTTCCAAAACAGTAGTTCATGCTACTATTGGACACACACTACAAACTGACGTCCTATCTTCCTATAACAGATGCCCCAAAAGCTCTCCTTTTCTGGAGTCCCCAAATGTATCCTAACTCATTTTCTATCATTGAATTACCAAGCTTTCTAATTTTTTGAAACAAATTGAAATTATAAATTATGACCTCCTTAATATGTCTCCTAAACAATTAAAAACTTCTTGATGTTCTCACTCAAATTCTCCATTACTCCAACCTTTAAAGGATGTGATGACCCTCCCACCCACCAAGATGCAACCCTGCAATTGTCTTACCTCTGCTCTTCTCCAGGACCATGTGCCATTTCAAAATGATCCATAACTACCTCATCTTCCACCCCCAAAAAACCTTCAATATTTCCCTCTCTGCCAGGTCTTTTTTTCCTGCCTATGATCGACTCAGGTCTCTCTTCTTAAAATAAGAGCAAGAGCAAAACCTACAGGGGGAAAAAAAAAATCTTGCCCTAAGGTACCCTCAAGTTAGAAGGGAAATTCTTCCTCAACAGAGATCCTTTGTATTTTCAGTATCTGGCATACAGTAGTTGCTTGATAAATGTTTGTTGGTTGATTATACCATTCATTGGATTGTGAAGATCTTTTAGATGATATAAATAAATTTCCACATAAATATTACATATTGTCACTCCTCTAGTTCAGAACTAAATTCTGGAAATAGTATATTAAACACCTTTTAATCTGACTTCTGGTTCTTCTACTTAGGAGATAGGAGAGTCAAGAAGAACTAGGGGAGGATATAGTAGTTAGATATATACAAAGAGATCCAGGAAGGACTGATGATCCTTAATCCAAGGTAAAAAACAATTCAGAATCAAAGAGGTAATAAACAGTGCCACAAACTGCAGAATGACCACAGGATTATAGATGTTGAGTTAGAAGGATACTTAGAGGACACCTAGTCCAATGTTCTCATTTTACAAATGAAGAAAATAATGTCTAGAGAGATTAAATTGTTTTTTTCCCTCTCTAAGGTAACTGAAGATGCCTTGATTGTCAATCCAATGATCTTTCTCCTTCAATCCTTGACTTTAGGTGAATTGTGGTACAGAGGGAAAAAAAAAAACCACTACATATTCGCAGTAAGAGCAATCAATTTCAATGTCTAGTTTTGCCATTTAATATTTTTGTGACTTGGAACATTTCATTTAATCTGTAAAATTAGAGCAATGTACTAAAAGTCCTCTAAGGACTTTTCCATCTCAAAATCTCAGATCTTGTGGTCTCTGAAGTCTGTGGCATTGTTTATTCCATCTTCTCTTCTTCATATGAGATAATCTTTTTCCTTGAATGCCCTTGATACCTTTTTTAATTTGGTAATATTTTTCTTTGAACACTGAACTTTCCTATATCCCAAGATTATGGGGGATTTCACTCTCCTCTGAAATCCTACAGCATATAGCTATTCTAGTAATTGACATACCCAACCTTATAGTCTTTGTAGTCTGTTTATTCTATTTTAGATAATTGATTGACTCATCAGTTATTCCAGACAACCACAATCTTGGTTTGTATTGGCATCCCCACACTAAAGTAATTGGTGCATCTGATATAACCTCAGATATATTCAGTTCTTTACTTCTCTCAGATATTTTCCCTCAGCTATGAGACTATGTGATATAGTGGAAAATGTTTAGGAAGAGAAGACATATGCAAATCCTGCCTATGACACTCAGTACCTATGTAATCATGGTCACTTAACTTCTATGGTCTTCAGTTTCCTCATTTGTAAAGTAAGGGGATTGAATTAGATCTCCTGAGTTCCATTCCAGCTCTGGAGCTATGGTCCTATAGACTTCAAAATGGCAGAAGGCTACAGTGAGATTCATTTATCTACATTAACAGCCCCAAGGGGGTAGGAGGTCCTGGAACTTTCCAGGCTGAGGATACCACAAGATGATTTGAGTTCTTTGACCACTGAAGTACCTGAAACCCCTACTCAATGAACACAAGTTTATTTGCAGCAGCCAATTTGGGGAGTATTTAAGTTCTCAATAACCTCTCTTGCTGGATAAAAATTCTTAAAGGCAGATTTGGTAGAGGAGTTTAGAGCAGTAAAAGCTGCCTGAATTCATGAAAACTAGGCCTTTTTAGTTTTCTAAATCTCTACAGTTCAGAGTTGGTGGTAGGAGTTAGGAGGATCTACAATCTAGTGTCTGTTTCCTTGCATGGAAATTGTAAAGGGGTTGTGTTTTTTTTTTCTTCTGCCTTCTTATTCTCCCCCTCTTCCCTGCAATTTTTTCCCTTTTCTTCCTCATCTCTTTATTTCCCCTTTATTCTATATACCTTTTTACTTCCCCCTCACTTTTTTCCCCCTTCATCTGTATCTTCATGTCTGTTCTTTCCCTACCTTTCCTTTTGCTTCTCAGCACTCTGTGAAACACAAATCCCATTTAATTAAGCTCCCACAGAGGTCAATCATGACACGTTGCAACTCAAAATGTTTTCTGCATCAGCTTTCAGTATCCACATACCATATTCACTGTTTCTACTATCTAGCTATTCTATATTGCAGAGTACCAGTTTTCCCTTACTACACATGATATTTCTTTTCAATTGACTGCCGCTTCATCAGAAAGACTTTAGAATTGTGAGCTATTCATTACTGGATCCATATGGTATTCTGGTAAGTATTTAAATAGTTATTGGACCAATTTGCACAACATGAAAGATCTAAGAGTTATTATTAATAGTTGATTGGCTCAAGTTAATATTGATAAAGTATTACCTTCAAATTATTATTACTCTATATTCTTTAGGATTTGGGGGGGGTCTCAGAACTACCTTCTAAAATGTCTAAAACAAAAACAAATAAAACCTGAATGTCATTTAATGAGATTTTTTGTTATCTAAATTTTTAGTTTATATGGTACTTCGGAAGGCATGCTGACTTGGAAACCTGAGTTCAAATCCTACTGCTGAGACTTATCTTAAATGTCATTTAAGCTCTTTCAGTCTTAATTATTATCTGTAAATTGATGAGTTTAGGCTCTGTAAGATCTAAATGACTTCAAAGGCTCTTTATAGCTTTTCTGATCTGTTCTGGGCCTCTTTGAGTTGTCTGCAATCATGGATGGTGTTAATCTTTACCTATTTTCTTGACTTAACCAAAAATGTTAGGCTATTAGAAATGGTCTCAGCAGCCTGGAAAACACACTGAATGTGATGCCAGAACTCCTGTGTTTGAGCTCCACCTATGAATTACCATATGGGCAAGTCAATTAAGCTTTCTGTACTTGTCTTTCTCCATCTTTAAAATAAAATCTTACCCTATCTACCTGATGGTGTTATTGTGAGGGAAATGTTTTGTAAACCTTAAAGCCCTCTCTAAATGTGATCTATTATTTGTATTTCTGGGTACAACATCCCTAAAGGTAGTGAATACTTTATTCTGTTTGTCTTCTACCATTCCCCTTTATTTCTCCTGAATCTAGTACATAAATAAACCTTAATCAGTGACAACAAATTCTCTTAAGAGGTCTTTCAGGTTGGTAGATCTGTGATTACTAATTGGTATCTTATGAGGGAAAAAAAAAGTCAAGTAATGAAGATTTAGACAGAAAAAAATTATCAAGATGTATCATTTTTTCCTGTCTTTTAATATTTCAAGACTGAAGGGGGCAGCTGGGTAGCTCAATGGATTGAGAGCCAGGCCCAGAGACTGGAGGTCCTAGGTTCAAATTTGACCTCAGACACTTCCCAGCTGTGTGAACCTGGGCAAGTCACTTGACCCCATTGCCTAGCCCCTACCACTCTTCTGCCTTGGAACCAATACACAGTATTGATTCTAAGATGGAAGGTAAGGGTTTAAAAAATATATATTTCTAGACTGAAGATTCCATATCATATGTTTGAAAGTATAACAGCAGTCAGGAAAATTGGGGTTTGGGTTCCAACTTATACAATTACTACCTCAATGACTTTGAACGATGTCTTCTCCAGACCTTAATTTCTTTATCTGTGAAATGAATGATATGAGTTGGATAGTTTCTAACATTCTTTCCAATCCTGAAATCTTAAGAAAGAGAATAAATAGGGCATTAAAGCAGTAGTTTAGAAAATTCTAAATTTATGACTCAAAAGAATAATGCAGGCCTGAAAAAGAATGCTTCTAAATTCTCAGAAAATAATATTTACATTGGAAAAATATTACTTAGGATTCAGTTATCCAGATCATCTCAATATTCCCTAAAATAAATGTTTACAGCAAACATTCAATAAGCATTATATGTGCACCATGTGCAAGACAAGCATTGTGCTAAATGTTAGGGATACAAGGAGGACAAAAAAAAGTGTCTGCACTCAAAGAATTTACATTTTCCTTGTTTATTACATTTTTACATCAAATTTGTACTGAAGTATTGAATTGAATCTCAGTATTTCCATAGGTCCCATTTTTGGCATTTCCTCTGAAAATGCAGATTTCAATCCATGTACAATTTCTTTCTATGTTCTCACTTGAAAACTCCACAGAATTGTTCTACATGTTGAAAGCCTTTTTCTAGGTTTTTGTACTTTCCTTGTGTGGTACTATCCTTTCCCTATGTGAAGGGCCTACTTATTTTTTTCTTTCCAAGTGTACTTCCTGAATGATACATTGTTACCCCTAAGTCACTGTAACATATAATAGTTTATGCCTCTTGTATTTCTCTGTTTTTTTCCTTTTGGATCTCCCTCACTTATAATTGTTCAAGGTGGTGCATCACCAGAAGAATATTCATATTTAAAATATTTGGGGGGTTGGCTTGTATGTCATAGAGAAGTTTGGGATTGTTGAAAGTTTTGAAATTTTCTAATTAGAAAGAGTGTTTAATTATAAAGTCTAATTATAAAGATGAGTGACTTGAGAACTTTGTAGTGAGTTAAATGCTACCAATAATCCAAATAAATGCACAAAATATGGTTTGTAGCTTTGAACCTACATGCTAATATTGAAAATGTATTTTTTCATTATAGATATTTATAATGAATTACAATTACAAAATATATCTTACCCCACTTGTATATAAAAATATAATCAAAGGTACTGTCAATATCCATGACCAATTCTCCATTATGGTATACTACCAAATTATTTTTAAAAAACAATTTCATTTAACTTTTTTTTTAATGTTGAAGATATCATCCTAGACAGTATTTTACAGGCCAATCTAGTCCAATTCCTTTATTTATATTTTATAAATTAAGGTAATATAGGTAGAAAGTGCTGAGTTTGTGACCCTGGTCATTGCATTTCTCTGTACTTTTCTTCCTTCCTTCCTTTCTTTCTTTCTCTTTCCTTACCTTCCATCTTAGAATAAACACAAGGTTCCAAGGCAGAAGAGTGGTAAAGGCTAGACAATGGGGGTTAAGTACCTTGCCTAGGGTTACACAGCTAGGAAGTATCTGAGGTCAGATTTTAACTCTCCACCTTCCATCCCTTGGCCTAGTTCTTGATCCAGTGAGCCACCCAGCTGCCCCATCTCAATCCTTTTCCAGGCAGTTTTCTAAGACTATAAATTGCAGAGAAGGTGTCTGCTTGCATTGATAGAGTTTTCTCTTCCAGGTTCCCAAACCAATGAAATTATAGGTCTAATCCCTTTCTAGCTATCTAATCCTTATCCATTAAAGCAGTAATTTAAAACCTATATGTATGTGTATATGTCTATATGCACACATATGTATGAACATTACAACAATTGTATTATGCACACATATATAACATTTAATAAATGAAAATATATTTTATACACACATATGCAATTAGAACACAAAACACTTATTCTATCTCCAAAAAAACTCCTTTGAAAAAGATTTGAACTCCAGTTCCTAACTTATGTTAATGTCTCTTTTAACTTAAGACTTGCCTATTCAAATAATTAAATACAATCTGACATGGTAGATGGCTTAGGTATAAATTATTATTCAAAAAAATTTTAAAAGAAAACAGATTGTGAGTACATATATGTTTCCCTATAGACTCTGAATATATAAACATAGCTATTCTGTAAAGATTAATTATTGGTCATTACTTAAACTTCAACTAGGATGAAAAAAAGATCTTATTCCCAAAGAGCATACCTTTTACTGCTAGGGAACAACAAATGTACAGACAATAATACAAAATATATACAAATAAATGCAAAGTAATTTTAGAGTATAGGGAATGTGAATTTCAAAACTACTCAACCCTATTCAGACCATTCTTTAGAAGATGGGACTTAGCTATTTCCTGATCAATAACAATAGAGATACTTGGAATAACAGAATCAGGTCCTACAATCTCCACTCTGCTCAGGGTAACAAGATCAGGAAGGGCTGCAGCAAAACTCAAGATTTAACTATTTGAGAATGTGGCCTTCAACAGACATGTGCAAAAAGGACAGACCTCTGGGCGGTCCTAGGTCAAGCTAGAGCCACCATTGGCACATGTGAGAGACAGGAAGTGAGGTAGAGGACAGCTCAGGGGTTCTGGGGACTTCCTGTGTGGAGAGTGTGTGGTGGGAGCTGGTGCTTGGAGTGGAGGAACCCTCAGACTGTTTCTCCATTTTCGTCACGTGAGTAATAGGGACTGCTCTCCTTTCTTTGCCTAGGCTATCCAGGGCCTTGGGGCTTTGGCTCAGTTTAAGCAGAGTGGGTATTTAAGCCCTATTTCCTTCTCTCCCTTTTCCCCCTCTCTTTCCCTCTAATACTTTTCTTCCTCCTGTTTGTAATTAAAACACCCTAAAAAGGTTAACAGCTGACTTGAGTTTTCATTTAGGAATTACATAGCTGAATTCCTTGGCGACCTTAAATTAATATATATATCAGTCTTTTAAAGTTATTTCCATGTCACAGGAAGGCACCATTAGCATCTAGGAAGGAATCAGAAAAGGCTCTTAAAGGAGGAAAAATATGAACTGAATTTTGAAAGGAATTAGGAATTCTAAGAGCAGAAGTAAAGAGGGGACATAGTATGTTCCAAAGATGGTGACAATTTGTGCAAAGGCATGGACATTGGAGATGGAATGTTGTGTGTGAGGAATAGCAAGTAGGTCAGTTTGGCTGGATTGTTGAGAACGTAGAGGAGAGAAATATATCATTATCCTGGAAAGGTAGGCCAGAATTATATGTTGAAAATCTTTAAAAGCCAAACTGGAGTTTGTATTTTATCTTAGAAGTAATGGGGAGTTTTGAACAGGTTAATGACATAAGCAAACATATGCTTTATTGAAATTATTGACAGCTGTGTGAATCATAAATTGGAGGAGGGAAAGAATTGACCAGTTAAGAGGCTGTTGCAGTAGTTCAGAGAAAAAGTTGTGAACTGAACTAGAGTGGTAGTCCTATGAACAAAAAGAAGAAGACAAAATTGCAGAGATGTTATGAAATTAATAAGACTTTGGCAAGAAATAAAGATTGACTCCAGAGGTTGCAAATTTGAGTGATCAGAATAATAGTGGTACCCTCAACAAAAGAAAATTTAGGGAGGGAAGAGTAAGAATGAAAGTTCTATTTTTGGAATGTTGAGTAAGAAGAGAGTAAATATAGTTGCTGCTGAAAGAGTAGGAAAAGCAAAGTAGCTGAAGATGAGAAATTAAATCTCCATTCCTCATTTCAGCCAATACCTTTTGTTTTCTCCCCCACCCCTCACCTTTTTATCTTTAAGAAAGAGCACAATAGGCTTCTTGTGATTTATTTTTGTCTATTTTTACTTCATATCTAACATATCTGCCTTCTAGGTAATGTAATCTTCTGTTGGTATGCACTACAGCATGTTTTTGATATAGACAACTATATCAACTCCCAAATATAAATAATGTATTTGGGGGCAATTCTTTTCATGTTTCCATTTACTACAGTACTTCACTTCTTGAAGAGTTCTGGGTAAGTGGGTTAGCATTTTACTTAAATTGAAATAAAAAAATGAGGATTCTATACTTCATCAGAGATCCCATTTGGAAATTCTTTTATAAAAGCTGTAGTAGCTCCCTCTAAACGGATTATGATTTATTGGGTGCCCAATGCTAGATGTACCTTTTAAAAAATTAAGCATTGTCATATTCTAACTTCCTTTAAAGCTTACCAGGATCATCCCCTCCTATAGAGAGCCCTGCCCACTTGTAAGCACCTCCTCCCAAAATTAGCATTGTTTTTACTTAATTTTATTTATGTATTTTGAGGACATTTTGAGAGAATTGAGGGGGACAGCAAGTGGTTAATTGTGGGAATTGAGTGAACCACAATGACTCTATCTTGTTACTTCTAGAGCTAACTTAGTTTCCTTTCTACTGAATTATAGAGTTTATTCAATTGAAGGGACTGAGAGAATATCTATTTCATTGTCATTCCCAGCCCTACATGGCTGGGAATTTGGACTTACCTGTACCTTCTGTTTAGAGACCCTTAAAAAAGGACCTAGGTTATATTGATCAGAAAGTAAATCAGATGCCAAGACTGATTCAGGAATGATTGTCATGATTGTACATATCAAGCAACCCATACATTTTATATGAAAACTGGCCCCATATTGATCATTTATTGTTTTCATGTTCCTTTGACTGTTTACTGGTAATTGTGGAGTAGAAAACTTCATTTCCTAAATTCAAGAATTTGACCTGTTTACTCTCCCTTCCCAACTTGTAAAGTGTAATCTTTTCATTTATTTATATATCAGATTATTTAGTACTGTATTATTTCCTTTTATTTAATTGGTCTTAATTTTTTTTACTGTATAAAAGTTTGTCCTCGCCTGTATTAAAAATCCAATCCTAAACTGAGGAAAGGGCTGGGTCCCAATTTGTTAGGCAATTGGCATACATTGCTTAATAAATCTGTATGTTCAGAAGATCAAACCTTTGTTTCCTTAGTCATTTCATCTTTTGCTCCTTACAACATACTCTTCCTCTTTCCTCAAATTCCTGCCCCAGTAAACTGAAAATTTCTTGAGGTTTTTTTTTGTCTTTCTATTTCCAGCCCCTACACAGATGCTTAATAAGTGATCATTGAATGCTATTGAATAAATCAATGCTTAAGGAACACTGAAAATAACCATTCAGAATCAAATTTTATTATTTATTTATCCTAAGACTTCAAGGATCTGTGATTTACTCCAATATTCTGATACTCCTTTTACCTACATAGATCCAAATTTTAACTCTGCAGGACTTAGTCTGGTTGATAGGGGAATAGAGGAGAGAGGACAGAATATGACTGTAGCCAACAGGTGAAGAATCTCACCATATGTAAGGATCTCTGGACAACAAATACAACAGGCATTGAATCATTGGACCCTTTATCATTTATCTATATAAACAATCTGAAAAGGAGACAAAACAAATTTTTTTTTCCAGATTACAAATAGTCACAATTTTTAACAATCATTTTCTATTATTTTGTGATCCATATTCACTTCTTCCCTTCCCCCCTCCTTGAGATGGCAGATAATATGATACAGGTTATACATGTGTTGTCATGAATGTTATTTCATGTTATGAAAGAAGACATATTGCTTATACTAAGAAAAATTTCATGAAGGAAATGAAGTGAAAAATTATATGCTTCAATTTGCATTCAAATTCCATCAGTTCCTTCTATGGAAAAGGGTAGCCTTTTTCATCATGAATCCTTTGGAGTTGTCTTGAATCCTTGTAGTGCTGATAATAGTTAAGTCATTCACAATTGATCATAGTATTTTATTGCTATTACTATGTTCCACTGGTTCTTTTCACTTCACTTTGCATCACTTCATATAGGTCTTTCTGAGATATTTTTGTGATTGCCCTATTTGTCATTTTTTAAGGAAGCTCTTTTCTTTCCAGTTTCATTCTATTTTTTTAAAAGCACCCTCCTCCTTTGAATTGATTTACAGGTCACCTCCCTACATATCACCTATCACACTTAATGGTAGCTTTGAAAGAGAAGTATCATAAGTATGTTAATCATTTCTAAACACATGATGTTGACAAAGAGAATGAATTCCTTTGGGCCTTTTGTGGGTGGCTATTTCACATAGATAATCAACAGGTACAAAAGACCTGAAGGGATTGCTCTAAAAAGATAATACAAACATAAACCTTTACAGTTGATCTTGAGATTCCTACTCTCTCTTTTGACCACGAATACTTAATCATATTTATTTTAGTTGAAAGTTAAATGAAAATATTAGTATCAATGAACTGATAACTATAGTTTTCCCTTAGTAGCCATATTCTTCATAAACACTATATATACCGATTTGTCATATAGAATAGATGATAATTAAACCTTTAAATCTGGTTGTACACATTTAGTGTTTTTAGAAGGAAAACTTGATTTTTGCCATTTCAATTTTCCATAAATTAATGCAGTTTGCAGTTATATATTCAGGATTAAAATATGTAATCTTAGCTATGCTATTAACCTTTAGACAAATGCAGTTTTCCTCTGATTTATATCTGAAATATGTGGAGAATTGAGACCAAGAGGAAAAACATATTCAGTTAAATAACTTTTTTATGATATATTCTCCAATTATAAGGTAATTACTTTATTGCTAATGATGACTGCATGATAATCCAGGGTTGCCAAATGATCATTCATAGCAAGGTAAGATTTTGATTAGGGTGTAGTCATGTGTAATTATATTTGTAAAGCTCTTCAAGAACTTAGACAAAGGTACATAGGGTGGCTTTGGATCATAATGAGATACATTGTCTGAAAGCCTCATTAGAAGTGGTAAGTTTGATTTGTTTTTGTACTATATTGTATGGAAATGAACTGTGACATAGAAATGACTTTTTAGGAGTATTTATACCAGATTCTATTGAGTTGGAAGGTTTTTCAAGTTTTCTACTTTCTGGGTTTTTTTGTTTGTTTGTTTTCATTTAAATGGTCTTTGTTATTTGTTGGTATTATGAAGTTATCATTCACCAAACCTCAACATTTCAGGATACAGAGAACAAAAAAGATTACAAATTAAATCATGAAGTATTGTTATATGGTTTGGATTTTTAAAATGTATGCTTTATTTTATTCATTAGAAACAAAATTTGTATAGTGTATCAGATTCTAAATTAGTTTTTTTTTTGTATTTCAAATGCTTTATTGATATTTCTATTTTTCTTTTCTTAATCTTTATCACAATCTTGTACCTAGTTTCTCCTTTTGACCTTTTTGGAGGAAGAGAATTAATTTACTGCTAAACATCATCTAACATAGCTTTCCAATGATTTTATTAGTTAAGGCTTTCCTATAACAGACAGTTTGTCATACTAAGAATCCAATTCCAAATTTACATCGTGCTTTCCTTAAAGGAGGTTTTGGGATAGAACAACTAAGGATTTATGTTTCTGAATTCTAGTATTTTACTCAAAATGTCAATGAAACAAGCTATTCACAATATGTCTGATAGAATCTTGTATTCACTTGCAAAAAAAGGTAATATTTGCTTGGGGTGAGGTGGGAATGAAGAGTTAATTTAAATTCTTTAATTTTGAGTAAAAATACAAAAAATTACTGAAATAAAGCAAGCTAAAAAGGGGAGCAAAAGAATTAGAAGGAATATACTTAGAAGGAAAGAGAGAAAAGGAGAACAAGTATTGCATATTGAAAATAAATGGACTCAATTCAGAATATTAAAATTGATTGTATTTGGATGTGGTACAATTTAACAAAAAGTATGTGTTTCTTTTTGGTTAGATAAAATGAAGTATTAGTGATATTTTTTCCTAAGTTTACAATTGATTTCTTCTAATAAGTAATAAATGGAATTCAACACAGAAAAAAGTTTCCATTGCAACTCTCAGTATTTTATTTTTTGTCAGAATTTATGTTCTTTTAATTTTAAATGTCAATTTCTATTAAATGAGAAATATTACTTTGAATTTATACATACCCCCAAACGTGAAAACAAAACAGCAACAGCAAAATCATCTAATTGGGGAGTATAGACACATTATTTGTGCCAGTGCTTATTTAAATCGGCACTTAGCACAATGCCTGGTCCATAGTAGGAGCTTAATGAATGTTTGTTAGTTGATTTATTATTTATGTTTTTAAGAAAAGGCATTTTATATGTTATAATTTGTGAGTTGAAAAATAAGTAGAATAAGAAGTAAAACCTTTAGGATTTTAGGCAAGATATGTCTAATATACATTTTGTATGCATTTATATATGTATATATGTAACAATGTATCATACATGTGCACAACATATATGTATACATATTCACACACATACCAGTACATGTGTATATAGATAAACCTTTTATGTATATAATGCTGTCTTCATTTTTTTTTAAGAACCTCTGTTGTTTAATATTTTTTGTGTTTTCTGTAGCTTAAACTAATCTACCAAAGCACTAAGCCGGGAGGGTCTATCTTTTTGGTGGGGAAAAAGTTTCTGCTGTCAGAAGATGTTTTTAGTTCACTGTTAAAAATATGAAACTAAACACCTTTAGTTTTCCAAAGCAATTTGACATAACCAAAACCCTAAAACACTTTCTAGAATGTACCTTACCAGTCATTTCCAGACAGAATAAAGTCCCTACTTTTTCCAAAGCAGGAGATAATATTTGCCCTCATAGCCTTTTAGATAATTCCACTGAAATGTAGCTGTTGAGATGTTGAAATGAGATGTTGGGACCTACAAACATGAAAAAATATGTTCTTTTTCCTATTTTCTGTGCTTCTAGCAGATCTACCAGTAGGATTGGATCATCTCAGAAGGCTATGAATTTGCATTTCTGAATTCTTTAACATTCCAATTAAACTGCTCCCTTCCTCACCACATATACCAATTAGACTGAAGGAAGTATTATTCATTCTTTTGTGAAGTCTTTTAAAATAGACTTTTCTTTCTTCACTAAATGCTAATGCTTAGCAAAACTTTCCTTATGAAGATCAGTGTTTACTGTGTCACTAATACTCAACACTAAGAAACTGCATCATATTCATGTGTTCTAAGACCATAGCAAAACTACTGATGCTAATCTATGGAGAGGTATACAACAAAACAAAAGTAGAGATTTATACTATTTACAAGACAAGGAGCTTTTCAGGATTCCTTTATAACTAGAATGCACCTGGATAAGGGGGTGGGGAGAAGAGTGGAGAAGATAATCAGATCTGATCCACCCTCCTGCTTTTGTTTCTGGATGTTCTTCCAATGAAAAATGTTAATGGAAAATTAGGTATTCTTTATGTACTTGATATAAATACCAGACAAAAGAATAGCAACTAGTTGACAAGTTTAGGAGAAAAAGTGAGGTGAGGATTGTATTTAGTGGATTGGATTATGGATGTTCAAGGAAGACTTCTTGGAAGACTGACTCAATTTCAAGGATAGAAAGCTTAACCACTCCTGTTTAAATCAGTAGCTGCACAGAAGTCTTTCCCAAGTTCTGCTGCTGATAAGTTTCAACCAATTGATAATTATTTAGAGACCCAGGGATTTCCACTCCTTGAAGTAGGTGAAAACTACCTAGAGCTTGGATTAGTTTTTTTTTGTTTTTAGCATTGCCAAAGGAGGCACTTGGCTACTGTGGAAATATTTGGATTTGAAGGACCTACGTCCTGCTGCTGCCTGTGACCTTCAGTAAGTTGCTTACATTTTTTCTGTGCTTCACTCTCCTTATCTGTAAAATGAGGGGAATTGAACCAATCCATGAGGCATACAAATAGGAAAAAATTATCAACATGTCCAGAGGTTCTAGTGCTTTGATATTATGGCTGGTTCTCCAAAGACAATCCTTGGGATCATGCATGTAGCTACTACCAGTACTTCACACTATTTCTTTAACAAAACACATACCCAAATTAAGGTTTAAAAAGTATATAACTCATTTACTATAGTGTGAAAAGTTCTTGAGAAACAAACTGGGCAATTAAATGAATTATAAAGACACAATTCCATTACTTAAACTATTAGGATTCAAACTAATTCATCAATTTTCTTAACAAGCTATATATTTCTCAGTATCTAACTCTCAGACTGACCAACATTCCATTACCCAAGATCTTATGCCTTCTCTCCATAGCTACTCCTTTCCTAATCTAATGATTCTATTTACCACTGAATTCTAGCCAAGATCTATTACTTAAGCTGTTTAAGCATAGGCACTTCTGTGTGCTTCTATAGATTCAAAAAAGCAGCAACTTCCCACTTTCAAGGCATTTGTAGCTGGCATGTCTCTAGTCTTTTAATGAACCTTTTGCTGCCCTTTCAGCTCTCCTACCTGCATTAAATCAATTAGTTGGCTGTCCTCTCCAATTTCTCTTCCTTATCTGAAATACTTTTTAAAAAAAAGTCTCTTTGTTAAAAAAAAAAGTCTGTTCATTTTTATCTACCATAAGTCATACTGTACATAATACCCTTAGTACTCTCCATTTGATCTCATAGATGTCTTCATTTCAGTATTGCCATATTCTTTATAACATTAGCAAACTTGAAACCCTTATTTAGCATGCCCAATGAACCAGGATATGCACATTTCCATAGAATTTAAGGAGGGTAATTTTTCTCTTAAAAAAACTGATGTTCCTGGATTTACTCAGTCTTACTACTTCTTTCACTTCTTAACAGAATTAGACTATGGAATCACTGAGTTAGAGGTGGGACCTCATCTAGTTTAACCTTTTCATGACCAAAAGTCTTCTCAACTACATATGAAACAAGAAATTAACTGGTCTTTTCTTCAAAGGTCCAAATAAATGGAGGAGGGATCTACTTTCCTTGTTAGTAAATTTTTCCCTAAATGAGATTTAAATATGCCTCTTTGTAACTTCCAGCCATTGCTTTTAGTTCTGACCTCCAGGATGAAGGAGAGTAAGTCCAACTCCTCTTTCATTAATTTGCCTAAAGAAAACTGTTGTCACCCCTACATCTTTTCTTCTAGCTAAACATTTTCTGTTCTTTTAATTATGTCTAATTTGACCTGATATTAAAGTACGGCACCATCCTGGCTTCCCTTTTCTGGATCCACCCTAAGTTTATCGATTAATATATTGTCTAAAATGTGGAAATCAGAAATGAACATATTCACTTAGAGCACAATTACAACTATATGTCATATAATCAGGACCTAATTTTAACACAACTATCATTCCTCTAAATTCTGGATTGTTCCTCTCTTGTCAATGTGAGTGCCCCTTCCAAAAGTATAGATTTCAATCTATTTACACATTCTCATCCTCATCTATTTTCTCTCATCAATGTATTTGTTGGAAGGGGAGTAGAACAATTATTTTTTTGAGTGAAAAGAAGGATGGCTTGGGGAAAGGCTCAGAATTAGGGGTAGAAGGACTGAGTGGGATGGACATGCCACCTTTTCTTTAGGTGGCATCATCAATGTTAATACATTTATTTATTTGTTATTGTTTAAATCACTTGATTATGTTTATGTTACATATGTGCTTCTGATATATCAGTGTCAAAAGTTACAGTGATTACTCAATTTATCCATTTAAAATTACAAATTTTCTTAACATTCCATTTTTTTTGCATTTTTAAAATCTATATCAGTTTTTATTTATTTTGTAAAAATCAAAGAAACTGTAAGGAGGATAAAAAATTGAAATGACATGATTTATGCAATGAATCCCAAAAGTCTTAATGAAGCTAAAAACTATTCAAGCTTCAAACTACACTAAAACTTTTGGGATACTTTGATAATATCAAACTTATACAATTCTAAAGGAAGCAGAATTTCTGTATTGGAAGCTAATACAGAGACTATATAATTATACATGTTATTCAATGATTTAATTAGATCTTTTCTTATGCTAAATTCTGTGATTTTAAGCCTGCAGATTATGTTTAATGATAAAAGCAGACAACATCTTCAGAGGTCCAAAATTGACATAATTTTCTCTCATAAATATGCTCCTTTTAATTTCTCCATTTCTTAGTGTTCATTGTTACTGACAACACCAATATTCTCTCACTCCCAGACTCAAAGTCTATACATCATTCTTGATTCTTATCTTTTACCATAATCCATTAGTTGTCAAATACTATCCGGATGCCACAATTTCCCTCATGTCATCTTTCTTCTCCAATCACAATGCTATTGACTTTGTTCATATTCTTATCAAGTTTTGCTTGGATTTTAATATCCATCTAGGTTGGTGTTTATGCCTCCACCCTCTAATTTCTATCTGTGATCTATCCCTGCCACTGCCAAAGTTATTTTTCTTTTTTTTTGTTTTTTTTTTAATTTTATAGTATTTTATTTGATCATTTCCATGCATTATTCAACATTCCATTTTTTGACAGTAAAAGATTTATCAAAAGTTAGAATTGTAGAATATTTGTCATTCACTGTTGTGTACATATGTAAATATGTAAAACTGTTTCCTTCTTAAGAAAATAAGAGGTGGTTTCATATGCACATACTTGAAACTTTGTCTAAGTAAATTGGGCAAAGAACATGAAGACTTATGATACCCTGTGTTCTTCATAAATGAAATCCCATTAAGTATCTCTAGTATTGCTAGAATAAGCAAGGCTTACCTTGAGTTATAGATCATAAGTGCTTCCCTTATCCATATGTCTGAGATAAATTTTCTGTGTTCCCCTAATTTGTTTATGGTATTTTCCTTCATTTCTAGATCAAGTATACATTTTTACTTTATCTTGATGTATGGTGTGAACTGATGGTTTATACTTTAATTTCTGCAATATCATTTTCCCAGAATTTTTTGTCCAAGAGCAAGTTCTTCCTACAATAGCTTAGGTCTTTGGGTTAATCAAGCACTATGTTACTATGGTTATTAACTACTAGTGTACTAATTTCCTAACCTATTCCATTGAACCACTATATTTCTTAGCCAGTAACTGATTGTTTTGATGATTACCACTTTATAGAATAGTTTGAGTTTGGGTACAGCTAGGCCTCCTTCATTTTCTTTTCATTGATTTCCTTGGAATTTTGACTTTATTCTTCCAGTTGTATTTTGTTATTTTTTCTAGTTCTAAGAAATACATTTGAGTAGTTTGGTTGCTAGGTTCTGAATAGGTAAATTAATTTAGGTATGCTTGTCAGTTTTATTATATTGGCTTGGTTTTCTAGTTGTTTAGTTCTGACTTTTATTTGCATGAAGATGGTTTTTTAAAGTTGTTCATATAGTTGCTAAGTTTTGTTTTGTTCATTATACTCCTAGGTATTTCATATTGTCTGCAGTTATTTTAAATGGAATTTCCTTTTCTATCTCTTACTGTTGAACTTTGTAGTAAATAGACATGCCAATGATTTCTGTTTATTTTATATTCTGCAACTTTACTAAAGTTGTTTCTTTAATTTGTTTGGTTGATTCTCTGAGCGTCTCTATGTATGCCATCATATCTGTGATGAGTGATTGTTTTTTTTCCTTCATTGCCTATTCTAATTCTTTCAATTTCTTTTACTGCTCTTATTGCTACAGCTAATGTTTCTAGTATATTAAATAATAGTGGTATTAATAAGCATCCTTCACCCTTGATCTTATTGGGAAGGTTTCTAGGTTATGACTCTTACAGATAATGATTGCTAATAGTTTTTGATAGATGTACTTTATCACTTTTTTTAAATACTTTATCATTTTTTAAGAGAAACTTCCTTTTTTCTAATGTTTTCTAATGCTTTTTTTTAATATAAGGAATAGGTTTTGTATTTTGTCAAAAGTTGATTTTTTGGCATATATTGAGATAATCATATGGTCTCTGTTGGTTTTGTTACTGATATGATCAATTATACTGATGATTTTCCTAACATTGAACCATTTCTGCATTCCTGATAATCTACATGGTCAGTGTGTATGATGGTTATTATATAATGCTGTAATCTCCATGCTAGTATTTTATTTAAAATTTTTTGCATCAATATTTATTAGGAAGATGGGTCTATAATGTTCTCTCTCTTTTTTCTCTTATTTGAGTATCAGTACCATGTTTTTTTTTTTAAGGCAAATCTGTAAAAATTACTTCTTGCTCTATTTTCCCAAATATTTTATGTAATATTAGAGTTAATTGCTCATTGAATGTTTGCTAGAATTCACTTTTGAATCTCTTTGACTCGGGGACCTTTTTTTTTAAAGGAAATTCTTTGAGGGTTCATTCAGTGTCTTTTTCTGTGATGGAGTTATTTAAGTATTTTAATTTCTTTTGTTATTCTGGGCAGTTTATATTTTTGTAAACATTTGTTTATTTCACTTAAATTGCCAGATTTGTTAACATATAGTTAGGCAAAATAACTCCCAGTGATTCCTTTAATATTTTTATTGGTTGTTATTTTACCTTTTACAATTTTGATAATGGTAATTTGGTTTTCTTCTTTCCTTTTTTTTAAATCAAATTAACCAATGCTTTATTTCTTTTGTTTATTTTTCATAAAACTGGCTCCTTGGCTTATTTTATAGTTATTGAAAAGTTCAATGGTCTTCTTGCTTTTAATTTTATTTATTTCTCCTTTGATTTTCAGGATTTCCAATTTGATTTTTAATTCAAGATTTTTAAATTGTTCTTTTTCTAGTTTTTTTTAAGTTGTGTGCCTAAGTAATTGATTTGCTCTTTATTTTACTGATGTAAGCATTCAGAAATAGAAATTTCCACCTAAGTACAACTTTGACTGTATCCTGTACATTTTGATTTGTTCTCTTCTCATTGTCATTATCTATCATGAAGTTATTGATTGTTTCTATGATTTTTTCCTTGACCCATTCTTTTTTTAGGATAAAATTATTTAGTTTCTAGTTAATTTTTAGTCTTTCTTTTTGCTGCCCTTTGTTCAATATAATTGTTTTTCTACATTTGGTTGTGGGTTTTTTCTGCCCTATACTTAATTCTTAACCTATTTTTATGAAGATTCCATGTACTGCTGAGAAAAAGGATATATATTATTTTTCATTACCATTTAATTTTCTCCAGAGATCTGTCATCTCTAACTTTTCTAAAGTTTTATTTATCTCCTTAATTTATTTCTGATTTGTTTTTTGGTCCTATATATCTTATTCTAAGAGGGAGAAGGTTGAGGTCTCCCAAAAGTTTTTTTTTTTTAAACTTCTTTTCAAGTTCTTCCACGACTTCTGTTTCTCCCTTTACTTTGAGGCTTCACCTGTTTCCTTTTTATCATCCTCATAGTTTATATTTTGATTTTCTCTGTCACTAGAGTAAGGTTAGATTTTTTTTCTTTATCTTTTGTTCAGTTTTCTAGTCATTATTTTTTTCCTCCTTATACCTTGCCTCTTTGTTGAGGATATTATGTTCTGCTCATGCAGTAGAAATAACTGTGTTCCAAGCTTTTAGTATAGTTTTCTCTGGGGCTTGGGGTAGGAGTGATAAGTCTTTGGAGAATGTTTGAGGGGAGGCTTGAAGCAGTTTTCCCCCCTCTAAATTTCACTCCCTCTGAAATTGAAAGTTTCCCTGCAATTTTCTCTATTGGGCTTTAAACCTTCCCGACCCACCATGGGTTCTTTGCCTCCAACAACATGAAAGCATTTAGGCCTGTCTTTGGGCTGCTCTTGCTCCTGCCCTTTCATTACCTTCAGCCACATGGAAGTGGGCAGGACTAGCATTAGGCCACTCCTTAACTCTTGCCTGTTTGGCAATGTTTGACTGCTCTCTGCTGTACTTTTTTTGTTACCTCAGGCCACATGGAAAGGCATAGGGCTGGCTTTGAGCTGCTTTCCCCTTATTTATTTATTTATTTTGCTTCTGTTTATACCTAGGGCTTTTGGCTTTCCTAAATCTAGGGGAGGGGAGGGAGGGCAAGGGGGGGGGGGTTGATCCCAGTCTGTTTTTTAGTTACCTCAAGTCACTTAGCAAAGAGAAGCTCTGCTGCCCTAACCAGTTGCCTTGTTGCCTCAGGCCACATGGAAGTAGCTGGGCTTGAGTATACTGTGTAAGGTCCTCTTCATGCAGCACTTACTTGACCACTATATTTTCTCACTCAGTGAGACATGTCCCTCCTTCTTTCCTAGTAATATACTAGTAATACACATTACTAGTGAAAGAATGTATTGTGATGAATATGAGTATTGTGTTAAAACACTTCTTAAGAAAGAATATTTGATATTTAATTCTTTTTTTAAGTTTATTTAATTAATTAATTTAGAATATTTTTCCCCTGGTTACATGATTCATGTTTTTCCCCCTCCCCCAGTCAACTCTCAATTCTACTGGGTTTTACATGTGTCATTGATCAAGACTTTTTTCCATGTTATTGATATTTGGACTAGGATGATCACTTAGAGTTTACCACCTGAATCATATCCCCATGGAACCATGTAATCAAGCAGTTGCTTTTCTTCTGTGTTTCTACTCCCATAGTTCTTTCTCTGGATGTGGACAATATTCTTTCTCATAAGTCCCTCAGAGTTGACCTGGATCATTGCATTACTGCTAGTAGAGAAGTCAGTTAAGTTTGATTGTGCCACAGTGTATCAGTCTCAGTGTATAATGTTCTCCTGGTTCTGCTCCTTTCACTCTGCATCAATTTCTGGAGGTCTTTCCAGGTCACATGGAATTTCTCCAGTTCATTATTCCTTTTTTTTTAAACCCTTAGAGTCAAGACTGTGTATTGGCTCCAAGGCAGAAGAGTGGTAAGGGCTAGGCAATGGGGGTCAAGTGACTTGCCCAGGGTCACACAGCTGGGAAGTGTCTGAGGCCAGATTTGAACCTAGAACCTCCCATCTCTAGGCCTACCTTTCAATCCACTGTCGTTATTCCTTTTAGCACAATAGTATTACATACCAATAAATACCACAATTTGTTCAGCCATTCCCCAAACGAAGGGCATCCCCTCATTTTCCAATTCTTTTTGTCACCAAAAAGCACCGCTATGAATATTCTCGTACAAATCTTTTCCCCTTATTATCTCTTTGGGGTATAAACCCAGCAAGGTGCAATATTTTCTATTTTTATGTGTTTAGAGGTATAATAGAAGGATTGGAGAGGAAAGAATTTGAGAGGGGGAACAGAGAGAATGGAAGGAGAGGGAGGGAGAAGATTCTTCTTCCCCTCTCTTTTTCTGGGAGAGAGGTAGCCAAGTCTTGTCCCCCTGACAGAGGGCATGTCTCCTCAGAGAATAGTTCTGGGAGATGGAGGACACCCACTGTCACTTCCCTTCAGAAACCTGGAGTCACCCCACTATCATGGAGAGATGTTCCTTGGGTTAGGCAGTTTGGATCCCTGGGATCCTGAGCTAACCTTCCCCTTTCCTAGTATCAGAAACCAACTAGAACTAATTCTAAAGTAGTAAACAATTTATTTGGGTTCACACAAGGTAGCAGTGTCAGGCAAGAAAAATGGGGAGTAGGAAACCCTAACACTGGTGCCCTCTGGCAGGCTAGCCCCCCCCCCCAAGTTCTCAGGGCACACAGCCTTGAACCCTCCTCCCGCTAGCTGCTGGTTGATCCCTATTCCTCAGCTAACTAGCTTTTAATTCAGGAGTCTAGGAACAGGTCAGAGAGAGAGAGAAATCTCAGGGAAAGATCTGGATGTCTCTGGCCAGTGTGAATCCAAAAACAAAACTCCCTCGAGAATTCTGGTAGCTGCTCTTGAAGAGTTTTAGTAGAGGTGTTTTGGGGTCCCAGAAGGAATAATAGGTCCCATAAGGATGGGCTCTTTCTCAGCTTCTAGGAAAACCTCCTTTCCTCATCCACCCCCCAGGCTGGAAGACCATTGACAGTTGGAGCTTGTCTCTCTCTGCCCCTCCTCTGCTGCTCTTCAGTTGATCTCTCCTTCAGCTTGGCTTCTCATTGTAATCCCCTGGATCTCTTTCTTACATTACAGAGGTTTGAGATAAACCGAGTGTACCATACTCTGCTAGTTTATTTCCCAGTATGTAATTCTCTAGTTCATTTTTATTATTCATTTTTAAAAATTTTAAAGTTCCCAATTCTCTCATTTCCCAATCCTCCTCCATCCACTGAGAAGGCAAGCAATACCATATCAACTGTCCATATGAAGTCATGCAAAACATATTTCTGAATTAGCCATATTGCAAAAAAAATGAAAAAAAAATGCAAGAAAAATAAAGTAAGTGAGAAAAGGATCAGTATTCAGTTCTTCAGATTTCTCTCCAGAAGTAAATGGAATTTTCTATTATGGGCCTTTGGAATTGTCTTGATCAGAGTAGCCAAGTCTCTTCACAGTTGATCATTTAAATATAATGTTTTTTAAATTGTGTACAGTGTTTTGTTGGTTCTGTTCATTTCACTTTGCATCAGTTTTTATGTCTTCCCAAGTTTTTTCTGAAACCATACTGCTGATTATTTCTTATAATGCAGTAGTTTTTCATCACAATCATATATAACAATTTGTTCAGCCATTCCCCAATTGTTGGACATCTCTTCAATTTCCAATACTTTGCCACAAAAAGAGCTGCTCTAAATATTTCCTCCCCTTCTGACTTCCTAACTTGCTTTGAGCTGGAAATTTCTCTCATCCCAACATTATTTTGGCTCTGATGCTCCAAAATTTAATTTCTGGTGTTATTTTTAAGTTTGTTTGGAGGAGAATTGTAGGAGAACTCATCTTTCTGGCTGCTTCTCCCTGAAATGATATTCTTAAACAAAGGATCTATTGACAAGTGTCAGTGGCTTCTTAATGTCTTGGAGACAAAATATTAACTTCCTATGAGATTTAAAGTCTTTCACAATGTGATTCTAATATGTCTTTCTAGTTTTATTAGGCATTATTTCTCATAACATATTTTCAACAAAATCAGTCTACTTGCTCTTCCTTATATACAATATGTTGTGCCCAATTCCCTTGTCTTTATATAGAATATCCATTATTCTCAGCATTTATTCTCTCCTCATTTCTCCCTCCTAGAATTCCTAGCTTCCATCTAACTCAACCTGAGTTCTGCTTCCTCAATGACTTCTGCTACTTAGCTACTAGTACTTCCTTCTGCCAAAATTACCTTATTTTTTACTTATTATTTTATAACTTACTTATATGTGTGCATCATGTTTCTCCTGATAGAATACGAGCTATCTGCTTGTAGATTACTATTGCATTTTTCTTTGTATCCCTGATACATAATGGGGTAAAATAGGTCCTTTAAAAAACACATTGTTTGATTTTTTGCATGTGTGAATATTAATTTATAAATAACATCATATATTAGATTCCATGACTAATTTCATCATTCCTTAACTGATATGTATGCAATTCCTCTCCATTTGTAATCATGATTAAAAAAGTAAAGGTGAGTATAAACCATCTTGTCCAACCTCTCTGGATCCCTTCTACATCATTTCTTATGATAATCCTAGAATTTCTCAAGGTTTATGTCCCTAAAATAAAACATTTATGTTGGAAGATGTACTTTGATTCCCATTCCTTAGATTATAATTCAGAATGTATATGGCATTTAAAAATAAGGTAAACATTATTTTCACATAATATATTATAACTAGAGCAAGACTCTTAGTGCAGCCAGGACTAATGCTAACTTAGCTTACCATGTATAAACAATTATTCTTTATCAGACATGATGTGGTTTACAACAAAGCCATACAATAATAGGCCTCCTATAAATTGTAGAATTACATTCCTGGAGTCCAACTTCCTCATTGATGTATGTGTCAGATAATTGGGTTTTCTAATTTAAATTTATATAATGCAAGCATAATTCTCTTTCCTTTCCTCAATCCAGTGTCCTGGAGTAATCTGAACAGTCTTTCTGGCTTCCTCTCTAATCTTTAGAAACTTCTCTTTAATGGGAGATATCTCCAGATACCTATCATCTTTCTTAGATTCTAGTCCTGTAAAAGAAAGATAGGTCAAGTCTAAAGAACTTTTAATCAACCTAAAACATAGTCATTTTATGATCTTTAAAAATTACTTTGGGAAATGCCTTCTCTTTTTCTTGATGTGTTGCAGCTTATTTCTTTAACTCTGTAACTATAGAGAATTAAAGGCTTTCTCTTTGAGGCAGGGCAAGTAGTACACTTATTGAGGCTTAGTCCAGATATAGACCTCCTCTTGAAAAATGTGTCCATTCATCATTAATGACAGAAAAGAGAGAGAAAGGAGGAGTGTCTTAGTTGTTTTCAAGTGATTTTTCTAAAAATTGCTACTTTTAAAATGAATGAGAGAGAAAAAGGGAAAATATTAGTTTAGATTGTTTCCATTGATATGAACTGTGTTTTACTTTTCAAAGGGGATTGCCCTATTGCTCAAATCCAAATTTTATATAAATTTTTATTGAGAATACATGTGTGTGTGTATATATATATATATAATATTAATATATATTGCCTTTTTATTGGGAATTATGTTTTAGTAAGTGGGCAAAAAAGATGAGACTGCAACTTAGTTCTCTTGTGCTTTCATTTAAAGGTTATAGAACAGTGTTAGAAGTTTACTACTCAATGAGAAACTAACTTGAAACATTATGTTCAAAGATTGATTACAGTATCAAGTGTCATGGGAAGCAATAGAAGTAGCTGGAGAAGAAAGAATTTTTCTAGTATAATAAGCCTACCTCAGAAATTGTTGCTTGCAGTTTTGATTTTAATACAACCAAAAAATCTAGAGTATTATATTTTTCTTTCACTTCATGTTCTCCTCAAAATAACTTGTATACTATTGAATCCTGTTTCATATTAGAATGACATTAATATAATTATAAGCTTAATATGTTGCCTTACATATATATATATATATATATATATATATATATATATATATATACATATAGTAGTAGTCTCTTGGTAACCGAGGATCACTATTGTCTTTGTGTGTTTTTGTGCACAAAGACACTTGTGCATGAAGATTTAAGTGGAAAAGTCGATGCACAGAGACAGTCCCACTCTCTCAGCGTTGGAAGCCTGGGTCCAGTGGCATCTGGAGACTTCCTTAGCTGCATTGGATGGCCGTGTTGTCTTTTGTGCTCCAACACGCCCTAAGCACTCCACAGTGCTTTGCTGAGTCACCCTCTCAGCCCTTGAACCTTCCTATTAGTTTCTTCTGTCTGTTCAGCCGAAGCAGTCTTCACATGCTGGGTGAGCAAAGCCCTGGTTCACCAGGGGTCTATGACCCGATGGCTACCCTCACAAGGTTTAGCCGGCCTATCGAAGCCATTGCCCGGGATGTGACCGCTGCCGCATGCTAGCAGCTACTAGGAGCCACAAGTGAGAGCTGGGTGTCGGGTGAGGGTCAGAGGCTGGAGAGATGCCCTAGGAGGGCACGACAAGCCCTCCATACTAAAGATATTACTCCTCCCTGAGAACCCCATACACCCCATATATATATATATATATATATATATATATATATATATAATAGTTTATTCTCAGATGCCAATGCAGTATCCTAACTAAGGAAGTGAAATATGAAAGAGACTTTCAATTTTGGACTAGGATGAATGGGAGGCAGAGCTTATGGATGGAATGAGAGTCCATTTGCCTCAACCAAAGTATAAGGTTAGAGAAAGACATTTTGAATAAGTGACATAGTGCTAAGCTTCCTGACTTATGGATCAATATGCCCCCTGAATAGAGTATGGTGTGGTAAAAATTTATTAGCAGAGACTCCAAAAAGTAAAACAAAGTCTCCAAGCTAAAAAGAAATAGGTTTATTGAGAGAGGGACAGATAATAAAGCCAGATTTCAGTCAGCAACCAAAGACCCTGAATCTTGTGAGTGGCCTCTCTATATACCCCAACATTTATACAAATGATACAATAATTTTTCATATATATTTATGGTTACCTAAGAATGAATCAAGAAAAATCAAAATGAAAGGAGATGGAAAATTCATATAACATGAGTGTGTCTTATCAACATGGAATCTAGAAGTCCCCAAACTTGTAGCTTAGAAAGATTTAGTGATTCCCCAGTTTTATTTAGCTCGGAGGTGAAAGCCTCAGGTTTGAGCCTGTTTTGATCCTGTAAGAATCCACAATCCACTTCAGATGGGGACTAAGCCCAAGCCAAAGTCAAGTGACTTTTTGGCACAGTAGACAGCATGTCAGTCTCACAAGTTGAAGGCCCTCCTTCCGAGGATCGAACTGGGGACCCCAGGACCTTCAAGGTTTTCACCTTTCACCTCTGCGCTAAATAAAACTGGGGAATCACTAAATCTTTCTAAGCTACAACTTTGGGGACTTCTAGATTCCATGTTGCTAGTCTCAACCACAACTTCACATAGTAGAACATAGGATGGAGCAGTGTTGGAGAAGTGTCAGAGAAGTTTATGCCTGCTGTATGATTCTTCTTAGAAATTATTTTTTCAAAATTAAGTGATTAGTATTTTTAGAGATGTTTAATACTCAGAATCTAATACCTATTTGGTTCCAATAGGACTTAACTATTTTTTTTTTTGGAGAGAAAGATTAAGAGCTTTCTTTTATTTATTTATTTTTTGAACATTATTTTATTTGGTCATTTTCATACATTGTTCATTGGAAACAGATAGGACTTAACTATTAATTGAATACTGATTCAATTCCAAAAGGACTAAAATACTAAAAAAATGTTGAAATTCTAAAAAGAATGTTCTTATAGACTCATTTATGATTCAGATACAGAAAATACTCCAGAAAGAATTGTATCCTGATTATTTTTAGAAAAGTTTAAGATCTATGAACACAAAATAACTAAATTATGAAAAACTGCTGATCTAATATAACAAAATACCTGAATTTTGGAAAACCTGCTCATACTGATGTAATCATGAGGAGGGTGGGGGATTTCACATTCACAGTGGATTGTTTTCAAGGCTTAGAAAAAGCTCTGACATTTAAGGTTTTGTAGATTTTCAGAAAGTCAGTCCTAACAAAGACTTCATTGCCTAGTTAGAGCACAAAGATGACCTTAATTATAGCAATAAAGCCACAAGTCAATGGATGGGTTTTGCAAAAGGGAAGGTATGCCCTTCTCTAGAGCAGATTTTCTGTGTCAGAATGTAGTCAACCTCTGTCATCTTCCTGGAAGCTTTGCCAGAGCTGCGTGTGGTCAAACTGTAAGGAAGTTTATATAGTGAAGATGTTTAGGACAAGGTATTAAGGCAAATTGATGGAAGGAAGTTACAATATTCCGAGTTAAAGGAGGCTAGAACCTAGACAAGATTTTTGGTCTTTGAAATGAAACTGACATAAAATGTCCCAGGTTTGTGAAAAAAGCAGATGTATGATTTAGTGATTGACAAAACAGAGATTTGGATGTAGGATTATGGTTACTGAAGCAGCCCTGAAGGCAGGAGGACCTGGGTTCAGGTTTTGCCTTTTGACACATATTGACTTTGTGAATGTCACTCAACTTTTTAGTGCTCTATCTAATCCTCTAATACTCTAAATTGTAGAGAAGATACTGAACTGCATCTGTAAACAAAGTGTCCTCCCCTGGAAACCCCCTATGTCAATAAAATCACAAGTCCAGTCCTTATCCTATTTTGGGAAACTACTATGGTACAGTGAGAAGACAACTGGCTCAGGAATTAAAAAAAAAAACTGAATTCAGATCCTAGCTCTGCCACTTATTTTGGGTGTAACGTTGTACAAGTTACATAAATTCTCTGGCAATCAGTTTCCTCACTTGTAAAATGCAAGGATTGAATTAGATAATTTCTGTGGTTACTTGTAGCTCTAAATCTATGATTTATGATTACTTGTTGAAGGAAAAATGGTTTTACTAATCTTTCTTTCTCAATATCAATAAGCAATCTTTACTTTGAAGCAACTAAGTCAAATTAAAAATGAATGCAAACTAAAGATACATCATGGGTTTTAAAATAATAATTTCAAACAAATGAGAATGGGGATTCTTCAGTAAACATGTTAACCTGGGAAAAAACACAGAACTACTAAAGTAGTCAGAAAAAAAATCTTTAATCAGGAAAGAGGTAGTGTTCAATATTTGACTGCTTCAGAGTCAAGTGCCTAAAGACCACACAGAGCTAAAGGCTCTGGCACATATCTCTGAGAATATCACCTGGCTAGATGATTCTACGAAAAACAATAGAATCTGGGGAACTCATATACCATTTGGGGAACCAAGGACAGGGAAGTATGATTGATTGACATTACCATGGCTACAAGAAAATGAGAAGTCCAATACAAGGATTATCAGGAATTGATGCTTTACAATGGATTCAAAATACTTAAATCTGAATCAGAACTTTAAATTTTGATGGAAAATTATTTGACTGTATTTGTATTCATTTTGACCTAGAGTAGATCAGATCCCTGATAAAATTTACAGAATCTATAGCTGAGTTAAAAAGCCCTATTATTTATTCATAGTAGAATAAGACAGCATTTATTTTCCTTTCTTATTGTTCTGAGGTTATGATATAAAGTTCTGAGGGGTCAAAAATGTATGTTTCTTAATGCCTAATATAAATATTATGTCTTTTCAAATAGCATCAATTTTTTGGGATATCCCAATTTAGAATTTAAAATTCTTGGATTCATAGTAGTTAGTTGCTGATGGTCAAGGAAGGGAAGGAAGCATATTTCATATTTGGCTTTCCAATTTTTTATTCTGATTTAAATGAATAAAATGATACCAAAAAGGATCTACCATTCTCTGGGAGAGGAGGTAATCAAACTTTCTTTGTTTCCGTCTCTGGAATAGTTATTTAAATTGGAGGATTATTGAAGTTGAAGAAGTCTGTTTAGTTAATGGTTGAAGGTTTTCTTATAAGCAAGTACAATTTTGGAAGGATAAATAAAAGTTTTGTTGAATGTTTTGGGGTGTTATTTTTTGAGACACAAGTTTATCCCTAGTTGAAGATGGGGCAGCTAAGATAGCAGAGAAGGACTGGAAGTCTAATTAGTATTGTACTTGAGGTTTTGCTCTTTTTTTCTCCTTTGCATGTTATATAATTTGTTTAACTAATTTCATTTTTGTTTTGAAGCTTAGGACAAGATAAATTGTCATTTGGCAGAGAATAAAACCCTCAATTTATCTAAATTTTTATCTACTGGCATCAGCCATGTTACCTATCACACATTCTGCTTCCATCTATAATTTGTTGCTATAAGATTGCAGTATTTGATTACAACTCATTACCTGACTCGGAATACCTAGGATTATACAAGACAGTGTTTCATCATCAAATGCATTTATGCAATATTTATTTGTCTGCTACAATGGACTATTAAAATTTTCATTGATCATTTCTTTATATATCCAGAAGCATAGTAGGTATTTGACAAGCATTCATTTTCTCCAACCTTTTAAAATAATTCAATGCCTTTTCTCCAAACTTTCAGTAAGTTTTCTACTCCTTAACTTATTTGGGTTTTGGTTCTGGTATGGATAAAAAGCCTAATTAGTGCTGAATTTATTAGGGTGATTATTGCACGCTTCTCTGGTCTTATTCATACATTACATTATCCTATTTGTTTTTACAGTATAGAACTTCAGCCAGTACTTAAATTAATTGCAAAATTAAATTATAACTTACTCTTATCTAAAGACATTAACCAAAAGACCTCATAGTTCTGACCTCACAGATTAACTCAAAAGTATGAATATTTTTATGAATATTACACAACAGTCTAACTTTAAGAAGTAACCTGAAATTTTTTATAAAGGAATAAAAACATTTAGTTTGTAATTTATTAATCATCAAGCGGAACACGGTATATAGCTAGATTGTGTGTTCTATTCCTTTGTCATAGGAAATATACCTATCTCATGTATGGATCTTTAAAAAGCAAAAATCTATCCACTAAAGGGATCAGGAGTTCTTAACTTTTTTAAAATGTTCATGATAGCCTTTTTTTTTCCTAGTCTGGAAAAGCCTATGGACCCCTGTGACAATAATGTTCTTAAATGCATAAGATTAAATACAAATGAAACCAATTATACTGATATATAATTTTCATAATATTAAAAAAGCAAAACACATATACAAGTTCATATGTTCTAGGTTAAGAATCTCTGAGTTAGATAAAGGTATTCCTTAAAAATAAAAAATTTATCAGGGAAAACTTTAGGTATCAACTTGAGATCTGAATATAAAGTCTCTTAATTTTGTTTCCTCGTGTGTAAAACAATGGGGTTGGACTACCTGGCCTCTGAGTTCCCTTTCAGTCATAAATATATGATTTTACAATCCAGAGTTATAAAGTAAAGGCATCCAAAGATCATAGATATAGAGCTGAATGGAACCTTGGAATCCATAGACTCCAATTCAAACATTTTACAGGTGAGGAAACAGGTTCAGAGAAATCATTCTTTCCCATGGTCACAGAGCTTTTACATTTTTGAGGAAGGATGTGAACTCAGATCTTCTGAAGTCTTAGACCTCCCAGAACTATTGACAATGCCACCAATGTTAATTTCTCTTGTATATTTATTCCAAATGAATAAAACGTTCACATATAAAATTATTCAAGTGGCATTCATTTTCCTAACTACCAATATATATTAGTCCCCAAAATAACTGTACTTAATCCTCATCTTGACTTCTTCAGTCTCACCTCAGCAGGTGAATTTGTATTCCCAAGTATCAAGGAATCATATTCCTGTTAACAATTAGTAGTAAGCCAACAGGAGTTTCATGAGGGAGATATTGACAAAGTAAATTTTAGCTAGATAGAAGTCCTTTTATGGAGGAATGGGCAGAGAAATGTAGGGAGTAATTATTAGAAACAATTTAAAGTTATGGTTTCCAAAGAACTCAGCTCACCCTTCATTAAATAGGGCACTGCCCCTATAGAAATAGGGTATGCATGTCTGTTTTTCTGGTCCATTTCTGGTCTACATGTCAGTTTTTAAAACATTATCCTTTTTCTCATTTCTTATTAAGTTAGCTTTCATATCAGAGGCCAAATTTAGGAAAATGTAGTCAATCAGCTTTGGACATTTTTTTCAAAACACCATATGGATTTTATTTAAAAATATTTTAAAAAGTTAAAAGTTAAGACCTAATCTTGTTTAGCCTCCATTCAATATTTTAAAACATAATATATAATGTCTTCTACTAATATCATTTGAGAATTTCTAGGTTAATGTCTAAGTTAGCTAACAAGGTAAATTTTTAATATTTTCTACCTTCACATGTCTTGCATCAGATTCCTTTTTTCTACTCATAAAGCTACTAGCACAGTCCTCATTACCTCTCACCTAAATTGTTGCAACATCCTCTTCATTGATCTTAGCCTCTGAAGTCTTTACCACTCCAATCCATCCTCCAGACTTCTACCAAAGTAATTTTCCTTAAGGGCAGATTTAATTAGGTTGATTCCCCTACTCCTTCTATTCCACTGGCTTCCTTGAGTCTTTAGGACAAAATATAATTTCTGTTTAGCTTTTACACACCTTGAGTACCTTTCCACCCACAGTAGATGTTACTTACAACATACCCAAATAGCTTTTCTCTCTTATCCTGTCATATTACACTCCATCTCCTCTCTCTCTCTCTCTCTCTCTCTCTCTCTCTCTCTCTCTCTCTCTCTCTCTCTCTCTCTCTCTGACATTACATTGACTTCCTCCCATGTCTAGAATGCATTCCCTACTTCACCCTCTTTCTCTTAAGATGCAACTCAAATACCCTGGTTTGCTTGAGGTTTTTTCTTATTCCCTCAACTGCTAGTGCCTTCCCTCAAAAAATACTCTGTATTTAAACACCATTGGTGCAATTATATTTATCAGTTTTATATTTTATATATTTATAGAGGTACTTGTTTTTTTCCCCTGTTAGAATGTAAATTCCTTGTGAGTAAAAATTCTTTCTTTGTACTTCTCTTCGCAGAGTCTGGCATAGTGTCTGGCATATAGAAAGTGCTTAATAAATAGTTGTTGATTTATTGATTACACTATTTTATATACATCACATACTACTTTAGACTTAGAAGACAGCCAGATTAAATGTGGTAACTTTCTAAAGATGAGAACATGGGAAAGTTCCTAACGGTGAAACATCTATTTTAATCAAATTATTCAGCAGGCACTTCTCTCCTTGGGTTCACAGTCTCATAGCTGTTTACTCCCATGATCCACCCCAAGATAATTATCATAAGTTCTAAGTACATTTGTGTCTTCTGACTTTGCTCTCTTAAACCAAACATTTGGTTGAGGCAGTGGGACATTACAGAATATATTTCATCATTTCTCCTCATTCTCCTATCACCACCATCCCTCCCATTAATGTACCACTTCTCCTGTCCTTACCAAGCAAGTAAATAAATGTCTTTATGTTTCTTTGAGGAGAAAGCTTTTATTTTGTTCAATGCAGGTACTATTAGCAGTTCATCTCTATAGTTAGCATCATTTTTTTAATAATTTAATATCATATTGTAAGATTATTATGAAATGCTTTATTTTAAATTCTGTTTGTTAAAATTCAAATTTAAGCTTTGGAATTTTTAAAATTTCTTTAAAAGTGTGTTATGTGCCTTCTGTCAATAAGTAAAAATCACCTTTAGACAAATACTTTTACAATATTTAAATTTAAATATGTGTAAGGCTTACACAGTTAAGACATTTTTCTTCAGAACTCTAATGAATTTGTGATTTAATCAATATAAGTACTCTCTCCAGCTAGTGCATATCACAATCTATCCATGCCTTCCTTCTCATTTTGGATTATTTTTGACTTGTTTTCACATCAGTCATCCATAAAGGTTCACCAAGCATAGTGGATAACTGCCTCTTCTCACATTATTTAAAAAAAAAAATTTTTTTTTAAACAAAACCCTTACCTTCTGTCGTAGAATCAATACTGAATATTGGTTCTAAGGCAGAAGAGTAAGGGCTAGGCTAGGGGGTTAAGTGACTTGTCCAGGGTCACACAGCTAGGAAGTGTCTGAGGTCAGATTTGAACCCAGGACCTCCCATCTCTGGGCCTGACTCAATCTACTGTGCCACTCAGCTCACATTAGGTGAGTACCAGAGAAACACAATTTGTTCATTCATTCTCTTTCTCTCTTAGCACATAAATAACCTTTCTCTCTTTCCCCCCTTAGTCATGTATCCCCTGTGTATGATTTCTCTTTTGCTACTTCAGGCATTTATGTCCAGAATAGTAATATGCTGTAGCATACTTACACCCATCAAATATCTCTCCATTGTATTTTGGTTGTCCCATGATTTTGATCTTACAGATACATATTCCCAAGAAGTATATCTGATACTAATAGTATCTATGATTCACAGCTCCATAACATCACATAGCTCTTATGAAGCATGTTTTTTATTCAGGAAGCACCTAGGGATCTTTGAACACATTGTGCTATTTTATTTTGCTTTATGCCTTTTGTTTTTATATCATAGCAGTCTCTTGTTAAAGCTCTCTGTCACAGAACTCTCCTTTATAAAATAGAAAACATTTAAGCATAATCAGTGGATATAATGATTCCTCTGAGAGCAGAATTCCCCACCTTTTTACTGAGTTTCATTATCAATTTTCTAGGACTGATATTTAGTTACTACAATCAATCAGAACATGACTGACTTTTAGTGCTTTAAAAAATATTATTGCCAACCATGTACATATTCAGATTCTTTTCCTATACATTAAATCTTGTTTCTCTGAATTCCCAATTATTTTTATTATAACATCTTAATATTTCTTATACTTGTATATCACAATTTGTTCAGCCATTTCCCAATGATGGGCTCTCATTTTTATTTCCAGGTTTTTATTGCCTCAAAAAGTATTGCTGTGAATAATTTTGTAGGTATGATCCCTTTCTTTATGACTGTGACATGCTTGGGATTTATGCCCTGTGGTGAAATTATTGAATCAAAGGTTATAAATACTTCATTGACTTTTCTTGGATAAGCCAAGTTGTTTTCCAAAATGACTAGCATCCTTCATAGCTTCACCAATGGTGTATTAAGGTTCTTATGTTCCTACAGTGCCTCCCACATTTATTTCTTTCATCTTTTGTCATCTTTACTAAATACTGTGCAATTTCCCCAAAGTAAATTGTTCCACTTTCTTCTTTCTAGTCAGTTCTGAGCCCAGTTGATTTTCTTTTCTTTTTTTAAAGAACCAAATGCTTTTTATTTCTCATTTTTTATTATAGTTGGTACTTATGTTACAAAATTCTAAAATTACCCTGAGATTATAGCAATACATATATTACAGATTTATAAAATAAAAGCTAGGATTGCTAAACATTTAGGGGTATGTGTATACATAATCATACTTCTTATAGTAACTATTGATAGCATTGATAGCAATCGGGTTATAAATCTCTTGGTTTTGATGGACCTTTTATTCATTCCATCACATGGCTGTGCAGATAATTTGGCAGCCACTGAAATAGCTCTCAGGGACCCAATGTTCTATCCATGGTCAAGTGGGCCCCTTCAGAAATATTGGCTCTCTGGCCTGAGAGTCAGGCTTGCATGACTCTTTGTTCCTATGATCGAACTTGAACTTTTCAACAAACAAAATATACATTTGGTGACCCCAGCTGTCTACCAGCCTATGTCTATTAGTGAAAAACCAACTCTCTTTCCCTCCCCAGCTTATAAAAGTGTGTACACCTTCTTAAAATAGAATGGTCATTCTGCTTAAAATATTGTACTTGTAAATTAAGAAAGTAAAGAGGCAAGGACTTCCTGTTACAGAACAATGCATCAAATATCCAGAAACAGGGTTGAAATAAATAAAATCCTTAGGTAAGGGCCCAGAGTGGGGGGTGTCAGGCCCTGAGCCCCAAGCCCCAAGGGATGGCAACTGGAAGTCAAAACCTATATAGTATGCCACTTGAGCACCTGATGGGGGACACCCCAGCCTTTCTTTCTGCAACCCAGATTTTTCAGAGATTGGATCACTGTGAAGTGATTCAGAAACAAGGAACAGGCCTATGCCTAGTGGAGATCAGAAATTAGAGGTAAGGTTCCTGTACTGGTGGGTGCCCTGGCCCCCCAGTTCCATTTGCCTGGACAAGAACCTTTCAGCTGGTACCAAAGCTCTTCATATGTACCATGCCCACTGGCCCAATCCTGGGAGAGGCATCCTGATACCAGAGTGGCACTAGAGATGGGAAGAGGGTGCCAGTACACATGGTGCCAGCCCACTGGATTCTCAAGCCCCTAGGGACTGAGTCCAGGCCTCAGGCTTCTCCCTTGTCCATGGGCCAGTCTCACAGAGATATGACTTGGATGAGTCACAGACAACAGAGTGGCCCATTTTCTGGGCCATCCTCAGAAAGGGGAGAGAAGGGGGCAGAGCACCTGCTGCACTGCCTTCATGAAAACATTCATCTGCCAGGGTGGCCCCTGGGGGGAGAGGAGGAGGAAGGCCCCTACTTGAGAGAGCAGCTTCTTCTGGTTAAGGAGGTCTAAGCAAAGTTCTGAGCCCAGGAGGCAAGATAGGAGGGGGCCTGCGTGGAGGAGTGGCCCCTTCACACACCTGGATGGCAGTATATTCTGCAAAGGTCTTTGCCTTGGATGTCATTTTCCTTTAGCACTGACTTTCTTGAAGGAGTCACTTGCTGGCCAAAATTCCACATTCTCTTCGCTGACCTCTGATCAGAGAAAGGCATGGAACTGGGCTAGTCCCTATGTGTGCCGCAGTCATTTCTCCAGACTCCCCACTTGAGTGTCTCCTCAGAGGCCACATTCCCCGGGAGCGTCATTTTCCTCCAGAAAACGCCCAGTGTGTACTTGGCATCTGTGACCAGGCCTCAGCACCATCATCACAGCTTGTCTCTGCAGGCTGGGCTCTGCGGGTCCAATAAAGAAGAGAGGAAGGGTGCGTGGAGTCCCCATTGCGCTGCAGCCCCTCTGTCACAAGGGCCCCTCTCCCCCACCTCCCCCAATCTAGGTGAAGTGGTGGGAGGCTACCCTGGCTGTGGGTGCCGCCCCCAGGGGCCTCCCTGCTGGTAGCTGGTGTCACTTTCAGTGCGCTCCTGCTCTCCATCCACCTGCTCTCTTCCCTTCTGCCCCTGAGCTGTGGCTGAGATGGGATCCAGGCTCCCTCAAGCCCAGCCCTTCTTCTGTGAGCACTTCCCCAGTCACTAGCAGAAGACCTAGGTTCTTCTGGTGCCCCACCCATTGAGTAGGCCGGGGTAGCTTCAGGCTTGCGGCTTCTTCTTCAAGTGCCTCCACTTGGGAAGGGTTATTCTCGGAAGGATCCAGTCCTCCGCTGCCCCAATAGCCCCACCTCCTTCATTTTGGAGCAACAACCACCAAAAAAATTTAATGCATAAAAAATGATGTGCAAAACCTCAAACTTCACATTGTTCACAATGTGTTAAAATATGTAAATTACATGTGTTGGGATTAAAATTCTATGGAGAGTGAATATTAATTCATCATTATTTATTAGATTGTAAAAGTAGATTGAAGAGAGTAAAGGTACATAATAACATGGTCTAGCTAATCTGAGTTCTACACTCACCTCATAACTCCATTCACTCCTGCTGTTTCCCAGCCAGGAAGCAAAGCTGCCTCCTGATAGTCCCCAGACTGAAAGACTTGGTCCTTAACTTGTAACTCCTGAGTCTCCCCATTGGAGGGAATTGACCTCAGATCAGTTCAGAGACCTATCTTTGGGACACCAGGAATCACAAGAGACAAGCATTTTCCTGAGGCTATGAAGACACCAGGCCTCAGGCATTCGCCCATAGTATGCATGCACATGCAATCAAAGGATGGAACTGAGACTGAAATGAATTTTCAAAACTTTCTCTTCTAAAAGAAAAGAGGGATACAAATTTATATTAAATCTGTACATGTGTGCTAATTTATGAACAATCTTTTCTTTTGAATCGCCTTTGGATTTATTTTACTTTGATATTTTCTTCTCTTGATTTTTTGTCTTTTTTTAAAAAAATACAATCATAGTCTATATTATTCTCTTCTCTTTTCATCTCTTCATATATTTCCCTTATTTTCTTTCTATTTCCAGTATCTGTCATTTCTAATAACAATACAATCCATTACATTCAAATATCATAATCTATTCAGTCATTTCTCCCATTCTTTGCATTTATGTTATTTCCAGTTATTTTGTCATTACAAAGCTTCCGTGAATATTTTCATACATACACAGTGGTTTACCCTCACAATAATGTCCTTAGGACCTAATTCTAGTAATGGGATCCCTAGGTCAATGAGAATGAGCAGCTTTGCAGCTCTTAAAGTTTATTTCCATCTCATTTTCTAAACTAAACAATTCACAGCTGCTCTAGGAATGAAATATTAGGCCTATTTTTCATTGTGCCTCTCAGCATTGAATGTGATTGACTTGGCTCATTTGGTTCTCAGTTAAAATGCATTATCAGGGCTATATTTAGCTAGATTGGTCCATAGGTAGCAAACAGAATCTGTTGCCAGGATCATATTGTTTTCAAAACCAAATCTTTCCAGCTTGATCATACCTTGTAGAACTTTTGTTCCAATGCCACAAGCCCTCAGAAACGCAGGATTGCCTCTATAGTATACTGAATATTTAAGTAAAACTTGCAGCATTTATGCTCTCTAAATCATTGTTGTCCCACCAAAAACTATATTTGGATTATGTGTTCAGGCTTACTTCTGCTAACTTCATAGAGGTATATGGGAACTTACCAGATATCTGTCATATTCAGCTTTTCTCAAGTTCTGTAGGATTTAAATTAATGTCCAATACTTCAAGTATTATTTTTATAAAGTTTATTATCTGACAAAATAGAACCACATGACTAAATTTTCTACCTGCTCAAATCCCTCGCCACCACAGGAAGGAAAAAGAACTCAAGAGGGAACTCCACATAATTTATCTCCACAGTCAGCACTTAATGAAAGGAAGAGAGTAGGGTGCAGGGGACAGTAGTTTTACTGGGGATTGTAGTTTTTAGGGTAACAGATTCAAATTACATAGTTCTATTCATATCCTGAATTTTTCTTATTTTTTGGTTAGAGCTATCTGGTTCTGAGAGGGAAAATTAAATTCTCTTCCTATTATTATTTTATTTTCTCTTTTTAGCTGTATCTAAGTTGTTTTTTTAATTTTTTAAACATTATTTTATTTGGTCATTTTCATACATTATTCATTGGAAACATAGATCATGTTCTTTTCCTCCAACCCCCTCCTCCCCTAACCCCTCCCAGCCAAGGCGGGATTCCACTGGGTATCACATGTGTCCTTGCTCTGAACCCATTTCCTTGTTGTTGGTATTTGCATTAGGGTGAGTTGTTGTTGTTGTTGTTTTTAATCTGGATGTCATAATACTCGGTGCATATAGGTCCAATGTTGATAATGCCTTATTATCCATAGTACTTCCCTCCCTCCCTCCCCAACATAATATAGTTACCCTGTTCATCCCTCCCAATTATATCTACTTTAGCCCCAACTATGTCAGACATCTTGATTGCTAGCCTTGCCTTCTCTAGATCCACTGAGGCATAGTATATTCTTTTCTAATTCCTCTCCTTTATGTATTGTAAGGGGTAAATTTAGGAGTTTTTGACTAATATACTTATGGTCGCCAGGGATCAATTCAAATCCCAATAAAAATACTCAAATCAGTTTGGGAATTTTATGGTGTTTTAATTAATATAGAGAGAAGGAATTAAGAAGAAGAGAGAGGTAAAAGGGTATAAGATTTCTCCAGCCTAGCCTGAGCCAAGGCGAGTTCAGAGACCTCAACCAGGAGGATACTGTTTTAGGAAAGGTAAAGGGAAAAAAAAGAATCAGCCTAAATTCCAAGAGAGCTCAGGGAAGATGCCTCACCTGACCCACACCAAGATGCCAAAATGCTGCCACAAGCCACACCACTAGTCAAACCCAATGTCTCCTAGAGAGAGACCCCTAGCTCAACTCCTCCACCGCCAAAAAGAGAGAGGGGTGAGAGGAAGTGACGCAAATATATAGACTTTTTTTTAATATTACTTCCTTTGTCTCACATGTACCAATGGTAGTTTAAGCTTGACTTAGGAAAGCTCAGGGGGTCTGTCAGTTGTTTGTTATTTGCCCCTTGTTAGCACATGTCTGCTATTGACCATCCTCCTCAATACTTAATTCTTAAGTAGAGGTGTATACATTCCTGATTACTAGACTAAGCAGGGTGGTGTAAATTTAAAATTCACAGTATATCTCTCATTTTCAGTGCCAGTTAATTTTCCACCAATATTTGACATTCATTCATTAGCCTACTTTTCCTAGTTCCCCTTAATGTTAGTACCTTCCCTCTATGATTATCTCCAATTTATCTTGCATCGGTCATGTTTGTACATAGTTTTCATGTCTTCTCTGTTAGATTGCAAATGCCTTGAGAGTAGGGATTGTTTTTCTATTGTTTTGTCTTTTTTTAATATCTCCTGAGTTTATCACAGTGCCTAGAATATACTCAGTGTTTAATAAATACTTATGGAGTTCATAACTCGAATTATCAAAACACCTACTTAGGAAATTCAATTGATTTTAACAAACATTTATTAAGCCCTTACGTGTAAGTCACTCTGTTAATCACTGGAGATAGAAAAACAAAAGAATCATTGACCTCTTTGAGAATCTATTCTCCCAGAGGACTATAATATAAATAGATAAGTATGTTCAATGCATTTTTAATTTTTTTCCAGATTACATAGTGTTTTTCTGACATTTTGCAGTCCATGTTCTTTCCCATTCTTTCACCTCTCCTACATCCCCTATAAGAGAGTTAATATGATATGGGTTGTAAATATATTTTCATATAATACATATTTCCATGTTTATCATGTAAAACAAAACATATTTTGATTACACTAGAAAAAAAGTAATGGAGGAAATAAAGGGAAGAATGGTATGTTTCAATCTGTATTTATATTCCATCTGTTCCTTCTATGGGAGTAGACTTCCTTTTTCTCTTATGTGTGCCTTGAGTTGTCCTGGATCCTTGCCCTAATAATAGTAGTTAAATACATTCACAATTGATCATCATACATTATTGTTTTTACTATGTACAATGTTCTCCTTTTTATGGTCATTTCACTTTGCATCGCTTCATATAAGTCTTTAAAATTTTGGGTTTTTTTTGGTGTACATCTTGTATGTCATTTCTTATGGTATAATAGTATGCCATGACAAGTATATGCCATAACTTGTTCAGCCACTCCCCAATTAATGGGCATCCCTTCAATTTCTAGTTATTTGCTTCCACAAAAAGAGCTAATATAAATATTTTTGTTTAGGTGGTTTCTTTTCCCCATCTTTAATCTCTTTGGGATACAGACCTAGTAGTGGTATTGCTGGATCAGGGGTATGCACAGTTTTATTGGCCCTTTAGCTATAATTCCAGATCGCTCTCCAGAATGGTTGTATCAGTTCACCGCTCCACCAACACTAAAGATAGTTTCAATTTCTTCATCTGAGAATTGTCTGTTCTTATCTTTTCACCATGTCAATTGGGGGAATGCTTTGTATTCTTATAGTTTTGACTCAGTTTTCTATATATTTGGGAAATGAAGCTTTTATGAAAGAGCTTGCTATAAAGGTTTTTTTCCTAGTTTATTATTTGCATTTTAATTTTGGTTATATTTCTTTTGTTTGGACAAAAGAACTTCAGGTCTAACATGTAAAAGTATTTTGTGCTTCCCAAATTTGTTTAAAATATCATTCTTTATTTCTAAATAATGTATCCATTTTGATTTCACCTTGGTATATGACATAAGGTGTTGGTCTGTGCCAAATTTCTATCATATTGTTTTCCATTGTTCCCAGCAGTTTTTTGTCAAATAGTGAGTTTTTCCAAAAGTTTGTCAAACACTAGGTTACTGTGGTCATTTACCATTGCATGTTGAGTGTCTAATCTATATAATTGATAATGCATTCTATTTCTTAGCCAGTAACAGATGGTTTTGATTGCTGCCACTTTATAATATAGTTTGAGATCTGATATGTTAGCCACTTACATTCACCATTTTTTTCATTCATTACCTTGATATTCTACATCTTTTGTTCTTTCAGATGAATTTTGTTGTTTTTTCTAACTCTTTAAGATTATTTTTGTGTACATTGATTGTATATACTATCAAAGTAAATTAATTTAGGAAAAAATTATTGTTTTTATTAAATTCATGCAGCATAATCAGGAGCAATTATTGTTTTTCCATTTGTTTATGTACAACATATTTTAAAGAAGAAGAATGGTAAAAGCCAGAGAAGTGAGTCAAATCTTCCTTGATGGTAGCATCTAATCTGCCCTTTGAAGAAAGTAAAGGATTCTAAGAGGTAGAGGTGAGGAAAGAGTACTTTCCTAACATAGGGGATCATTTGCACAAAGACCAAAGATAGAATGTCATCTGTGAGAAACAAACAGTAGATCATTTTTATTGGAACTGAGAATGATTAAATAGGAGTAAGATGAAATATGACAGGTCTTAATTCTCCACAGTGTTTTTAACTCCCACCCTGAGGCTATGCTATATTGACTAGGAATCAGGTGAAAATTTCTTTACTTCTTTTTATCCAGAAAGATCTCTTAGACCATGTTCACATCTTATTTAATTATCTAACAGGTCAGTAAGACCAGTTTTTCATCTGCTGGGTACACTCCTACCCTGCCATCTTTTGCAACAAAGTCAGTAATAGCAAAATCACTAATAGTATTGTTTTTAGAAAGGAATATTAACTGATTGACTCCACTCTTTGAATCAACTCTTCTCTATCCCTGTGACTCCCCTGACCAAAACACCCTCTTCTCCCTCTTCCCCATATCTGTTGACCCCTACTATTAAAAGGCAAGTGTTTTAAAAGCAAGAATTCTGATCTTTTGTTTTTTGTATCTCTCACACTTAAAACTGTTCCTGGCACACAGCAAGTCCTTAACAAATGATTTTTCTTGCTGTTTTTCTTGTTCGTTAATTATTCAAAAGTAGGGGTGAGATCCACTGCACAATAAATGTAACTTGCAGAATTTATGTATTTTGAATAAAAGTGCGAATATTTCTTAGTAAACCAACTCCAGTTTTATAAAGCATATTCGGACTACTGCAGTTTGTTATTAATCAAGCACCTCCAAAGAAACCCAGGAATATAAAACCTCAGGACCAAAAACAGTTTTCATTAACAAAAAAATAATCAAACTCTATGTATTGAAAATATTACCTAATGAATAATAAATCTAAGAATGGAGTTATTGAAAGATTAAGTTGAAATAACTTGGGAGAGGCTGGTATTTATGTGTTGTTGACCCATTTGTAATGAAAGGTTAAAATCCAGGTTGAATTTCAAGGCCAAACCTTTTATAATATTCTATTCTAATAAGCCAGAAATTTCATTTGAAAAATAATATCTGTCCTCTATAATATTCCAAAAGTTAATAATTAATTCTCAAAATTAGTCATAAGTTTTATCTTAACTAGGCAGAAAATAGCAATAAGACTACCTAAAAAATATTTGGGATATTCTCTCTAGGGGAACAGAGAAATATTCCTTCCCAAAAAAAAAATAATTTGCAAGTTGACAGGCAGAGGTGATTCTAGGTACTCAACCTGGTTTTTACTCAATTGTAAAAGACATTCTGAACATGGGTTTGAGTTTAAAATGTCTTGTAAAATCATTGACAGTAAAAGCCATCCTTTTTGCCTCCTATATATTTATAAACAGTGAATACTGTCAGATATTGCTGTAGGTATGACATGATGCCAGCAGTTTATGAACATGCCACTATATCTGTTTAAAACCTTTTTATACATAGCAATTTTTCATGTTTTTTTTTTTTGCAAATAATGCATTATACTTCATCAAAGGCAATGTAGAAAACTGAATGGGATTTGACAGGATAATTCTGTTTAAAAAAAAAAAACCTCTTGCTATAACACAATGTCAAGTACTTAATCTCCAAGCTCTTTGATAAAAATCAGTTTTTTAAATTACAAAAGGATTATTCTGATTGCAATTTTTCTTTTCATTTGGAATTATTGTTAACAAAATTTAGTTGTACTAAATAAGTAAGGCAGATTGTAAAGAGCATGATCTGGATAATCATAAACCATCCTTCAAGAAATATCTCAATTTAGTAAACCTTTTATAAGCATTTATTATTTGGAGGGCTCTATATTAGGTGCTATAAATACCAAGGCAAAAGCAAAACAGTCCCTGCCTTCAAGATACACCTACTGTTCTATCAAGATAATACAGTTTAGGTTTGGGAGGGAAGGAAACAGCTTGGAACTCAAATGTAATTAACTAAATAAGTATTTTTTTTTAAAAAGGACCCCCTCCCAAAGAATAGAACAAGGGTAACTATAATAAGATAGGGAGAGCTCAAACATAGTGCTTTAGGAAAATTTGAAGAGGGAAAAAATTAGGGTTTAAAAATGGATTCAATGAAAGAGGTAGCACTTGAGTTAGATCTTGAAGAAAAATAGGAATTCTCAAAGATAGTTCTTGGAAGAGAGTGCATTGCATTCATAGACATATAAGGTGAAAAATGCAATATCCAAGTTTACATGAATGTAGAATCAAAAAAGCAAGTAAATATGTAAAGCATTTCACAAACCTTAAAGCACTGTAGACGATTATTATTATTATTATTATTATTATTATTATTATCATAGAATAAAGTTGGAAAGCTACATTGGCAGTATATTGGTTGTTATATTTGCTACTTGAAGAGGACCAAAATGACATCACTAATAATATCTTTTGACTAGTGGAAAAATTGGATTTAAGTGAGGCAATGTTGCCTGAAGTTGTCAGCCTCACTTCTTCTAGTCATCAGAGTCCATTGGCAAGACTAAAGTCAAGACTTTTTATGTTAATGGCTCAGGATGCAATGGATAACCTTAGCTTCTTTGATATATACCCAAGCTCTAAGTGATATACAGCACATGTTTCCTTTGCCTTCATAGCTTTGGGGGGAAATATATATTTTTGTCCATACCTTCTGACAGGGAACGTCTTCACATGCCTGGGTAGACACACCATTAACTCACTGACAGATTTGAGGCTTATTGGTTACCCTCATCCTGGTTTAGCTCTCCTCCCAAGGCAGTTTACCAAGATGTGACTGTTTCACATGCTGTAGTTTCTGGGAGCCATAGGCGAGAACTGGGTAAGAGGAAGCCATCAAAGGTGGAGAGCAACTCTGAAAAGGGGTTGGCAAACCCTCACACCAGAAGTACGTCTTTTCTGAACAACCTCCTATGTAAGGGAGTATGTATGTAGCTTGCCATACAAGCTAAGGAGTTAATATTTTTTCAAAGGAAAACTGAGTCACTGAAGATTTTTCAGTAAGGTAACTGAATTCCTTAGACCTTTACTTTAAGAAGAATATTTTTATATTTTTGTGGAAAATTGATTCGAAAAGTAGATACTTGTAGTTAAAGAGATCAATTAGCAATTTGGACCTAATGAAGGTTTTTCAGTGTAAGTTTGGAACCATTTTTGAGAAATATTTGCTAAGGTAAAATAAATAGAACTTTGTGACTGAATCGATGTGGAGAGTGAGAGAGAGGAAAGAATCAGTTTATTCTGAGATTACAAATTTAGGAGAATGAGAGGAAGTTGGTAAGTCAAGACTTGGAAGTTTATCCATATCAAAACATTTAAAAATTTTATCTAATCTTTGTAATCTATTCATTTTGTTTTATGCATATAAAATATTCTTAGAGGTGGTCCATAGGACTCACCAGACTGCCAAAGTAGGCATAATAAATTAACTTTCTCATATGATCATGTGTACAGGATACAGATTTCAATTAAAGTATTTATCAAGCATCTACTATGTTCTCTTGAGGGAAAACAGCAAAATACTTTTTCCCCCATTGGTGGAAGGATATTAATCTAGGATCAACAACTGGGGAATTTAGAAAGCCATTTGGGAAAAAAGGTGGTAGTTAAGCTGAGACTCAAAAAATATTTTTTAAAAACCAAATCCATCTCTGCCTTTTTCATCTTTTTTTTAAACCGTTACCTTCCATTTTAGAATCAATACTGTGTATTGGTTCCAAGGCAAAAGAGTGGTAAAGGCTCGGCAATGGGGGTCAAGTGACTTGCCCAAGTTCACTCAACTAGGAAGTGTCCAAGGCCAGACTTGAACCTAGGATCTCCCATCTCTGGGCCTGGCTCTCAATCCACTGAGCCACCCAGCTGGCCTCAATCTCTGACTTTTTCTAAAGGAATCTTATATTTACATTTATATCTACCTACTATCTTCTTATATTCCAACCCCACTAAGTAGAGCCATCTTTTAATAAAGAGAAATCCTCAGCTTTATCAAATTCTATAAACACAATCTTTTAAATAACTGTCAAGAAACAAGTTTTTTGTCTATTCTAAAATCACTAGTATCTAATAAAATATCCTTCACTTTCTCAACAAATATTTTTTTTGAAAAAAGATAAATTACACAGAATCTGAATGAGAAAGGATCTCAACAATCATCTAGCTTAACCTGTATTGTATATGAAAATAAACCCTTTTCACAACAGTCCTGGCAAGAGACTTTCTAACCTTCTGCTCAAAGATCTCTAAGAGGAATCTACTACTCCCTCAAGAAATTTAATTTTTAAATAAGTTTTATCTCACACAGTACTTTGACAGAATGTAAATTTCTTGTGGTCAGAGATTATTTCACTTTTGCCTTTCTAATCCTCAGTATCTAGCACTGTGCTTGACATACAGTAAATATTTAATAAGTAGGGGTGAATTAAACTGCTGGAGTTAAAAAGTCTACTTCTGAAATGGAAGATAGTGTGGTCTGAACCTCACCCATTCTAGTACCTACCCTGAAAAAGATATGCCCAGTACTGAATCAGAGCAAAAGAAGATAGTTTAGTGGTTTTTTTTTTTTAATAATACTTTCCAAGACAGTATTAACTGAACCAAGTACATGAGTACTCTTTTCATTTAGGCAAATAGGTATAGAAATTTTCTCAACCCTTTGTGTGACCTCATATATTTTCATGTTATCCTTATTAAATTAGCATAGATCCTAAAATATAAATCTGTAAATACCTATGCAAGGAGAAATCTCACTAAAGTATCCATAGTTTTGCATTGTTTTCTACTTGTTTTCAGCCATTAGTTATAAAATGGGTTATATCAAAAGATAATAATTGTTTCAGATGAAGTATGTAAATTGCTTAAAATGGAAATGTATATTGTTCTTGATGATACATCCTCTGAGGTCATCAGAATGGTCACATAACCTAGATTATAGTATCTACCACTTGTCCTAAAAGTTGAGAAATTATTATTCATAAACTTTTATTTTTACCTTCTCCAAAGTAATTTGTTTCCACTTGAGTTATTTGTAGTCTTCAATGAAATATAAGGATATTCTTTATATCACAGGGTCATGGAAAATTAGTGACAGTGGTATCAAACTTAAATAGAAATGGAGATCCTAAATTATACATAAAGATTCCTGCTAGCCACATACTGACTTAGTTTTAAAATGCAATATGATGTGCTTTTATTAAATTTTTATTTTGTTAAAGATTTCTCAGTTACATCTTAATCAGATTTGGGGCTATACTTGGGAAATGAGACTGCTAGGTCTTGTGTTTGACATCTGTGCTCTTATGGAACAGTAGTTTCCAGATGTCCTTGGAGAGTGTGTGTGTGTGTGTGTGTGTGTGTGTGTGTGTGTGTGTGTGTGTGTGTGTGTAGATGGAGAGTGATATATATAAATCACTACCCTCATCTAGCCTTGACAATAACTCACCTCCCTGCTGGTTAGTGTATTCCCACTGTGCCTTCTGCCCTATGTAATTATGACTTTTTTACTATCAGATTGCACAGTTGACTCATAATGACTTCTGGTTTGACTTGATTAACTCTTCTGTAGTTGCTGCATGGGGTAGCCAGGAGGTGCAGGGGTAAAGGGATGGGCCCGAAGTAAGGAAGTCTCATCTTCCCGAGATCAAATCTGGCCTCAGAAACCTACTGGCTGTGTAACCGGGGTACAACACCTAAACCTAAGCTTTCTGTTGCCGTTCTCTAGTCACCTCTTTCCTGAAGCCTTTTATGATGAACTGGGCTGCCTTTTCACTTCTCTCAGTAGCGAATGTATCACTCTGCCTTTTAGTAATGCCTTCACAGTAGACTAATATAGTCAAAGACGTTAGTTATTCCCTACCTCAAAACCTCTGGGTACATAATGAACCCTGCCTCTATTCATATTCAAATGACTTGGTATTTGAACTTTCTGAAATGGCAATGCAGTGCAAAAAATTCTGAGTTTTGTTTTGTTTAGGAAAATTTTTTTTTCCTAAAGAAAGTCATTTCTTTCAAATTCCATTCAAATCATTTCCTCAAACCAGGCAACACAACAGAAGTAACATGTACTGAAGAACCAGCTCCTCATCCCTTTCTGGATCCCCTTGCCCCTAGACCCCCTGCAGGACCTCTAGAGCCCCTGCAGTCAAGTTACTGAAGAATCAGTGACCATACCCTGGAATGTGCTAGGGACTGATAAGGACTCAACCCCCAGGACCTAACCCCACGTAGGGCCTCCCAACTCTTCTGAGGAGATAACATTTGACCACAAGGACCTAACCCTACCCAACTGTTCTGATAAGATGTCTTCTTCTGCAACTCAAACCTACTCTATATAATCTTTCTCTCCCCTTCCTTCAGGACCCCATCTGCCTTGGAGGTGGTGGGACCCAAGCTCGAGCTTGTAATAAAGCAGTACCTCTTGCTTTTACATTATCTGGTGTGCCTCCTAATTTGGGAAACCAGAACCAGGTCTAACAGTACCAATACTAACAGATCTATGCTATTAATTTAATGCTATACAATGAATAAATATAGATAATCTATAAAAGTTATTTCATATCACAAGTTTTAATTAAAAAGCAAACTGTGTGGCCCAGAAGCATTAAAAAGACTTTTTAAAAAAATCCTTATCTTCTGACTTAGATTCAGCATAAGTATCACTTCCTAGGCTGAAGAGCAGTAAGGGCTAGCTAGCACCGGGTGTTAAGTGACTTGCTCAGGTTTACACAACTAGGACGCATCTGAGGCCAGAAAGGAACCCAGCACCTCCTGACTCCAGGCTGGGCTTTCTATTCATTGAGCCACCTAACTTTCCCCAACTAATGAGACTGTTAGTATCAAAAGAACTATAAGTTTTAGAGCTGGAAAAGGGCTTTAGAGATCAGTTATTAAGATCCTTTATACTTAAAAAAATATTTTAACTGCTAGCTAGTAACATTATTGTTATTATTGACCCCCCAAGTAACTTTTATTTATGTTGGTAATATCTATTGATGTTTACCATGTTAGGAACAAACATCTCATTAACATTATGAAAATAATTTTGACCTCACAGATCCACCAAAGGGTTTCAGAAACTTCCCAATGTTCCCCCCATTTTACAGAAGAAGAATAAGTACTCAGAGGTAAAGTGATTCCTCCAAGGTCATCCAGTCAGTCAATAAACATTTAATAAATTTATGCTATGTTCTGGGGACACAAAGTAAGGTTAAAACAAAAGGTAGTTCCTGCTCTCAATGAGTTCAGTTTTTAGTATGGAAGATAATATTCAAACTACTCTTTATCAATAAGTTATATATAGGATAAAATGTAATTAAACAAGAGAGGAAAGTGTTAGAAATAAGGGGGATGAGTGGGAAAGATTTCCAGTAAAAGGTGATATTTTAGCTTGGACTTGAAGGAAGCAAGAGAAACCAGAAGCCAGGAGATAGAAATGAGGAAGGAGAGCAGTCCAGACATTGGGGGCAGACAGTGAAAATGCCCATTGTTAGAAAATGGAATAACTTGTTTGAAGAATAGCAAGGAGACGGGCCAATAGCATTGGATCATACAGTAGAGTGAGAAAATCCAAGAAGATGTAGGGAGACTCAAAGATATTAAATGATTCATCCGAGATTCAACTCCATGAATTCTGCTGCCTCTCTTAAAAGTAGAAGAGGAGTAATTAACATCTGAAAGTGTATAGGGCTTTTAGAGAATTTGGTCTGAAACTAGAATTCATTATAATTCAATGGTCACTTGGGTTAATCAGTTTTATATCATAAAACTTGGTACCACAAAGAGTAAGACAGCTGAAAATTGTTATGATCTTCACACAGCATATTCAGATATGGAATTATATATAGCCCCTTCTTTTTTAAATGAATAAAATATGTAAGTATTGTTGTTTAGTTGTACATCCCAACGCTTTGTGACCTCATGGACCATTGTTATCTATGGAGTTTTCTTTACGGGGATAATAGAGTAGTTTCTTCCTCCAATGGCTCCTTTTTTTTATCAGTCAACCAGAGGTTGAGTGACTTTCCCAGGTCACACAATTAGGAAATGTCAGAAGCCATATTTGAACTCAGCTCTTCCTGATTCTAGGGCCAGCACTTTATCCATTGAGACACCTAGCTGCTTCCTATGTAGTATTGTAAAGGAAGCCAGTTAGGCAAAATAATACAAAAAACCCCAAGTTCGTAGACCTAGGTGAAGAACTCCTGTTTTAGAATGACTTACCAGGTGAAAAATTTTTATGGGCAGTAAAGTGCTTTTGCTCTTTAGAAAGGATTTTGACATTGATCATCCATGCATTCCTCATCCTCCCTTGCAATCTTACTTAATAAGTGTCTTTAGATTCACACTTCACTTTTTAAATTTGCTCTTCATGAGCTGCTGGGATTTTTCAGTCAAGGTGAAGGAATTAGCTAAGAAAGAAGAAGTTAGTCTTTTCAAATAATCTTAGGGACTATACCTCTGATCTTAAATAAGGACAAATAGTTCCATTGCTCTAACTAATGCTTCCATGAATAACAAAGAAAGATCAGAGTTGTACATTTAAAATTTTGAAGTAGAATTGGTGCTGACATTTTAGTTCAGCATGTTCTTTCACCAGAGCAGTTTATGTATTAAGCTTGACTATTAAACTCCTGCTGCTGCTCAAACTGAGGGTGAATACATTAAAATGATTTTTGAGTTATCAACCCACATATTCAACCATAGGGAAGAAAGATGTAAAGTTAGGATGTTACATAAAACATTCTCTTTAGGATCTTTGCTACTTTCCACTTTAGGCCCAATTGAAACCATCCTTCTCTGTTTTGAGAGTTTCTCCAAATCATCTGAAGATTTTTAGTCAGTCAGTGAGTGAACAAATGTTTATTAAGTTCTTATTAAATGCTAAGCCCTGTAAAGAGTAGAGATACACAAAAAAAGAAGAAAAAAATAGAAAGGTCTAACCCTCAAGGAACTTACATTTTAATGGGGAAGGAAAATATAGAAAGGGAAGATGAAAAGTGGAGGAGGGGACCATTTCACAAAATAGAGATTTTGAGAAGAAAGTCACCAAGAAGGAGGCCATAGAAGTTGTGGGAGAAAGCAGTTGAGTCAAGATGGTGAAGTACAAATAATGAGGGCTGGCTAGTCTGGGCCTTTCTCCAAAATGGAGGTTTCTGGGAAGAAACTCCAAATCATAATGGGTAAGTAAAGAGAATTAGGAAGGAACCCCAGAGATCAACTAGTCCAAACATACAACATACCTGACAAGTGGTCATTCCTACCTTTGCAAGATGTTTTTAAGTGAGGGGGAAATCACTGCTTCAATGACATTATCCTTGATTAATTTATTTCATATGTATCAGTGATTTTAAATGATTTCTAATGATATTTAAGAAATCGTGTATTTTACGGTATGGTATTGGGACTAATCAGCAAGATACAAATTAATTTTATGACTGCTTAAAAGCATTAAATGTCCTAATATTGTACTACCAAATTATATTTTGTTTCTTATCTTTTCAATTTGTTTTGTTTCATTAAAAAAAAAACCTATGATCTATAATGAAAGGAACATTACAAAGAAGTATCACAAAGAAAATTTTGTGTAATTTTCTATTTCTGCCTTGCATATATTGCTTTTCTCCATGTCAGTCTAAGGGATTGAGATTAGACTATTGTAATTGGGAACTTCCTGGTTAAACTTAAATCATTTGGTAAGTCTCTGCAAATTACAGTCTTAGTTGCCTAGGGAGTCAGCCATTAGGTCAGTCAACAAGCATTAAGCTCCTATGCTAAGTGCTTTCTTTCCTAGGACAATATTATCAATATGGTTCAGAGATGGGAACTGATCACAGGTCTTTCTGATGCCCAGTTTAAATTTTCTTCCCTCTATGTCACACTGTCTCAGCTTTCAAATGTCTTTAAATGATATTAAGATGGAAATTAATCTAGAATCTATCTAGTCTGTCCCCTTCCCACCACAAAATACCTGTTAAGAGTATCACCCAACTAGTTTGACTTCTAGTAAAGAAAAGCTCAACACTTTTCAGGCTTATTAAACTAACATGTACCTTCAGATATTACCTAAAATTAAGCGATCCTCCTTTGTTATCTGAAACTACAAATTTATTATGTCAGAGATTTACATTTATCTTACTAAAATCCATCTTTTCCAATTGATGATTACAAACTGTTTAGAAAGAATCATTATTTCAATGAATATTCTTTTTATTGGTAATGTTATGCCCATATGTAGGTGCTGAGAGCATAGATTACATATATAGCACATGTATATGTATATGTAAATTGTTGAAATATCCATGAAATTGTAGGCTTCTTGAGGGTAGGAACTGTCTTTGCCAATTTTTATATTCTCAGTGTTTAACACAGTGTTCAGTACACAATAGTCATTTAAAATCAATTTAAAACTTTTTAGAACTATACTACATAAATAAAAATGTAACTAAATTCTATGTTTTGCATTTTCCCATAAGGACAAAGCTCATGGCATTTTAGCATAAAAACAATTCTTATTAGGAAATTTGCCTTACTTATTCTTCTATGTTTCTATGACACTTTAAGGTTTAAGGAGCAATGCTCTACATCAACTCTGTGAGGCATTTAATAAAAATATTTTTGCCTATTTCATTTTACCATTGACAGAATAGCAACTTGGAAATGTTGTGACTAACCCCAGGTCACCAAGTTAGTGAGTGTTAGAATAATTACTTAAACTAGATCTGCAGACTCCCAAGGTTAGCATATTTTCTGCTAGACCATGCTATTAAGAACAAATGCTTTCCCTTAATATTAAAATAGCATCCATATTCCTAATCAATTAATTTTGGGGAAAAGTTATTGGATATTTGTAGATGTTGACATGTTTCCATTGTGTTGCTCTTCTCAGAAAATGTGCTTTATTATGTTTTTAATAAAAATAAATAATAATTATAACTTTTTAAAAACTTTTCCTAAATAGGATGATTAAGTGTTTAATCAAAGACTTGCCTATTCAATTCATCAACAACTATTTATTAAACACCTACTGTGTTCTAGGGATTATGCTTAGCCCAAGGGATACAAAGAAAGATAAAAAGAAAAAAGTCCCAGTTCTCAAAGAGCTTATGCACTAATGGGGGTGACAACAAGTAAGCAACTACATACAAACAAGAAAATATCAGATGGAAAACTCTAAGATTATTAAAGAAGACTCAAAGTCCTGTAGAGGGAGAGACTTTAGCTGAAACTTGAGGAAAACCAAGAGATGGAGATGAGGAAGAAGTGAATGCCAGGCATGGGAATAGGCAGTGAAAATGCAAAGCTGAAACATAGAGTATCTTTATGAGTAGCAAGGAGGCTGGTAACAGGTTGGTAACTTCGTGTCATACTTGACTCCTGACTCTCTCACTTCTCCCTATATCCAATTTATCAAGTCCTGCCAATTTTGCCTGTATAACCTTACTCTCAAGGACACCGTTATTTTTTCAGTTACCCAAGCATATAGCCTACCTGTCATCCTTGACTCTTCATTCTTTCTTACTCCCCCTCATATCCAATTTGTTTCTATACATTCTCCCTCCTCTCCTCTGCCACCACTGTAGTTGAAACCTTCAATACCTGGACTATTCTAGAAGCCTGCTAGTTTGATCTTCTTGCCTCCAGTGTCTCCTCCTCTAGTTCATATTTCACTAAGTTATCCAAGTAATTTCCCTAAAGTATAGGTCTGACCACGTCATCCTCATCCAACCCTTTCCATTCAGTGAATTCCAATGGCTTCCTATTGCCTCCATGATCAAATATTAAATTCTTTGGTGTTCAAAGCCTCTTCCCTTCCTACCTTTTTAGTCTTCTTACACGTTGCTATTGTCTACCATATCTTCAGTGATCCAGGGACATTGATTTCCTTGCAGTTCCTTGCACAATACATTCCATTTCTATACTCTGGGTATTCTTACTGGCTGGCTTTTGTCTTTGGAATTCTCCCCCTTTGGTCAGCTTTGCTTCCTTCAAGTCACAGATAAAAGTCCATTTTTTATCAGAAGCCTTTCTTGTTCTCTCTTAATATTAGTCCCTTTTCTCTGTTAATTAATTTCAGCTAATCTTGTATATATCTTATTTATGCATAGTTGTTTTCCTGTTATATCTCTTATTAGACGGTGAGCTCCTTCCTAGCAGACACTGTCTTGCTTTCCCTCCATCCTTATTGCTTTATATAGTGTAGGTATTTAATAAATGCTTATTAATTGACTAAAATTATCAGAGATTAGAAATGAATGACAAATCATTGAAAAATCCCCAAACCAAAAGTTAGTATTCCCTACTTCCAAAATATTTTGCAAAATTAAATATTGTATATTTAGGCGAATAAGCCATTTATGTCTGATAGATGTGTCTCCTATGGTTGGTACTCTAATTATGAAGTGAGGAAAGTCAGCTAGCAGATCCCCAGAATGATATTTGTCAAGGCCCAGTGCTCAGTAGATCCTTCATGTTTGGATTGGCCAATTGTTATTTCTGATCTGATCATCTGAGATGTATTCCCATATGATTTTTCATATCCTCAATGAACAATGAACACTCTTTCCGTCGTTATCTCTTCTCCCCAAAAGAAAGAGAAAATTAATTCCCTGGGGTTTGAATCTTATGGTAGGAAACCCTAGGCAGACATGCAAACCCATATAAGATTAATGGAAGCTCCAAATCATTGTCATCATGGGAGCTTTCTGGGCCATTGACCTGAATAGAAATTGTCACTACCTCCCCTTTTCCCCCTCCATGAACTGCACCTGAATGATTCTATAAAACTCTTTTGCCACTCCCAAAACAAATTGACCATTCTTTATACTGATTGTTGGTATTAGTTAATCCCTGACATTGTCCATTATGCTATGATTCTAGTTACTCTCCCACAGAGGCATTGATTGGGGCTCCCATTGCTCTTGAATATTTATTTTCCATGTTGACAGCTTTCCTGGGGTTTTGGATTAAAGTGAGGGATGTGGCTATACCTGTATCCATATACTTGTTTACCAGAACTAACAATAAATCTTTTCCTGATGGCATATAACTTTTCATTTATTTTATAAACACTTTTAACTATTCTTGGCTACAGTCCCTTGAAAATAGTAGATGCTAAATAAATGTTTTTTTTTTCATGTTGTTAGTTATTATTATAACACCCCGAAGGCAGATCTAAACTCTGTTGGGATCAGCATACAAGTTGTCAGTAGGGTGTGTCATACCTATCTTAAAGCTGTCTTTGTTTTGCTCAGTAAATCTCATTTATAATTAGTCATCCTTGAACCTGCCTTTTAAATAACTCAAATGACAATCACCAATTTCATTTCAGTTCACTGCTAGTGTTTGGTAATTTCCACCTGGCATTGGAGAGTACTGTACTTCACCATATTCTAGTTCTAGTAGTACTTTAATATTTCTGGCACTAAGAATAATAGTAACTAAATATTATAGCTTGTGTCTTAAAATATTTTATTTTTCTAAATCTCTACTTTCCTTTTCCTATGTGTTTTATTCTTAATAGTCTAATGCCCAGGTTGTGTCACTATCTAATAGCTACATTATACTCTTTACTTCATGAGATTATATATTTAAAGCATTAAAGACCTTAGAAATAATCTAGTATCGCACCCTTTTTGTTTAACAGAAGAAGAAACTGAGGCCCGGAAAACTTAAGTGACTTACCCAAGATTAGGTAGTAAATAAGAAGCTAGTATGGAATACATGTCTTCTGTCCCAAACTAGTGGCATTTCCATTTTACTGTTCTTACTCCTTTTCCTGCCCTCATTTTGCCAAAAACTTTATTTTTTTCAATAATCATCTCATTTACAAAATCACAACCTCCCACTTTTATCCACAATATGTAACTCAGTACTTTATTAATTGCAACAGTGTATTCCTGCTTTTGAAAAATATCAATACATATATATGCAAGAAATATGTCATTTTGTCCATGGAAGGTATGTTTGCATATTTATTACATTGATTCACCTTTCAAAAATTTCATGTCTATCAACCCCATCCCTAGAGTCTGTGGCCTATATACAGGGAACCAGCACTCTGATGGATCTATTATTTCATCATTTTGAGTACTTTTTCTTGTTATATATCTCATAACCTATCTTAGATAACATGCTTGTCTATCTTTTGTGATTCTAATCACAGATTTGCCAAGAGTTCTTTTATCCAAAGTGCTGAAAACTTTCCTTTGATTCTTTTGACATTGTATAGAACCCTGTGAAACATCTGCCCATTGATTACCCCTTGCCAACTGGTTATTCCCATAATGATCCAATCTTTTTTCCTGATCTCACATTCATCTGCTGATAGTCTTTTTTTAAAAATTTTAAGCCCTTACTTTCCATCTTAGAATCAATACTCTGTATTGGTTCTAAGGCAGAAGATTAGTAAGTAAGGGCTAGGCAATGGGGGTTAAGTGATTTTTCCCAGGGTCACACAGCTAGGAAGTATCTGAGGTCAGATTTGAACCGAGGACCTCCCATCTCTAGGCTTAGCTCTCTGAGCCACCTAGCTGCCCTCTTCTGATGATATTCTTATCACACATATATTAGTAAATAAAGATTCGATGAAATTCCATATATATATATATATATATATACATATATATGTATATATATGTTTAGAGGAAAAACTAAGATTCGGTAACATCAAAATCTTCTCTGGGAAACTTTGGAACTTTTTTTCTTACAAGTTGTGAATCATTCAATGAACATTTATTAAATCTTTACTTTTTTGTTAACCACTGTGATGGAGATATTAAGATAAAAATTAAACAATCCCTGTGCTAGAGATAAACAGACAAAAATGTAAAAAATCCTTAAACAAAAAGGATATTACATTCTACCAAGTGAAATAATATGTATATATTTAAGTAAAGATATATCTAGAATCACATGTACAATCTCTCAAAACTATTTTCATTGTGAGCATTTACATCTCAGACCTGCAAATGCCAAAATCAGGGCATGATTTATTGTTTTGTTGATGCTCTAGACTTAAAAAAATGATGGAGAAAATGTTAATAATGCAAATATTACTTAAATATATATTATACATATATATATTCCCTCTCCCCCTCGAGCTTATTGTTAAACATTTAAAAGCACACTATTGTATATGAATATGTAAAAATAAATTCAAGTTAGTTGGGAAGATAGAGAAAAGCTCTAATATCTGGGGGAATTAGGGAAAGCTTCATGTAGAATAAAACACAAACTAATTTCTGAAGGAAACAAAGGATTCCAAAAGGTGGATATTGTGAGGAAGTGTATTCTTGTCTTACTGAATTGCAAAGGGAAATATTATATTGCAAGGTTGGTATTGGTTCTAGAAGTCAAGTTAATTTAATAAGCATTTATTAAGTATATTGTTCTAAGTACTGGGAATATGAAGAGACACAGAAAATGAAATATTTCTGCCCTCATGGACTTACATCATAATTCCACAGGAACATCTATTTTGAAAACCTGGAAAAGAAAGTTCTTGTCATGATTGTCCTTGGTTCTATCAAAGAGTTCAGCATCAGTGATTTTATCAGTCGAAATGCCAATAAAGTATCTTCTAATTTTTGCTCTTTGGACTTAAAATTTTCCATATGCATTGTCTCTCACACTAGAATATGAGCTCCTTGAGAACAGAAACTGACTTTACTTTTCTCTATGTATCCCCAACGCTTTGCTCATAATAATGCTTTATCTTTGATACTGAAGAAATATTGTCTATGGTGATTTTAAATTGAATTTCTAATTCTTGCTGCTGAGATGTGTTGGAAATATATAGAAATGCTGATGACTTATGTGGGTTTATTTTGTTTGATCCTGAAGAGATAAAGAAGTAATTGGAATTTAACAATGGCAGTTGAGAGAACAGGTGGTCTCCAGAGAAACCATACTGGGACAAATGGACAAATAGCCTAGGTAGAAACAAGACTTAGCTCGTGGATAATATAATAAAAATGACAATCCTATCCAAATTAATCTATACCTAGTGCCATACCTATCAAACTACCAAAAAAACTTTTTTTTTATAGAATTAGAAAAAATTCTAACAAAGTTCACCTGAAAGGACAAAAGATCAAGAATATCAAGGGAACTAATGAAAAATGTGAAGAATGAATGCCTAAGCAGTAAAAGATATTAAACTGTACTATAAAGCAGTGATCATCAAAACAATATGGTACTGACTAAGAGACAGAAGGGTGGATCAATGGAGTAGACTAGGGGTAAAGGAACCAGATGAGCTAGAATTTGATAAACCCAAAGATCCCAGATGTTGGGACAAGAATTCACTATTTGACAAAAATCTGCTGGGAAAATTACAAAACAGTATGGGAGAGATTAGATTTCGATCAATATTTTATACCCTATACCAAGATAAATTCAAAATGGGTAAATGACTTAAAGATAAAAAGTGAAATCATAAATAAGTTAGGTGAACATATAATAGTATACTTTTCAGGTTTGTGGGAAAGGAAGGAATTTAAGACCAAGGAAGAAATATAGAATATTACAAAATATAAAATGAATTACTTTGATTATATTAAATTAAAAAGTTTTTGTACAAACAAAACCAATGTAACCAAAATTAGAAGAAAAGCAACAAACTGGGAAAACATTTTTATAATAAGACTTCGCTCATGTCTCTGGGGTGGATCTGAACTGAGGTGGTAATAGGTGATTGAACAATGACAGAATATAGTTATAATGACTTGAAAATGTTATTGCAATAACTAGTCGTGATATAAATTGATATGTAGTGAACAGAGGGCAAAACTTGGATTCAGGAAAATGTGGGTATCTACTAGATGTGAGACTATGGAAAAAGTGCCTAACTTCTCAGTATCCAGTAAGACTGTAGGACCTGGAATATTCTGTACAAATCTGTACCAGTAGAAAGCATCTTCATTGCATGTACTTCCCACTGATGAAATCAGAAGTTGGAACCATCTAACCAACAAAAAACAAAGCAACCCACTAATCTAAATGAACTATGTGTTTGTGTTGGGAAGGTTCAAATCACTACTATAAGAGAAATGCAAATTAAAACAACCCTGAGATTCTACCTCACAGTTGAGTTGCCAGGGTGGCAAAGGTACAAAAGGGGAAAATGACCATTTTTGAGAGTGATAAGGGAGGACAAGCTCTTTGATACTGTATTCATTGAGATGTGAATTGATTAGAACTATATCTCAAAAGCCACTGAACTGTAAATAATTTTTTAAAATTACATCTAATAGGCATATATTCCAAAGAGAGCAGAAGAGGAAAGAATGCATGTTTCTGAAAATAGGTATAGCAGCACTTTTTACTGTAGAAAAGAAATGGTGCCTGACATGGGCACTGTACCCCAGAAACCCAGGTGAACTATTGTCAAGGGAACTCCCTTGTTTTTTTTTTCTGACTCTGAAACTAAAAACACCCAATGACTCCACCTAGGGTCCTGAGATGACTATCTTCCTTTGATCGTCCTCTAGATGGTCAGAAAGATGCACCTTCAGACCACACCTCGATCCTATCGGACATCTGTTTGTCCCCTAAACTAAGGAATCTTTATGTCCCTAGGCAGACCCCAGTGTGATCACCCCACCTCATGCCTGAGTGACTAACTGTTGTGAAGAATGTATAAAATCCCCAGAACTGATGTCATCTGGGGGAACAGCCTTTCCTTTCATGCTGTCCTCCCAGGGAACTGCTCCCCATCTTGCTGTTCTACCTTACTATCCTCCTGGCCACTCTCAACATTACTTTCTAAATTAATAAATCTCTTTTTGTTTTTAAGCTAAGTTTTGGAGTCATTGCATGCTTGCAAAAGGCATCCTTCCCGAACCCCAAAAGGTATCCTTCCATGCCTATAACAGTGCCCAGAAATTGGTGAATGACTGACTAAATCATAGCATATTAATATAATGGAATATGATTAAGCCGTAATAAATAATGAAAAGAATGAATTCATGGAAACTGGAGAAAATGAACTTATAACAGACTAAATTGAGCAGAACCAGTAGAACTATTTATACAGTAACCACAATATTCAGTGAAATAACCAATCACCACTCTCTCACCTTTTGCACAAGAAGTGACAGGTTCAGAGTGAGATAGACATTTCCAGATATAATCATTCAACACTAATTTGTTCCAATTGATTATATTCATTTGTTAAAAGGAATGGTGGTGGGGTAGTTATAGTGTTGGACAACAATAAAAGGAAAGAAAGAAAAGAGTGTCAATGAAACATTTAAAATGTACAGAGTAAGGGGACACAGATAAGCTGAGCAATGATTTACTATCATGTTAAATTTAAAGTTTGTTAAAAGTAACAAAGTATTTAATGGATTTGTAGTTTCCTGTATAGACTCTATCTTATGGTCTTTGTGGGTGGAAATCTTGAATTTGATTGAAGATTGATTGAAGATTGAAGATTGTCTGGTTCATAATAAAAAAATAAGAACTATGAGATGGCAACCTTATTCTGATCCTTTCTATGCTATAATTTTCTCTTTTTTTTTCTCACGTATGCTATATCTTGCCATAAGTACTCAATAACTACAGGATAGAATTTTCAAAGCATTCAAAATACAGCTATTTTCAGTTTAATGAAAGTAAAGTTTTCTTTTTATGGCCACAGTGAAGGGAATTTTTCTATATTTACATATTTCTACATATACACATAGAACTCATGTGAATAGTTTATCATCTAACTGCATAGTGCTAAACATTTTTATACTCCGTGGGAAAAAAACAGATGAAGGTCTTGACAACATAATTGAATATATACAAAATTAGGAAATGGAGGTACACAAAGGAGAGATTATAAGACATAGAAGGTAGAGTCACAGAAGATTAGCAATAGAGAAGAACAGATATTCTGAGAACAAAATAAACTATTATCATTATTGATTAATGCAGATTATAAAAGCACTTCCATGTTTCTAAAGAAAAGCATATTTTCTTATTGGAAATAAATTTCCTTTCCCCACAATTTACCCAAAGACTTTTGCACAATTGTTAATATATCTAGAAGCACAACAAAATAGCAGACCTTGAATCTAGTAATCAGTATCCCAGATTAAGAACCCCCGAGTTAATACAGATTTTTTCATTTTCCAAATGATGAAGCACTCAATTTAACAAAACATTTATTAAGTACATTTTCTGTAAAAGGCAATCTGCTAATCCTAGAAATATTTTTCCATGGTTATATGATCCATGTTCTTTCCCTCCCCTCCTTCCACCCTCCCTCCTATAGCCAAGGAGCAATTCCTCTGGGTTTTACATGTGTCATTGATCAAGACCTATTTCCATATTATTAATATTTGCTCTAGGGTGATCTTTTAGAGTCTACATCCCCAATCATATCCCCATTGAACCATATGATCAAGCAGTTGTTTTTCTTCTGTATTTCTACTCCCACAGTTCTTTCTCTGGGTGTGCATAATGTTCTTTCTCATAAGTCCCTCAGAATTGTCCTGGATCATTGCATTGCTGCTAGTAGAGAAGTCTGTTAAGTTCGATTGTGCCACAGTGTATCAGTCTCTGTGTACAGTGTTCTCCTGGTTCTGTTCCTTTCACTCTGCATCAATTCCTGGAGATCTTCCCAGTTCCCATGGAATTCCTCCACTTTATTATTCCTTTGAGCACAATAGTATTCCATCACCAACAGATACCATAATGTATTCAGCCATTCCCCAATCGATGGGCATCCCCTCATTCTCCAATTTTTTGCCACCACAAAGAACACAGCTATGAATATTCTTGTACAAGTCTTTTCCCTTATTATCTCTTTGGGGGTACAAACCCAGCAGTGCTATGGCTGGATCAAAGGGCAGGTATTCATTTAAAGCCCTTTGGGAATAGTTCCAAATTACCCTCCAATAGATCTTTTAAATCAATGATCTTTTCTGCCTTATCAAGGAGACTCTCCTTAAATATACACAAGTATCTTAATACTTATGCTTGTTTACCTTTTGAAAGAACAAATCAAGCTCTGTGTACATTTATTTACATACAATATACTTGGAATTAGGCAACAGCTGCATTGCTCAGTCTTAGACTTACTGTACTAATAAAAGAACATTTTTATCCAATGCCTCATACAGTAGATGGCTCATAAAAGTACAATAAATGATAAAATGAATTGACTACACTAAATCACATATCAATCTGTAAATAAATGAGAGATACTAAAATAGTTATAATAAAAATCTTTAGTAAGAGTAAGTAGATTATAACCTGGGAGGCCACACAGAACCACAGACTTGGACTTCTAGTGAACTAGACAAAGTAAAAAAAATTATATAGAAAGTAAAGGCATTAAGAATTAATTGAAACTTGAATTGTTAAGTCTGAGGTTTTGATTATCAGCTAATTTCTGACTTGGGTGATTGATAGATACTTGAGGATTTAGCATTTTATCTGTGACAAGGGTCATTCTGGGTGTTTCTTGCAAATAAGGATGTCATACTACATAAAATATTATTAGCCCAATTGTAATTATCTTGTATAACTTTAAAGTTATATCTACTTTTCTTTAAAAATGTAATGTAGACTTCACTTTTTAAAATACATCTTCTTCATTTAGTATGAATTAGAGAGATTTTTATTGCCATGAGACAAGTTGTTGGTATATTTTCAGTTATGTAGTTTAACCTTAATATTTTTAATGAATATTTGATAATAATCTTTTCCTTTGCTCCATCTGCTTATTGAAGCCAATGTATTTTAAAAATAATCATTTCATTAAAAAATTCTTTTTTGTCAAATTAATGTTGGTCAGACAATGGCATTTTTAACTTTTTCTCAACATTAATTTAAAAAACAAGTTTATAAAATTGCCATTAATGTTTTGAAATGAAGATCTAGTTTTAGTTCTATACTTCATGTTTAATTTGCATAATTTAGTCACTAATTTTATTTTGCTAATTATACTTCATAATTGCAGGTGACCTTAGTGCCAATAACATAAAAATAATGTGACATATGAAGGAATAATAGTTATTTCTTTGGGTGATGATACTTTATAATGCAAAAGGATACTAAGGACATCAGCTTTGGTATAAACTTTAAAACTGACTGAGTACATATGCATATATTATTATTATTATTATTATTATTATTATTATTATTATTATTATTGTCTTCACATCCAGCTATCTTTGTATGCTTTCATTTGAAAGCATATTTGATGAAGTAGTATTTCATGAATTCAGCAGAATTATTTGGAAATTCATAAATGAATGTAGAATTGTTTTTTTTAAATGTCCCTGATGGAAATTTTATCAAATGAAATTTCAATAGACAGGAGCTGGTCCTAAGAGAGAATTATGCATAGGAAACTTGGAAAAGTTCATCAAATTTGTAATTATACAGTGAACCACAGATATAAAGATGGAAAATACCCTAGAGGTCATCTAAGGCCTCCTTATATAGAAGGAGAAAATGAAGCCCAGCTTAAGCAATTTATTCTGTCACGCAAATTGTGACAGAGACACCACATGAAGTCCAGGTCCTCTAAACTCCAAATGCATTGTTCTTTCTGCTGTTCTACATTGAGTTGGAAGACTTAAGGCAGTGTTCTTGTTTTGTCACTTAACAGACTTGCTTTCCTTATCAGTAAAATGGGAATAGTTATCTTTGTGTTACCCACCTTGGAGATAAATAATAAATAAATAAAATATAAGACAGAGGTAAATGATAAATCAAAGATAAATAAGACAATGAATGTACTTTGTAAATTATATATCAATTATTACTATTGAAAACAAAATCATTTGAAATTAATATTTTCTGAGAATATTATATATATATATATGTATATATATATATATATATATAGGAGTTTTACTATGAGGTACTAGCAGCATGGAACATGTCCAGAGCAATCACTTGCTCTAGATAAATTTATAAACTGGGAATCCAGCTGTCCAAGAAGATGTCTCCTCTATTCCATGCAGCATAACTTTCCCAAATCATCTCATGATGGTAAAAAGATTGCAGAAATTATACAACAAAAACTTGTCTAGGAGTACTCATTCAGGGAATTGCCCTGAGAAATCATGCAATGACAGCCTCTTTTATAAGTATCATTTAAATTGAAGTGTTTCATGGGTCCCAAGACTGGTAGTGAAACTTTAATAAACAACTTTTCTTTTTTTCTTAAATCCTTACCTTCTACCTTATTGATTCTAAGGTAGAAGAGCAGTAAGGGCTAGGAATTAAGGGACTTAGCCAGCCACACAGCCAGGAAATATCTGAGGACAGATTTGAACCCAGGAATTCCCCTTTTCAGACCTGGTTCTCAAGCCACTGAGCCACCTAGCTGTCCCCACAACTTGTATTTTCTACAAATACATTCAGATCCGTGCTCAGATTATGTACCTTTTTAATGTGACGACTTATATACTAGAAAGGAAAGATATGTTGTATACCTCCAGAGTATACAGTTCAGACAAGTTAGTTATTGATTCTTCAGAGTCAGTTAATACCTAATCAGTTGTTTTCTCACTGGTTGAAGGAAATGTTTCATTCTCAAAGAGTAGAGAAACCACTTTCTCCATTGATTAACTTTGTCTTTTGCAAAGAGAAAAAGGAAAATGAGAGTTACTTTATCTCTTCATCAACTTACATAGGAAATACAGAATTCCAGGAAAAAAACACTTTGGGTTAGTGGTTAGAAAATTAGCTTTGGAGTTGGGAAAACCTTCATTTATGTCTTCTCTCTCATACATAGTTGCTGTACAAAAAAAGGTGTTGATCCACATCAACAATAGGGATATTTACCCTCAGGAGTTCATTATTTAAACAAAATGACAGGTCCAATTCCTCTTCCACTTCTAAGGTTCCAGAGATCCACACCAAGAAGCTAAGAGCATTTAAGAGGAAAGAGTGGTACAAAGTGTTCTATAAAGATAAGAAAATATTAGAGAACTTTCTTCCTGATTGTAAGAACATAATCTTTCCCCCCCCCATTTGATTTAGTTTATTTAGTCAATTTAGAACATTATTCCTTGGTTACAATAATCACATTATTTCCCTCCCTCCCCTCCACCCACCCTTCCTGAAGCCAACACGCAATTTTTATTATTACTTGTGTCCTTGATCAGAACCTATTTCCATGTTGTTGATGTTTACACTAGGATAGAACATAATCTTTTAAAAACTGACATAATATGATGTATAGGACAAGTTCCGAAAAACCTAGAAAGACATAAAGTGATACAAAGTAAAGTGAGCAGAATCAGGAGAACAGTATATACAATAATGAAAATATTGTATGATGATCAACTGTGAAAGATTAAACTATTATCAGCAAAAAATGTTCCAAGATAACTCCAACTTACTCATAATTTTTAAAAATTGCTATCTATTGCCAAATAAAGAACTGAAATCTGATTGCCTATCAAAGCATGCCATCCATTTTATTTCCTTCATGAGTTTTTATTGTATATGTGATATGTGTTTTAGTCACAACATGGGTAATATGGAAATATGTATTGCATGAAATAACTGATATAAACTATATTAGACTATTTAATACCTTAGGGAGATGAGGAAGAAGAGAGAGATCTTACTTGCAAAATGTTAGAAAACAAGTGGCAAAAATTGTTTCCATGCATAATTGAAAAAAATAAAATGCAATAAAAATGGACAGTTCGTATTTGTGTAGTTCACTATGCTTTTTTGGTCATGTACCTTTTTCCATAAAAGAAAAATTTTGAGGATACTATTTTACATACCCAGAGATAAATATACATATATGTATCTATTGACCTATAAAATGTATAATTGTACTGCTAACTTAAATAAATTATAAAACATTTAAAAATGATAATTAAAAAGGATGAGATAAAGTTGAATAGTACTTGATACCGAAGTCAATGGTAAACTACTGGATATAATTGGATATAGGATTAATATGGTCATACCCTCACTTTTTAAAAAAAAACATTGACAGCTAAAGGAAGGGTAGATTGGAGAGTAGAAGACTTGAGTTAGGAAAGTAAATAAGGGATAGAGTTCAAGCCACAGCTTATCATAAAAGGCTTCTTACTGGGGGCTGCTGTGTGGCTCAGTGGATTGAGAACCAGACCCAAAAGATGGGGAGGTCCTAGGTTCAAACCTGGACTCAGCCACTTCCTAGCTGTGTGACCTTGGGCAAGTCACTTGACCCTCATTGCCTAGCCCTTATCACTCTTCTACCTTAAAACCAATACACAGTATTGATTCTAAGAAGGAAGGTAAACGTCTCAAAAAGGCAAACAAACAGAAAAAAGAAGGCTTCACATTCTCTTTTTTAAAATGCCCTAGGTATGCTCTTTAACAGTGAAAATTAAGCTGAGTAAATAAATAAGCAAATCTTGGTGTTTGCATTTCTTATAATCATGTTCTATCTGGGATTAGTCACTTATGATCATAACAGTAGCAGAGGTAATGAAAATAATTATAGTAATTAGCCATTATATACCATGTATAGGCCAGGTATAATGCTATATACACTTGATAAATGTTATTTCATTTGATTCTCACAACAGCCCTGGGAAATAGGTTATTATCTCCATTTTAGAGTTGAGGAAACTTGAGATAAACAGAGGTTAAGTGACTTGCCCAGAGTCACATAATTAGTCTGAAGTAGGATTTGAAATTGTTGTTTTGATAACAAGCCCAGTACTTGATTCACTGTGCCACCTAGCTGCCTATAATACTTTTTGTATCACCAAATATATTATTTGGATAGCAAATGCATAATTTATTGTATTACATAACATCTTTAACTGTGTTTTGTAAAAACTGTGTTTTGTAAAAGCCTAGGTGTTTTTCCCCCTTTTAACCACAATCCATGATACCACTCTTTGCCAAAAATAACTATAGAATAATAGGATCTCATAATTGGAAGGGACTTGAGAGGTCATCCACCTACTCTTAACACATTTATAAGCCTATCACTTAGAAAGGAAACAAGCAAACGGAAAAATCTCTATTGGATTATTATAGCAAAGCTAAATTTCTAAAGTGACAGTAAATGAATGGAAAATGTGTGCTTTCTATGGTGAAACTCATATGCTCCCTTGCACATTAGCACATGAATTTATGATTAGTTTCTGGAGATAATTTACCTTTCAAAATGTGTCCAGCTGTGTGTTCACTCTAGAAAGTATGAATTAGAGAAAATCCGGTGATGGAGGATTTTGTTGGTGGAGTGAAGCAAGGGATAGAGAACAAATAGAAAATGCATAATGTACAACTTTGTTAGACTTTAGAAGAACAAGAGCATTTGGTAATATCTGATACCATTCTTCCATCTCTTTTAAAGATTGTGAAAAAGCTGGTGTAACAAGTTGGTCCTCTCCAAAAGAATCACAGAACAATTCCATTATCTTCAGAGTTAAATGTATCTCCTAACTGAAATGTGGGTTTTATTGCTTGATAGCCTCCAACAAGCTAAGAGCTTTTAAGGAAAAAAAAATTATGCTAATCTTACTCTTAGATTAATAGCAAAAGTTGGTAGAGTACTTTTGCTGTACTTGACATCCATTCCCTCAAGGAGAAAGAGTTCAAAGAAGTTTTGTATTGAGCTGCATTATTATATACAGCATGCCTATGGTTGCCCATTTCATTAGTAATTTACGTATATGAATGTTACCTACCTTTCAATGGAGAAACATGCTGACTTCAATGCCCCCTTTTCAGAATTTAACAAATCTATACTGAACATCTAAAATCCTGTGGGTGACCTAAACAAATTCTTTGCTAAAGTCCCTCCTTTAAAAGACTTAGTTTTGCTGGAAGGAAAAAATGCACAAATGAAAAACCAAAGAACAATAAAAATTAAGATATAAATATTTACTAAGGCAGGAAGCTGTTGTAGCTCTCTGGTACTGCCTTTTAAGAGAACTAAATGCTAAATTTTCAATGTGAGCAATAAATGCCAGATTGTGGCTTGATTTATTGTTTGGTTAATTATACAGGCTTATGAAAGTAATGGAGAAAGTTTTAATAATAATGCAGATTATATTAAAAGTGTGTCATTCAGCACATTTTTACCCCAATAGAACTGGTTATTAAATATTTACCAGCTCACAACTACTTAGGCCTCTCCTAAACTTTTCCTGGACCTTTATATATACATATATATACATTACATATATATTTATATACACACATATTCAACAATACACCATACATATGCACTCAGAACTGTATTTGCATGTGTATATAAACATGTATATGTAGAAACACAAAAAATACTGGATCTGGGCAGAAGAACCACCCATCCCTTTTATTTCTCTGTATGTAAATAGGGCCACTGATTATATTTGAAAGGTTCCAGATTCATAACATTTTGTACTAGTATGTGTTATGATCAGTCAATCAGTGAACATTTATTAAGTGACTACTCTAAAGCGTCAGGTGCCCTGCTAAATTTAGGGGATATAATCAATCAGTAAGCAGTTCTTAAACTTCTACGATATAATAAACCTAGATAAAAAACCAAAAATGGAACACTTTTTGCCCTGAAGGACCATATATTCCATAGAAGGAAACAATATGTAATACATATACACATATAAATAAGTATAATATATATATATGTATATTAAACAGGACTTTATTTTATGTGGGATGTAATAGCAACTAGCAATATCCAGTAAAATCTCATATAGGAGAGAAAATTTCAGCAGTTTTGAAGGAAATAAAGGATTCTAAGAGGCAGAGGCTAGGAGTAATGCATCCTAGGCATGAAGGACAGCTCACATCTTTGTATGGAGATAGCCGATAGAATATTGTGTACGAAAAACAGCAAAAGATCCATTTTGACTGTGCCACAGGGGATGGGAAAGGGAATGTTGTATAATAAGGCTAGGCAGCTAAGTTGGAAACAGAGTGTGATGGGCTACCCATTAATCAGAGAAGTTTTTATTTGCTTTTAGAAATCAATGATTGGAGTTTGGATAGGGGAGAGACAAAGGTCAGATCTCTGTTTTCGGGACAGAACTTTGATGCTGGTGATTGAGTATAGCAGGATTGAACTGAGGCAAGGAAAACAATTTGGACTCCCATTTTGGATTGTTTTAGTCATTTAGAAGGGAGATAATAAGGGCCAGAACTACAGTAGCCATGTGAGTGAAGAGAATAGTACAGATGTCAGAAAAGTCATGGAGATAAAGTTGACAAGATTTGGCATCTAATTGGATATCTAGAGTGAAGAGGAATGAGGGTTAGAGGATGACTGCAAAGTTGTGAACTCGGGTGCCTGGAAGCATGATCATACCCTTGGTAGAGATAGGGAAATTGAGAAGAAAGATGAATGTTTGAGGAAAGAAAATGAATTGTTTAAAATGTGTTTGAGTTTGGGATGCCTACGGGATGTCCAACAAGTAGTTGGTGATATCACACTCCCAAACTTAAAGAAGCTTACATTTAACTGGTAGCAGTTAACTTATTCTATTAAGCAGAACTTTCCTCAGTACATTGGCTTTCGTATATCAACACCAAACTGAATTCCCATCCTATATTGTGAAATTAATTTATCCTTAATATTGAAAGATTTTCACGATATTTATGTTTATTTACCTAGGGATGGGGAGGGGTGTGTGTGTGTGTGTGTGTGTGTGTGTGTGTGTGTGTGTGTGTGTGTGTGTGTGTGTGTAGTTTGTATTTTCTGATAAGGACCTGAATGGAAATCTATTTCATTAACAAAATATTTTTCCAGTGATCAGTAACAATATCTATTTTATATCATCAAATGACTGGTTTTCAATACCAATAAGATGGTAGATACTCTTTTAATTTTTTTCCCTAAAGAACAGTGGCTCTTTTACTTGTCAAGAATAGAAACAAAATAATTGGTTTTCACTAAAAGCAAAATATTTATTCAGAAAACAAATACGGAGAGTTCAACATCTTTACACATCAAATTTTACATTGATTCCTTGAAGCAGATATTAACATCATCTGACAAGCTTGGAAATTTTTTTGTTTGTTTCAATGATCTGCTTCTATAGCTGAAAAAAATTAGAGTGGTTAGTAAAGAAAAAAGTTCTCATTCTTCATTCTGCTTTTGTTTATTTACTCTTCACAGGAAGATGAAGATGCTTTTACTTTTGATGTTATTCTATGGCAGTGTCAACAGTGATGCGGTTTCGAAGCCCAACATTATTATAGCAATGGCAGATGACCTTGGCATTGGAGATCCTGGATGCTATGGAAACACAACCCTAAGGTTTAATAAAAGAAGTTCTATATAAGTTGTTGTACTACTCAAATATGCTTAATTTTTTTCTTGCTTGGTTGTTTTAAGATGTTCTTAGAGCTATGGAGTATAGACTATATCATTATATTTAAGAAACTATAACAATTAGGTTCTTCCATTTGTTGTTATGTATGTAGATTTATATTTGGATATATATTTAAATACAGATGTGTATGTGGGAGTTAGAATGTACTTAGCAAGAATTATGAGTCCATATACATAACTATACATATATATATATAAATATGTAATTTACTTTTGTATAAAGAATCCAGCAAAAGAAGCATTTCCAATTTCCATTATTTGTTCTACCATGACTATGTTGTTGTATAATATATAGAAGGGAAAAATCTAAAAAGTATCTCCTTTACTTTTTTTTCTTTCCTTTTATCTTCCTTTCCCTCTATTTTTCCATTTCTTTTCCTCCACAGTTCCCATCATTTTTTGTTTTTTACATTTTGGGTGTCTTGTAGTGCTTTACTAGATTATCCCACTCAACTCTTACCCCAAATGTCTGCTCCCTTTTCTCCACCTTGCATCCCCTACTATTTTTCACTGACAATCCGTGAGGGTGGTATACCACCATCTTTTCAAAGGGCCTGCAAGCCATAGAAACAGAACTGGGAAAGGGATATGGTGGAGGTAAGTCACTAGTATCATGTATTTTGCATTACCACATTAGAAATATAGAAAATATCCTATTTCCAAGGTTTCAGTCAAAAAACTAAAACAAGAGCTTCTGCATTATTCTTTAAGTTAAAAAGAAAAAAAGTGAATCCATTCTCCACTAAAATATTGATATTCAGGATTCTTTAAAAAAGCAATTATATAAAACAGTCCTATAATTATATAAAATAGTACCTTATTACTAGAATTTTCCAAAGTGAACTCAAAATAATAAATATTTGAAACCACTTCCTTTTTCTAACATGTGAACTAGTGAGCTTGTTATCAAATGATTATAGGGACTGACTTATTTTTATTTCATTCAGTCCAACCTCTTCATCATTTTCTCCATAGTAAAATGCTTTTATTTCTAGAAGTAAGCTACAAGAATATGGGCAGGAAGTGATATGGTTAGTAATATCATTTTTGCATTGGCAACTGAGTGAAGAATAGATCTGAGGAGGGCAAATTTGAGACAAGAAAACTAATTTGGATTTTCCATGTAGATAATTTCTGTTTTTCAGAAACTGTGTTCCATAGTTGATTTAAAATTAAGTAAATTTTGTTTTTCATGAGTAAATTCCTTTTTTTTCCAGGTAGGAGTCATATTACCCTTTATTTTAATTTGAGCTAAATGATTAGAAATTAGAAATCCACTCTCCTTTAAAACATTTATATTTGAAAGAAAAAATTTATATGTTGGAAATTCTTCCCAAATACACAGATAGATGATAGAGATATGCCACTCTTCTCTCATAGTTTTCACTGAGTTGCATATCAATGTTTTATACTCTTTGTAATTTACTAGCCATTTGATTTGGAGTCTATCTAGGATGTTTTTAATATTTATAGCATGTGTCTTTCTTTAATTTGAATTTTTCTATGTTCTTCTATATTAGTATTTTTTTGAAAAAAATTTTCCTCATGTGCCCATGATATTCAAATTTAACCTACAAACAAAAAAAAGATGTCTCTACTTTCTGCCTTTGAAAGAAAATCTAGATACTATAAATTATAATCAAACTTCTAATAAGAAAAGACTCAATAAGAAAATAAAATTTTAGTAAGAAATTCTTTTAATAAGAAAAGTAAAGTTTCTTATCCCACTTCTTACTACCTCAGCTGTTTGAATGAGCAAGGTAAACTTTATAATGAGAAAAAAAATTAGGATTAATCTGATTTCTCTGATTCTTTCAACTTTCAAATTTCATAGTTTCTTCTTCACAGTGTTATTTCATTGCTCATTTCTTTATCTCTGTATAGGCGTTGACAAATACACTGTAAGTTTCAGAATTAAGGAGATATAGATTCTGGCCTCTTAGGCCTTGCAATCTAACCCAATCCACAGTAGGGAGAATGAAAATAATTCGGTCAAGGAAACTTTTTGTAAGTACATCAATTGAACGATAATAGTAGTCTACTGTGAGAGTATTATTTAAAAGCAAAGTGATACATGCAAAATGATGAGTGAAGGAGGCTCAATGATTACATTTGACTGTCCAGTTCATCAAGAAGGAGGTTGTTAGAATGTTAACTGTTACAGCATCTTAATACTGTTTTTACAAATAAGCACTTAATTAAAACAAAGACTTCTGTGACTCTTGTATAAAGAGAGAGAAAAATAACACTACATCCCTCATTAGTGTCTATATTTTATGTAGTAGATGGGGAATATTAATTAAAATAGCAAATAATCATTCTAAAACATTTAATGGGGCAGCTAGATGACCCAGGTGGCCTTAATTCAAATTCTGTCACAAATACACTGGTAAAATGGGAATAATAGCACCTAATTCTTAAGAGTTGTTATGAGGATCAGTTGAGATAATTTATATAAAGTGCTTTGCAAACATTTAAGTGCTATATAAATGCTAGCTATTAATTATTATAATTTAAAAGTGTGAAAAAACTTCAATTTTAGAGCAATTAAAAGTGAAATTATTCTTCTCCTTCCCCTAGAACCCCTAATATTGACAGGATAGCCAAAGGGGGAGTCAAATTCACTCAGCACTTAGCTGCATCTCCACTGTGTACACCAAGTAGAGCAGCTTTTCTGACAGGCCGTTACCCTATCCGATCAGGTAAAAATCCCATTGAAAGTTCTTTTTTTTTTCTGGCTAGGAAGACACTCTCTAATGTTCTTTTTTTTTTCTTTTTTCCTTATTCCAGGGATGGCTTCACGCTCTAAGGTTGGAGTGTTTCTATTTTCAGCTTCCTCAGGTGGACTACCTACAAATGAAATCACTTTTGCCAAGCTTTTGAAGAACCAAGGCTATTCTACAGCCTTGATAGGTAGAGACAGCTCTGAGAAATGTGGGGGACAAAAGGAATTTAAGACTATAGAAAGAGAAAGGAGCTTAACAGAGAAGTCAATCAAGAATTTTTTAAGTGTTTTTTTTATTTCCTAGACTCAGTTTACATAGAAAGAGGTTTGTGTGTGGGGGGATTATAAGGACAAAAAAAAATGCGTATTGGAATCAGAGAAAATTTGAGATAGATTCTGAAAACATTATTCATTACTTCTTTTTTTAAACCCTTACCTTCCATCTTGGAATTAATGGTTCCAAGGCAGAAGAGTGGTAAGGCTAGGCAATGGGGGTTACACAGCTAGGAAGTGTTTGAGATCAGATTTGAATACAGGACCTCCTGACTCTGGGCCTGGTTCTCAATCCACTGAGCCAACCTAGCTGCCCCCCATTCATTACTTTTTTTTTTTTTAATAAAACCCTTACCTTCCATCTTGGAGTCAATACTGTGTATTGGCTCCAAGGCAGAAGAGTGGTAAGGGCTAGGCAATGGGGGTCAAGTGACTTGCCCAGGGTCACACAGCTAGGAAGTGGCTGAGGCCGGATTTGAACCAAGGACCTCCCGTCTCTAGGCCTGGTTCTCAATCCACTGAGCCACCCAGCTGCCCCAGCCTGGAATTTTAGGTTTAGAGGACTTGTGTTCAGATATTGACTTTGAAACTTAGTGGTATGGTCTTGAGTGAATTATTTAAATTCCTTGAGCCTCTTTTTCTTGAATCTGAAAATGAAGGGCTTGGATTAAATGACCACTAAGGTCCCTTTTAACTCCAACTATATAACCCTATAAAATTTGTGCAAATTCTGAAAGGACATATTGAATATTTATGTTTGTGCATCAAATATGTATACATATATGATAAAATTTTTTCATGCCTATGTATGCTTATATAAAACCTTCCACTAGTGAAGAAGTTCTACTTCAGGTAGATTTGGGCTCTTGAAAGTTAAGCCAGTGGATCACAAGTCCTAGAATGTTCTATCAAGTTGGAAAGGTTTCAGGTAAGGACGAGGCAGCAGATATATGCCTGTCACCTGAGCACAAATTTAGCAAAATTTACAGACTTATCCCTTGAAGTTTGGCAATAAGGTAAGAATTTATTTTGACCATAGTGTCTCATGAAACACCTAAACCATGAAGTTGTTAAGATTTCCATCTCTGGAGCATTATTTGCAACAATGAAATCACAGTTTTGTTTTGTTTTGTGAACCTATTGAAGTAAACATTTCATACTACATGTCATTAAATATTATTACTTCCACCTTTATTTTTTCATGGAGAATACATCGCATGTCACATATCCCTCAGATCATGTATTCTTCTTTTGAAAGAGTATCATATGCTATTGTTTAGCTTGTGTTGGTCTACACTGAATAAAGTAAATTGTTGACCACTGTTCATAGTCATTCTATTAAGATAATTTTTCCTACAATGTAGAATACTGCCATGAATTTATAGACTTAGAGCAGGAAGAGATCTTAGGGGTCATCTAATCTTACCTCCTCATTTTACATGTGAGGAAACTGAGGGCCAGAGGGATTAAGGGATTTGTCCAAGATCATATAAATAGTAAGTGGCAAGAGAAAGAGAACTAAGTTTTTCTGCTTTTCTATCCAATTTTCTTTCTTTCGGATAGGTAGATTTTTTTTCCCCTTGCTACTTTTGTATAGAAGCATTAACATTATTTTTTTTAAAAACATCAGCAAAACCTTATTATTTGTCTTTTAAATATATCTTTCAAAATATTATTTTGTTCAGTGATATGTATGAGGGTAATTTTTTGTTTGTTTTTCCATCCCCATTTAAAAATTAGAATTGAGAAATGAAAATGAATATAAAGAAGCTGATTTAAAGAAAATTCTTCAGGAAGCTGCATGTCATCTATCAGGATCTGTCATGTTACATACAGTGTGATTACTTACTTAATAAAGATGATTAATAGGCTTTAAAGACAAAATCAAATCTGTTTGCCTGTAGGAAGACGTTTCTTAGACATCAGGAGTAGTGTTTTGGATATAAATGTTTAATTTTGGACTATGAAACTCCAGAGAAGGGGCAGTTAGTGATAGTGATTCAGAAGGAAAGAGGGCCATTGTGACATTTTTTTTAATGCATAGAAAAAAATTTAAAAGGAATACAGTACAATTTTGAAAGAAATATGTAGACTATGTTATATATATATATATACATATATATATATATGTATACATATATATGTATATTTTTAAAAGCCCAATGAGAAAGTTTCATGGCCTTATATACACATCATATTTTTGAGTTTTTCCATGTGTATCAAAATGTAATTTTTTGAGTGTTTAAGTTCAAAAGTAAGATACTAGATTAGTCAGTAGGTAGAAAATACCTTCTCTTACATAGGCACATTTATCCAAAGTCTGGAAATTCTGAAAATTGCCTGAAAATACATATCTCACATATGTCTCTTTCCATAGGAAAATGGCACCTTGGGATAAACTGTAACAGCAGAGATGACTTCTGTCACCATCCTTTAAATCATGGTTTTGACCATTTCTATGGACTGCCGGTGACCAATCTACGAGACTGCAAACCAGGATCAGGCACTGTGTTTACCACAGCCATTCATATGTTTGTTTTCATTCCTCTGCAAATTGTTGGCATCGCTCTTGTCACTTTGGAGGCCCTCAATTGCCTTGGCCTGTTTCGGCTCCCTCACTGGGTATTCTTTTCCTGTCTTTTATTAGCAGCCACTATAATTGGACTCCTAGCCTGTTTCCTTCATTTTTTCCGACCCTTAAACTGCATCTTGATGAGGAATCATGAGGTTGTCCAGCAACCAATGTCTTATGACAATCTCACCCAGAGATTGACCAGGGAAGCACTCAAGTTCATAAACAGGTTGGTATTGCTTGTATGCTGGGATTTTGCTCTGTTGCTACTGATAAAACTGGCTAACATCCATTTCCATGGTAACAGCAAAAACAATGTCCCTGTTTTGGCCCTTTTTTCTCTTCCATATTCAATAGGTAACCAGAGAAACAATAAAACAGCATGTAGGGAGGGCAGTAGATCTGAATAAAGTGATAATATGAAAAATTCAATAGTTTGTACTTGATAACTTTAGAAATCACTCCCCAGTTATGTTAGTCTCATATTAAACATCCATGACATGTTTCATAGTTTTTCTGTCAACATTTTTTTCTCTGATGGCCTTTTAAAAGTATATTAGTTGATTACCTACTTGACTGGAAAGCTATAAGCTAAAGCGAGAATTAGCTGGGACTGTAATTTGTTTTATTTTGTTTCTTGAAATTGTTAAGGAGGAGAAAGGAATGATCATATTATTCTCTCTCGTCTACATTTTGAACTTATAAATGAAAAATGAACTTAGGCTTGGGAAATGCTGAAGACAACCAGAAATGGCTTTTTATACTATGTTTGTGTCAAGAATAACAAAGAAAGGGTAGGTCTTAGAGTCAATAGGGGGCATTATGTTAATATATGACATAAAAAAGCAAAATAAAAAAAATCAAATAGTTAATTGCAATTCAAATTCTGTTAGAGAGAATGGTTTTCAGACTAAAGAGGATAGAACAAAAATGGTAAAGAAACTTAATGTAACAAAGGAGTTAGTAAGAGAAGACTAGGGGCTTTAACATTGACTTGGCCAAAATTGCATTTTAGGATTCCAAAAGACATTGAATATTTGATTACTGAAGGGCTTGAGATCTTCTTTAAGGAATAAAGGGAGAGAAGAGGTGTCCTTCCAAACTAAAAATGAGCACATTCTAGAATTCAAAATACAAGAAAGGTAGATTCTGGATACAATCAGTTTTTGAGCTTAACATGAGTTCCTGGCAAAGTTTTCGAGCAGATTGTTCACTAACACTTAGCAGGGGAAGCAGTGATCACTAGAAGCCAGAATGGATCAACAAATCATCCCAGAATAACCTCATTTATTCTGTTGATGTTTTTACTAGGCTGTTGTCTGGAATGTGGTCAAGATACCATCTGATTTCAGCATAGATTTTTGCATATTCTCTCACAACATCCTCTTTGACGAGAAATAGAAATGTGGCCTAGATGATGGAGTACAGTTGTTGTTGTTTAGTCATTTCAGTTATGTCTTACTCCTTATGAACCCATTTAGGGTTTTCTTGGCAAAGATACTGGAGTCTTTTGCCATTTCCTTCTCTAGCTTATTTTACAGATGAGGAAACTGAGGCAAACAGTTACAAGACTTGCTGAGGCAAGTGTCTGAGGTCAGATTTGGACTCAAGAAGATGAATCTTCCTGACTCCAGGCCCAGCAACTCTATCCACTGTGCCACCTAGCTAAAGGATCTCAATGACCAATCTAGTCCAACTCACATGTGATCAACAATTTTCTCTACAATATACCCAGCAAATAGTCCTCGAGCCTTTGCTTGAAGACTCCAATAAAGGGAAGCCCATTCATTTTTTTCTCTTATTAATGATTTCTCATGACTATAATGTAGATGGGCTTTCAATAATGATATTAATAGATAAGATACTCAAGATAGCTAACCTAGCATTTTAAACTATCTTCTTTTTCTCTAGATATGTATCCCTTTATCAAGAAGAGTTATTCAAAGAATCACAACATTTCAGACTTATGAGGGACTTCAGAAGCTGTCTAGTCCAGCTTTATATTTATATCTTTTCAATTTTCAATTCCCAGTCCCAGTTGGATGTGGCTGAATGATTAGATTAAAAAGTATTAGCTGATAGGTTAATATTAAATGGGATCAGATGTCTTTGGTACCATTCTTATTCTGTTTAACAATTTTATTTGATTTAGATGAATATATAAATATCATTCTCTTCAAACTTGTATGTGACCCAAAATTAGAATGGATAGCTTATAGAAATAGAATCTGAAGAGATCTTGGCAGGCTAGTATGTTTATCTAAATAAAACAAGATGAAATTTAATACATTTAAACTTCTGAGTGCTCATTCAAACAGTTCAACTTTATAAGTACACAATGATGGAAAGATGGTAGTGCTTGTGAAAACTTTTTGATGTTTTATTTTGACTACCAGTTTAACAAGAGGCATCAATGTAGCATGGCTGTAAAAGAATCTGAAAACTTTCATTCTTCAAAAGTTAATATCCAGATCAGGGGAGATAAGAGACCTACTGTACTGTGCACTCATGAGACCATAAGTGCATTTTTGTGTTCAGCTCTCTTAGAAAAGAACACTAGTAAGTTTTCCCAGGTGTAAAGGAAGACAGGAAAAAAAGAAAAGTGGTTTTGGAATCATGCCATATGCAAACTGATTAAAAGAATGAGGGATTTCTAGCCTGGCAAAGAGAAAATGTAAGGGGAGAACACAATACTGTCTTTAAATTTATGAATGGTTATCATGTGGAAGAAGGATTAGATTGTCCAATATTAGATATTAGAGTCAAATATGGAACTGAGATCAATGGATTAAAGCTATAGGCAGATTGACTTTGGTTTAATATTGGAAATGACTTCCTACATATTAAAAATGTCCAAAAGTGGAATAGGCTGCTTCAAATAGTTAGGGATTTACTGCTAGTAGAGGCCTATAACCATTTAAGAGGTCTTGTACATGTAATTTGTGTATCACTAATTAGAAGGTAAAATTGGGTGACACCTCAAGATCTTTTCCAAATAGTTTGTAATTCATGGATCTGTGAAACATTCAGAGTTTTTCTGGTGCATTGAGGAATTTTCCCAAGACTAAACAGATCTGGAAATTAGTTAGCTGCAACTCGTCTTTGGAATATCTTTCAATTGTTAAGTTTTACAAGATGAAATGAGCAAACCAATTTTGTAGTTTAAAGAATGGATTGTCAGAGAGTTATGTTGCTAAAGTGGGGACAGTTTCAGGAAATATGCTTAGTCTATTACTACTCAGTTTGGAACTGGAAAAGAAAACCAAATAGGACCCATCATCACCTTAAAGTACAGTATTTTTTTAAACTTTGAATCAATCAATTGCTATACATAAACTATAGTGGTGGCAGTGTCAGAGAAAAGAATGAGGCCTATATGAGAGATGTTGCAAGGGGTAAGCTGCCAGGCTTTGACAACAAATATGATATGAGGAATGGGAGATTGTGAGGAATCCAGGATGACTCCTTGGTTTTGAGCCTGAGGGACTGGGAAGATTTGCCCTCTGTAGTTATAGAGAAGATAAGGGAGAGGACATTTAGAGAGAAAGTTAACAGATTCCATTTTGGATATAAAAAGTTTTAAGATACTGGACATCCAATTCAAAATGGTAATTAAATTCATGGGAGCTAATGAGATCACCAAATGAAATAGAGAGAAAGAAGAAATAAGGGTCCAAGACAGAAATTTTGGGATACTTAGTTAGAGGACATGATAGAAAAAGATCCAGGAAAGGATAGGGAGGAAGGGCATTCAGAAAAGTAGGATGAGAATCAGGAGACACTTGTGTCCTGAAACTTAGAAGATACAAGGAGAGAGTGATGAAAAATCAAGTCTTCATAGACTTCAAAGAGAATGAGGGCTGAGAAAAAGTTGTTGGATTTGGCTAGCAAAAGATCATTAATTAATAACTTTAGAGCTAGCATTTTCAGTGGAATGATAAGGTTAGAACCTAGTCTTGGTTCTGTCACTAACCAACTCTATGTTTATGGAAAAAGAAAGAGTGGAAAGAACTTGGAGTTGGAGAATCTAGTTTGACCCTTTAAAACTTGTGTAATCTCTGGACCTCTGTCACCCACAAAGTGAGTAGTTTGGTCTTGACTGACTTGCAAGATATCCCCTAGCTCTGGTTTATAATCATACAATCTCTAAGGATCTTTCCAATTTGACACAAAAATTCGATTTTTCTGCTTTCATGGGACTTGAAAAGACTAGAGGGTACTTCAGCTATATGTATTGCCTTAAGAATCTGTTATGTTTGTGGCAAAGCTGAAAATGCATCAGAAGAGAAGCAATAAAAATCATTAACAGAGTGTGAAATGGATGGCAAACTCCTCAAAAGCATTCACTATTGAATATTTGGTCATTGTATCATAGTGCCAGGCTCAGTGCACTGTACAGGATAGGGCCAGCATTTATTAATTGAACTATATGAAGAACAGATTAAAGTATTTGGTAGATTGGACTAAATCTCTAACATCTCTTCCGGTTTTCAGATAAAGGTAGTTCTAATATTTGAAAAAGACTAAATGAAATAAAAGTGGAAGTTATTTTTGATTGGACGTGAGAGAACTTCTTTACAGTTTAATTTAATTAAACAAATTTATGAAGCCTATGTGCAAAAATTACTGTTATTTAATGGAACCATGATTTTATTTTTTTGAAAATTTTATTTAATTAGTCAATTTAGAACATTATCCCTTGGTTACAAGAATCCTATTCTTTCCCTCCCCTGCCCCCACCCCTTCCTGTAGCCAACTTACAATTCCACTGGGTTTTACATGTGTCCTTGATCAGAACCTATTTCCATGTTGTTGATGTTTGCACTGGGATGTTCATTTAGAGTCTACATCTCCAACCATATCCCCCTCGACCCATATAATTAAGCAGTTGTTTTTCTACTCCCACAGTTCTTCCTCTGAATGTGGATAGTGTTCTTTCTTGTAAATCCCTCCAAGTTGTTCAGGATCGCTGCATTGCCACTAATGGAGAAGTCCATTACATTCTATTGTGCTACAATGTATCAGTCTCTGTGTACAATGTTCTCCTGGTTCTGCTCCTCTCGCTCTGCATCACTTCCTGGAGGTCATTCCAGTCTCCATGGAATTCCTCCACTTTATTTTTCCTTTTAGTACAATAGTATTCCAGCACCAACATATACCACAATTTGTTCAGCCATTCCCCAATTGATGGGCATCCCCTCGTTTTTCAATTTTTGGCCACCACAAAGAGCACAGCTATGAATATTTTTGTACAAGTCTTTTTCCTTATTATCTCTTTGGGGTACAAACCCAGCAGTGCTATGGCTGGATCAAAAGGCAGACAGTCTTTTAGCACCCTTTGGGCATAGTGGAACCATGATTTTAAATATTTACTCACACCCATACACATACACACACACATCTTCTTACCTTTATAATAAGTATCAGTTCCAAGGCAGAAGAGTGGTAAGGGTTAGGCAATTGGGGTTAAGGAGAGTTCCAGGATCACATAGCTTAGAAAAATCTGAGGCCAGATTTGATTTCAGGATCTCCCATCTCCAATCCTTGTTCTTTATCCACTGAGTCACCTAGTTGCTTTTCCATGATAAAATATTGAAATAGACTATTCAGGAAAGTTTTCCCTATATCACTTTAAAACATGCACATATAACTAGTCTCCTGATGCTATAAAATAGGAATGATAGCACCTACCTTACAGGGTTGCTGTGCAATTCGAACAAAATAATATTTGAAAAAGTGCTTCTATCAGCGGGGTAGCTGATAGATCGGTGGCTCAGAAGAGAGAGCCAAGCTTGAAGAAAGAAGGTCCTAGGTTCAAAATCTGATCTTCCTAGTTGTGTGACCCTGGGCTAGTCACTTAATCTCCATAGTCTAGCTCTCAGCTCTCACTTTTCTTTTGCCATAGACCTAATACATAGTACATATTGATTCTAAAACAGAAGATAAGTTTTTTAAGAAGTACTTAAGTTAGTGTCTGGCACATAGTAGATACTTGTAAATGCTTATTTTCTCCTTCTGTTCCCTTTTTACTAGTCATATCTTCTCTGGTCACTTGGCTAGAAGGTAGCAGAGAAGCTATTCAAATCCTAGTCTTCCTAAGAAAAAAACAAAAACAAAAAACCCCCAGCAATTTATTCACTAAACCACAGAGCCTCTATCACTGAATGAATGGCCTCTCCACAAAAACCAGTCAGCTCAATTCCTTTGATTAGTTACTTCAAAGTTGCATTAAATTCTTCATTGGTCCACTGCATTGTGTGTAAAAAGCAATCTGAGTCATTATGTCCAACAGTGTATCAAACACCAGTGGCTGATACTCTAAAGCAGGAGCCAAAAAGATTAAAATGTAATTCAGAAATATTTAACTAAATAAATAAGAATACAGAAGACTATAGCAAATGTCAACATGTGGTTTCTAAGTCAATGTGTGCCTTGCAGAGATCCTTATTTACTTTGGGCCTGTTTCTATTTGAGGTTGATACCACTGATGTAGAGGGCCTCAGAAAATCTACGGCTGAGTAAACTGAAGCTTCACTGAGTACCTGGGACAGCTACCCGATGTGCATGCATAAGCCTTGAAGTGATTAATTAGTTTCTAAGCTGGCCAGGCAAACTCAAACGAAACAATAACAGAAATATCATACATGCTACACTAAATTGGAAGAAAAATTATATTCTAAACATAACTTTGGACATGTGTGATTCCAAAGGTGAAAGAGAACCTGAGCCATCACAGACTCCCAGGACAATGGAAAGGACCTCTGAGTTTGTTTAATCCAGCCCTCTCGTTTTAAATATAAAAGATTAGGTGATTTGTCCGTGGTCACATCTTCATTTACCATTGTGCAACTGCCTTCCTGACCCTAGATGGAGAGCTCCATCTGATAGCATCTACTTAGCAGAGAGATCTAAATGAGATAAGATATGTTAAGTGCTTTGCAAACTTTGGAGTGCTACATCAATGTCTATTATTATTATTGTTAATTCTGATTACCTGAAACTTCAACATTACCTAAACAGCTAAAACAAGGCTTTCCTGTTTGCTTATTTTCTGCTTCAAAGTGCCTGCAATTTAAATAGTGTTTAATATGTTTCTGAAAGTGCACTCTGACAGAAGGCAGTATGTCTAAGTCTTAGGCAAACCAATTTTCATATTTGTAAAAATGAGCGGGCTAATCCCAGTGACTTTTACTATCCCTAATAAGTATGTGATTTTATAATTCTAAATCATTAATAGGCTAGCCTTAAAACCATGAGAAAATTGGACAGGGAATAGTGACACAGGTCATCCCAAGTAGATAAAGAAAAGACAATTGCTTGATGAAAGATGAAGAAATTGAATTTCAGTTAATAGGGGAATGGAACTTATAATTAGATGGTGAAGTGCTTTGGCTGCTGTAGATTATAGCAACAAACATAACAACATTGCCAGGCTTTTTATATTAAAATTTAACACTAAAATAATAAATGGATTAATGCCGTCTAATTGCTTTGAACTCAAGAAAGTGATAGAAAACAACTATTTCAAAATGTACACTGAATTCGAACTGTTGATAGCAGATCAATAAATCCTGAGTAGAGAGAAAAACAAAATCATGGTATTCTGCCATGTGATAAATTTAGTAAATTAAAAGCATTTACTGATATTACTTTTTTATCTAGTGGAAATATGTGTCTCAAAACATATACCGAGAAGATAAATATATGTAACTAAAATTATATCAATTTAAGTGTTGGAGATCAAGGCTAATATTTATTTTTGAGGCTGTTCCAAACTTTTGCTATATTATATTTTTATATGCTATATTATATTTAGTGGATAATATCTTAAACTCTAAAGCATATGAATATGTATACATATATACATATACATATAAGTATACTATATAAATTGTGTCTATACATAATGAAATTGTATATTGATATATGTATGTATCTAGATTTATATGAATGCATGTACAAATAATAATCAATGAAGAGAAGTACAATATAGTGAGTAAAGCCTTCCTTGGAGGCAGGAAGACCTAAGCCTAGATCCTGCTTCTGACACATACTGTCTATGTAACTGGGCAAGTCACTTCACCTCTCAATGCCCTAAGCAGCTCTCTAGAAATGTAAATTGTCTATGCAGTGTATTTCTATATCAGGAATTCTCTACACCTATTAAATCACAAGTCTAACTTTCTTCCTCTTATTAAAAATATTAATAATGTGGTTCTATTCTATGTGATTATAGTCAAGGAAATAAATTGAAAATTTAGAGATAGTTATTTTTGTCAATTTCAGTCATTCTGCCTATTTTAAACATCTGAAAATGAGGCTCAGTGGATAGTACTATGTCTTTATCGTAACAAAATAGTGTTGAGTTTCAGGACTGAGCTCAAGATTTCACAAACACAACTGTGGTGCTTAGTAGTGACCAGAACAAACTATTAGCCAGTATCCAAAGATAAATTGAGGAAATTGAATATGAAATTGACACTCAGGCCAAAGACTTTTCTGGGAAAAGCCAGTAGCCTTAGAACAGTCACTAACATATACTCTCTGTCCTTGGGTGATAACTTTATACTTCATTACAAATTCCCATTCTAAAAGAAAAGGGTTATCTTGATAGAAGAAAAATTAATCAAGATGGCTTCCTTCTTCTCCTCTACTGGAGATCAGTTGAACCAGACAAATGACCATTTCCTGAGCACTCCCTACAGTCAGCTTGATCTTATTTGGACTCCTTCACCTGAAACTGCTCAGACAAATACTTTTCTTGCTTGATTCAACCCCTTGGGTTTCAGGGATCTACAGAACCAAGTCCTAAACTGATCTGGATTTTTGGTTTTCACTTGAAAAATCTCCAACTCAGTGTGGATAATCTTTGCTATAGCTAGGGATTTTCCTTCTCCCTAAAATGTAAGCTCTTTCCAGCAAGCTTGGGGAGAGTTATGACAACAGTCAGAGTTCTTAGAGCATGTTGAAACTATTGGTTGTTGTCTCTGGAAGAGGGGAAATCTATATGTTTAATTTGATTTTCAAGCTCTAATAGCCCTGTCCTCCTCTTTAATGTTCTTTTAGAATTTCCCCTTGATTAGAAAAAAAGGAAATTCTTTTCATGATGCCAAATTATTAGAGGGTCCCTAGAACGAAGGACTTTACGCCAAGTTACGCCAAGTTAAGTCCTCATCTGGAGTCCTAAAGAGCTGACATTTATGAGATAGGGAAGGGTTTGGTAGTTTCCCAAATTTCCTTCTCTTTTCAGTTTACTATCATTGTTTTTTATCAAGTTCAAGGATTATTAACCCAAGATTCAGAGATCTTGGATGGATTTTAAAAAAGAATTGTATTCTTTTTATTGACTTCTAAATGATATAATGGAAATCGCTATTTTCTTCCATTATTTAAAAATGTTATTCTGAAAAGAGGTCCATAGGTTTCACCAGAATTCCAAAGGCAGTCTGTGATACAGAAAAAAGATTTACCTATTAAACAGTCTGGTAGACTGTTTATTAACATTGTTTCTTATGATGAGCCAATATGTTTCTTATGTTTGGCTTATATAAATGATGTAGGCCTTTGAGGGCCAGTGGACCTGTTCCTTCCATAGTTCCCAATTCTCTTGATTATAGTGACTCATTCCATAATTTTTCTCACCCCAAAGGAGATTTTATTTTCTGTTTATCACTATTGTAATTCTTTACTCTAGGCTTATTATCCCTGTTTTTCTTAAATCTTCACAAACTAACTTGTCTTAAAAACTTCCTCAAGTTCTCTTCTCTGGCCTCCTCTCTTCCTAAACCTTATCACTTGCTTATGCATAAGTTAAGGAATTACTAATTGCAGAGATCAGTAAACAATGGCTTCTTGTTGATTCCTTACATGTTTTTCTAACATCTCCAGTATATACAAGCTAGCAAAAGAAGATGTTTTTTGATGATGTTTCAAAGACTACTTATAATACTGTTTTTTTAGCATTTATCTCCCTCTAACAAGCAAGAGGAAAAAGAAAGAGAGAAAAGAAGAGAGACAGATTTCTAGGTTAGATATTTTCAGAGGGGAGCAATGCATCTTACAGCTCTGATATTATCAAGATGGCCTTTCCTTAGTGTCAATGTTTATGTTGCTTTTTATTGAATATCCCTAAGGTAGTCTTGTGTGCTGGGCTATGGTGCCAAGCTGCTCTGTGTCTTGGTCACAGAAATATCAAAAGATTATGGAATCATAAATCAATGTCAGTGGTAAATTCTTGTGAGACATTTGGCCTTTTCCTTGATGTGCCTGTATCAGAATTTGCAAAATTATCAGATCTGTGGGCTTAAAGAGAAGTCAGCTAGTGTAACCTCCCTACCTAAATAAAATTCCCCTCTGCAACAATGAAAAGCATTTAGTATTGCTTTAAAACTTTCAGGAAATCTTGAATCTCCTGGGACAGAATATAGCCTGCCTTTGAACAGATCCAAGTCTAGAAAAAAAATGTTTTTTAATATTTCTATTCCACTATTCTATCATTCACAAAATTTAAAATATTGGAGTTATCTGAGTTCTCCTTTTCCCACCCCCTTCTACTACATCTACAGTGGCTAAGTTTTCTCAGTTTAAAAAAACACATTATTGATATCTTTTTTCTTTTATATCACCATAATTTCCCACAGTACATCTTACTGTCTTCTCTCCCAAAGAAGCATTTCATATAACAAATTTTTCATCCCATATGTAGCCTTCTATTTTTTTAAACCCTTATCTTACATCTTGGAATCAATACTGTGTATTGGCTCCAAGGCAGAAGAGCGGTAAGGGCTAGGCAATGAGGGTCAAGTGACTTGCCCAGGGTCACACAACTGGTAAATGTCTGAGGCCAGATGTGAACCTAGGACCTCCCATCTCTTGGCCTGGCTCTCAATACACTGAGCTATGCAGCTGCCCCCTAGCTTTCTATTTTTTAAAAGTGTTTTTCCATAGTTATATATCGTGTTCTTTCCCTTCTCTTTTTCCTCCCCCCTCCTGGAGCTGACAAGCAATTCCTATGGGTTGTACATACATGTATTATCACTTAATACTTATTTCCATATTATTCATTTTTATAATAGAGTAATCTTTTAAAACCAAAACCCCAATCATATACCTGTATAAACAAGTGATCATATTTTTTTTTCTGCATGTCTACTCCCACAGTTCTTTCTTTCAGTGTGGATAGCATTCTTTCTAATAAGTCCCTTGGGATTTTCCTGGATCATTGTATTGCTAACATAAATTTTTATTTATTTTTATATTAAAATTTTTTTAAATTTAATAATTTATTTAAAATTTTTTCCCATGGTTACGTGATTCATGTTCTTTCCCTCCCCTCCTCCAATGAGCAATTCCACTGGGTTCAAAACTCATTTCCATATTATTAATATTTGCAATAAAATGATCATTTAAAGTCAACATCCCTCCGTCATATCCTCTTCAAACCATGTGATCAAACACATAACAAATTTTTAAAGAAAAAAGAAAGAGAAAAAATCATTAAACTAATCAGTATCAAAAGAGTCTGAAAAATATATGATCTTTCAAATAGTAGTCTAAAAGAAACAATAGTATAGTAATAACATAGTACTAGTAATAGTACTATATAACATAGCATGCAATAGTAATATACAACATGATAGTATAGTAATAATGGAAATAACAATGAAAAGAAAATCAGTAAAAGTGAGGCCATATGAAATGAATGCATTTTCCTTTCTAAAGAGCACAACACCTTTATGAGAATTCTCTCAATAATGAGAATACTCTTTATAACTTGGGTAGGAAACTGCTTTTACAGTCTTTCTTTGGGGCAAATAGAGGCTAAAAGATTTCTTTGAAGTAACCTCATCATAAAATTGTGAATCTCTGTGGGTAATGTGGATAACATATTAATGGAATATATACAACAGGTTGCTGATTTAACTTCCCCTCAGTTGAAGATGATGCTTCATTTTGATGTACAAAAATTATAAAAAGCTCTATGTGGACACTTTCTCTAGTTTATATGTCAAGGGAGGCTAGTAAAATGATTTAAATTCTTCTTCTGAAATTTATACCCTGCCTCTGTACACCCTGTCCCTAAAATGATTTATGCTCAAGAAATGTGTTCCTGAGATGCCATTTGGAGATTCTAAGATATGAATAACAGGAGCATAGATAACATCTCTGCAGTTTAATATTTTCCTAAATGAAATAGAGTTAGCCAAATGTGGAAGGCACACAGAAAAATACCATTTCAGATTTTAAAAGTTGGAGAAAGCAGTCTAATGCTTAAGATATTATAAATTCATTCTGTCTTCTTTTTCTTACCCTACCTTTCTAGTGTGTTTATAGGTTCTAGCATGGAATAATTTTATAACATATATATACATATATATGCATAATTTTATAATTTTACAATATGGACATAGACGCCAGTTACCACAGAAGGATGTCCAACTAAGCTATACATTGTGATTAATGAGGATCACTAACCTTCCTATCCAAAGAATGTTACTATTGCAAAATGAGTGTCATTTAAAGATACCAAGCTGTCCTTATTCCTTAACAGAAGCAGTCTTCTCATCAATATACTCTTCTGTGGAAGAGCTGAAGCAATGTTTCCTTTATTCTATAGTTTGTTGTACTTTGACCAGTTGATCTTTAGAAGTATGCTTAGGATAACCCAGAGAAGCCGCAGGGTCAGCAGTTGGACTATCTGCCTTTTTTCCACTTTGGGGAATACATAGAGAACTCTTCTCTGGGCCCAAAAGGGTAAGAAAAATCACCTAACAAGTTCATTATATTTCATAAGATTCCTTTAGGATATTGGGTAGTAGCTTTGGGGGGACTCTATGGCAAACACATTGAGACGAGTGACAAAGATTGAAGCTTGGTGGAAGTATCTATATAGATGCAATCAAAGATTTATGTGGTACATAATATCAACCTCATCATTATTACTTAAAGTACCTACATATTCAGTTAAACTAAAAGTCATGTATAAACATGTGAATTTAATGAAATTCTATTCAAAAAATTTTTCCTTACCATAAAATGAGGCTAAACAAACAAACAAACAAAAACCCTTTGCTAGTGTAAAAAAATCAATGAATTTTTTGTGCTATTTCAGATATACAGCCCTAAGCCTTTGGCTTTGTGTAAAGCAGATGGATAGTTATTCTTCTGTATAAATTTCTTTTATTAATTTCATACTAACAAAGCCTATTATTTATATAACACTGTAAAGCTTTTGCAAAACACTGCATTTATTATCTTGATCATTTACACCAATCCTATAAGGTAGGTGCCATGATAATAATTTTACAGGTAAGGAAACTGAGGCTAAAAAGTTTAAAGGAATTGCCTAAGGTTATAAAACTAGTATCTGAATTGAGATTTGAATTTAGGCCTTCTAAATTCCAAGCCTAGCACTCTCTGATATCATTTAGCAGTCTCTTAACAAATCAGCTCCAGCACTGTCACTTAATCAAAAGACATTTGAAGGTTTTGTTTTTCTTGGAAAAATAATCAATTTATTTTTAATTAAAAAAAATAATCAATTTAAATGTGAAAACACAAAATAACCGAACAAAGGAAGTATCTGTGTACAAGTATATGAATACTAACAGTAACTGGCAGGTCAATTCATAGAATATTGCCTGTGATTATTCAGTTCCTTAAGAACTACTGCATATTAATTTGAGAAATATATCAGAAAGCAGAAAAAGCTATATACTATGGTAGAGAGATTGTTGGACTTGGAATTAGGAAAGCAGATTCAATTCACTCCTCTGACACACTAGCAAATCATTTAATCTCTCTGAAGCTCCAGTAGCCCTTAAAATGGTAAATTAGAAACAAGTTGTGATATGTATCAGTGAAAAGAGTTCTCACCCCAATGAAATCACAGGTCCTACACATAATAGAATACATATTAGGTAGTATACAAAATATGAACACTAAATAAATGCTAGTAACTTCATAATGGATTTAATGTCAATGTTGCTTATTCTCCATTTACATGCCCTTTACTACAAGCACTGTAATATCAATCTAGATTCTAAAAGTGTTATGAAATTGTATTGTTATTTGCTCTGATTTGCTTGGGTAGCAACCTTTCTTTGTTCAGCCCTGAGTAAGCTCAAAATACTGTTTACAGGGGAAAACATTATGAAATTGGAATTATGGAAAGTGTGAGTGAAGAAAAGAAAAAAAATAACATTTTTGAGGAAAAAATAAGTCCTTAATTGAGAGTCATGGTAGTAACTCTACTCTTTCTTATACTATGTTCTCAAATTTTACAGCAGATAAATATTACTTTCTGCAGTGATGGCTTATATAATCATAATTCTCCCAAATCTGTGACAGTTGAAAAATGTATCCTTAAAAGATGTGACTTTTTATCCTGTTCTACTACCATCACAATTTTGCACAGTCAAAATGCTGTAACACTCTTCTAAGGCTTGCTCTTTAACTTTTAAAGCAGTGCCCCACTTCAAATCCTTATGATGCTTGTCTGAGGTTTGGCACACCCGTTGTTTAATAAAACCTATTCTTTTGATCGGTGTGACTCTGAGAAAAATTAATATGTTCTGCAGGACATTGAATTGTTTTTGTTGAGATACAGATAAATCTGAGAAAGTTTAGTGACATTTTAAATGTAGATTAAAAAAAAAACAACCGAAAGCCAAAAAAACAAATAAATGCCTTGTTGTAATAAACAAATCTATTTAGTACATTTCTGGCAGATTGCAGCACAGCTAGCAATCACCCTAAATAATTCTCAAGTTTGAAAACTCCAGTGGATCTATAATCTCTTAGCATTGCAAAGTCATTCATTACATATATCATCTTACTTGATGAAGATCACAGTCTATTCATGTCTACCTATCTGATGGTTTGTGGATGTCATGCGACAGATTTGCAACAGAAGACCCACTCAACCTTCTGGAGTCATTCTTTGTGTTCTTTTGATACCAGTGGAGCGTGTAGGCTGTCTATCAGTTATACTTAGCATAACCAGTGAATATTCTCATTGTAAAACAAAGTAGAAGACCAAGGAAGTTATGGCTAAATGAAAAAGAGGGTTCATAGATTATCCTTGAAGAAGCAGATAAAGAATTGCCTAAATTGGTTTTTTCCATATGTCCAAAGGCACCAAGAGACATTTTCATCATACTTTAGTTAGAGGAATCAACACATAAAAGGAATATCAGCTGGAAGGTAACTAGAAGGACCCATATGTTCTAAGTGTGTTTTGGGCTGGGTGGCAAGGCTCCTAGGTCCTTAAATTGTATCTATAGTGGTAGTCTCTCGGTGACCGAGAATGACAGTTGTCTTTGTGCATTATCAGGCCTGAAGGTCATGAGAGATAGAGCATATCAGAGTTGCATGGCTGATGATAATACTTGGTCCTTTTTCTCATCAGAATTCCATCTCATCTAAATTATGTGAATAGTAAAGTAGTCTGTATGGGTTCTGAGTCACTCATTTTTGGGAGAAAAATCTAACAAAAGATAATGGGGGAGAGAATCTCTGGTGGTGGCAAGTATTTCTGATGCCCAGTTAGCTTTGATGAGTTTTGGAAGGCCCAAGGCATGGGAAAAGGGTAAGAACATCACTGATGATGATGAGTCTTGAAAGGATCATCTGATGATCATCATGGCTCCTGTGCCCACTTTTATTACAAAAGAGAAAGTTAAAAGAATTCATCAAGAACTCTACAAGATTTTCTAAGTCAAATCAACATTTAATTTGATATTTATTGATTTCAACGTGAGGTTGGTTAAAAGGAAGAATAGTAAAATAGGGTGCAAGAATAATGACTAAAATACAAAGAGATCAAAAAGCTTGCAGACTATATATCAAGACATGGCAAAAAAGGCAAAACAGTTTTGAATGTAAATTAATTTATAAAAATGATATGGAATAGAGTGATGAATGATAATGAGTATTTTTTTTTCTTAAAATAGTGAGAGTGAGGGACATTGTTATAGAAAAATTAGAGAGAAAGTCAATAAGTTCAGATCACCCAGAAGCAATAAGAAGAAATAAGAATAACAAATGGAAGCCCTGGTAACTATATAAAAAATCTGCTTCATTAGGAGCCACCATATTGAGATTGTATTCTCAGAGTATTAGATGAACTGTATGAGAAAACAGAAACCTCACTGAAGAAGGCAAAACAGGAAGATCAGCTGGGTTAGACAAAGGTTATTCCAGATATGTAAAAATTGAGTTTTAAGGATACAAAGGTGAGATCTATGAACTTATTTTACTCTAAAGAATAAAATAATAAATGCTTGGAAAAGATCAGATAAATTATTACTACTGAAAAATGAATGATAGAAATATTAAGCACTATGAATCCTTATGCCTATTTTCCTATCTCTATGCTTTCTGTAGAAGAATAAATTATTTGAGAGATTATTTAGGGCAGTGTTAATTAAAGTATCAAGGAGGGAATATGCTTCTGACTTTTCCCAATGATTTTCTAAAGCCACATAATTAATTAAAAGGGACAGATACTTCAAGATCTTGTTATGTTCAACACTTACCATAAAAACATTTTTTTGATTTGAGAGAGAAAAAATATTACCTTAAGGCTTTCCTTAACCAAGGTTTCATTTATACACAATACATATTAAAAGTACACACTATTCCTTGAAAGATAGACCAAGCAACACTTTTGTTAAATATTTGGTATCAAGTGAGGCTTAAGAGAAAATGATATATACTTGTCAAGGTTGTTTTACCATTGTGATGGAGGATGTTCATTGCAAAGTTTAAATAAAAGAGGTGTTCTGTGGGGAGGTGTAGGGTAATAACCAGGGATGGTTATTAGTGAATAGAAGCACCCAATAAGGAACATTGATAAGGCCAGTGTGAAAAAGCTGAAATTATTATTATAATTGATGTTAATTGGGGATTTTTGACCATAATATAACTATGATTAATTTTTCATTCATTTTACTGAAATGCAAACTTATTGTAGAAATTGGAGTATTTAAAAAAAAAAAACCTGATTAGAGTTTGGGACTTTTGTTATTGTTGTTATTACTTATTTAGCATTTTTCTTTCTCCCAGTATTAAAGCAGAACATGGGTTGTGCCATGTCTAGATGTAATTTTATTTGTATTATGAAATATGTCTACTGAAGCTAATTAAGATTAATTATAAAAGTAATTTTGCAAGTATTTAAAGGAAACTATTTAGACATATATTTCTATCCTATATACATATATGTGTATGTATGTACACATACATATTATATGTGTTGTATGTATATGCATGTGTGTGTGAAGAGACATACCCAGCATTTTATCTAACTTATAATTTAGAAACTTTCTTGGGGGACTCAGAAATTAAATCCTTTGGCATGATCATACAACTATGTGTCAGAGAGAGGACTTGAACATAAGTCTTCCTTTCTCCATGGTTGGCCTTGTATTAACTGTAACTTGCTACCTTTCTTTATGCCCTGGAATACACTTCAAATAGGATACTGAAATACACTATCCTCAAGAAGAAATTTATTCAAAATGAATGATCTAAAATTCTCTCTCTCTCTCTCTCTCTCTCTCTCTCTCTCTCTCTCTCTCTCTCTCTCTCTCTCTCTCTCTCTCCCCTGCTCTCTCTCATTCTTTCTCTTAAAAAAATCTTAGAATTGATACTAAGTGTTCGTTCCAAGATAGAAAGGTGGTAAGGGCTAGACAATTGGGGTTAAGTGAACTTGCTCAGGGTCACATAGCTAAGAAGGTCAGATTTGAACCTAGGTTCTTCTGTCTTCAGGTTTGTTTCTCTATCCACTGAACCACCTAGCTGCTCCCAAAGCTCTTTTTTATAGGAGACTTTTATGAACATAGAAAAATAGTATTTGCACATATGTGGCATGCAACTAACATGTCACATGTTAGTAACTATTACCACATAAGTGCCAGCACTTTTATGGTTTATTTCATATTCTAATTAGTGCTAGAGAAATGAGTAAGATCTGTTCACTTGAAGCATTTTGTTCACTGAATCAGGTCGATATATTTGTTGAATGGAAAGAGTCAAAATTGGGAAGTAGAAGATTATTTTCAAGCCTTAAAAAAAGAATCACTCATGATGAAAATACACACTCATGATCAATTTTCTTGGTTTTCATAGGTTCATATTTATATTCACATGATGCAAATCTTTATATACTGTGGATTAGAGAGATTGTTTGAATTTGGCAAAGCTAAGACCTGCCTTAAATACCCAAACACATGTGGGCGCGTGCACACACACACACACACACACACACACACACACACACACACACACACAGAATGGAGGTTTGCAGGTAATACCCAGAATGTCTGTCTTTTCACATTGTGTATGAGGGTAGCAAGAAATTTTCAAAAGAGCTGTTTCCTGAGGAGCTCCACATAATAAAAAGGGAGTTTAACTGTTATTGTGAAATCCACCTCCCACTACTAGCTAATATGTCATTCTATTTTCAGTGTCAGATAGAAGTAGTGAAAGCTAGTCTCCTTGATGAGGCTGGACATGAGATATATAGCCTTTCCTGATATTTCAAAGGATATTACTAAATGAATATCCTCTCCACCTGAGAACAAGCTGTCAGTTACACAATAGAATGAGTTGTAAAGTAGAAAATGACATATGTCCCATCTAATCCATATCTCTTTGGACAATCAATTACATATCTATTCGTGAACGGTAACTTTCTGATGTGGCATTTTTTCAGGATTTATTTTTCTAAGTTTGCTGTATTGGTTTCCTATATACATAAATAACCACTCTTCTTTGAGACTCAGAGGGCTTAGGTTCATATATGTGATAAGTGGAGCTTTTTGAATGAGAAACTCACGTTTACTACAAAGATTTCAGAATAGTATTTGACAAGTTTTTGTAGTAAGCGATTTTTTGCCCTTAATGCCTTTCCTTGAAATCTGAACTGACAACAAGGCAGAATTACTAAGGTTCTCTGGCCATGGCTTTGATGCTGTCATAGCACTTGATATTCTTATCCCTAGCTCAGTTCTTCTCAGCTGATTTTGATGATGGTGGTTTTTCTCTGCTTTCTGTGCCATCTATACCTGTTTTTGCTGTTATTGTAGTTTTCTTACTCTTAGCTTGCATTTTTAAATTAGGGTCCAAAATACTATGTTCTTTTGTTGCTCTTGCCTATATTATTATCCTCTTCCTCCTCTTTATTTCAAAACTGTTAGATAAAACATATTCCAGATAAAAACAATTACAGCAAAATTTATTATGCTACTGTTCTTTAGAGGCAGCAGTAAGAGGACATGAAGTCAGAAAGACAAGTTTGAATCCACTTTAATATTGGGGCAAATCTTATAATTTTTTCAAGCCTCAGTTTCTTTAGTCAGAAAATAACTCATTTTTCAGACCTGTTTTTATTTTCAAAATAAAATATAATGTACTAAATTTGTTTGGAAATATCATGTCTTTTTAATAAACATCAATTGTTCATGAGGACAAACTGAAATAATTGGTTAACTATTATATCAGAGTTTGAGGAAGCAATTTAGTCCTCATAACATAATCTTATACAATTGCCGTTTAATATATTTTTATACTGAGTGATTATCTCTGTTATGCAGTTGTCTTTAGATATAGCCACCTATTGAGTCCAAGAGAAAGAAGGGTATGGAGGACTTAAAAACTCAACTCCAGTGATCTTGGCCCATTTTATGGACAGTAAATATTAGGGAATATATTGGAAATGAAGTGTCAGCACTATGAATAGATGTTTCTTTCTGAATGACCAGAAGATATATATTCCTTTTGAGTTTTTGGCACCTTTATAGATGAGTCAATAATTACTACAGAAAACTAAAATAAGAACCCTTATAGACTTGTGGCCAGAAAGCCAGCTTTGGAATCATAATGAAATAGATTTGGGTCTTGCCTTTGCTTCCCCAAATATAAAGTATAGATAAAAATATTTATTTTTCCCACATCATAGTATTGTTATGAGGATCTATAAAAAGATAATGCAAATACAATGATTTTTATAGTTTGTTTAAAAGAGTGGTTTTAAATGTTAGTTTTTATCACTATAAGCCATCATATGTTTCTGAAATATCAAAACTGGAGAAGTGCCATGGAGAGGCACATGGTGGTGGAGGGTGGCTTAAACAGATTTCAATACTTTACAAACAGAGGATTAAGTAGGAGAAGTCTCGTAGTAGATAAAATTTAGGACTGAAAAAGATGAGTCAGTGACATAGCAAGAGGGGCGTGACCAGTGGATAGCTTGTGCATTGTGAAGGGAATCAGTGATGGGAATATCCTTACTGCTGAGATCACCCATCTCTGGAATAGTGGAGTATTTGAGTAAGACATCACTCACTTGGCACTCACATATTACACATTCCATAGTTACAACTTTTTAATTAAAAAGGCTATTTTACCTTAAAAAAATATCTGGGGATACCATGTCTTGGTACCTAATAGGAAGAGGTATAGATTAGGAGTGGGAATAAATGAGGTTAACAGTAGTTTAAATAATAACTTTTGGAACAGCAAATGTGAGCCAACTTTTATAAAAGTCACTAAACACAATGAGTCCTTTAACCCTTAACTCAGAGACTGAAAAAACAAACAAATTTCTGTCCTGCACAGACTCATCTGAGCTATGCCTGGGAAGGAATAGAATGGAGATGGATTGGGTCAGGTCCTGTTTTTATTCTCTGGGCCAGAAACTCTCATACATATTCCCTGAAACTTGTGAATACCTGAATTGTGAAGTAGACATACAAATTAAATTTCTCTTCACATCCAGGAAGACTGTCATTATTCTGTCAAGTTATTCTCTCCTTCGTCTAGATATATGATGATCTAGAAAGGAAAAAAAGAAGGAAAAGAATTGCAGGTACTCTTTCATGTTAAAAGGTGAAAATTGAACCTATTATGCATTGCTAAGGTTTAATAGTAGGTGCAGTTCCCAAATGCCAATTAGATATAAAAGAATGTATCTAATTTTTTTTGGCACCTTTGAAGAGATTAGGAGACATATACAAGTGCTCAAAACTTTTCCTATTATGATCTCCCTAGTTTAAACCCTGTGGCCAAGCCTATTGCTAAATTCTCTAAATCTATCTTCCTGCTTCCATTTGTTCATTCATGCAAGCTACTCCATTCATTGTTGCTAGGTTTAATCTTCTTAATGCACATCTCTTGATCTTTTATTCCTCTCCTCAAAAACCTTTAACAGCTCTCACTGAATATTCTCTTGGCCTAAAATGTGACTCTTGCAATTTGACTGCAATTGATTTTTCTAGCTTTGTCCTACATTTCCATCTTTCATCTATTTTATGCTATAGTCAAACTGGAAACCAGTTATTCAATTCTTATCCTTATTTACTCTCAGACTTTCATTGAGCTGTTCCCTATGTTTAGATATAGTTCCTTCAACTTTGCCCTATCCCATCAAGTCCTTTTGAATTCCTTCCAGTGTTCATTTGCCATGAAGGCTACCATGACTTCAATCCCCAGCCAGTAGTACTCTTACTCCTTATGTCTGTCACAGAACCGCTATAATTTGTATCATAATTGAATAAGATAATATAAAATTTGGCACATGAATGAATGGTTGAATGAATGAACTATTAAATTAATGAATGAAAAAAGCAATTGTTTAAGCAACTACTTTTTCCCAGACATGGCTAGCCTCTAGGAATGCAAAAGCAAATGAAAATGTTCCTTTCTTAAAGGAGGCTTCATCCTTAAGGGGTAGAAAACATATATAGGGAGGTGGTGGCTAGGGAACAATTGTTTTTCTGTAGAGTTACAGAAATGGTGAGTAATGGCATAGGACAATCCATCATTTTGCTCTTTCCAGAAGTAAATTAATAATGATGCAATTACTCATTCCTAGAATAAATTGATTAGGGGGATTTGTTGTACATGCAGGCATTGAGAAAAGTGACCTAATGTTCCCAAATTCCTGAATTGAATACATGACAAAAATTATCTGGAACCAGCTAGATATCATTTTAGATCAGCTAGCATTCACTACTCCAGGACACAATTTCAAACTGAAAAGATGACTATATCTAGGGTTAGAGCCATGCCCCTGGTCTAGATGAGGTTGGAGGGTTAATTCGTTCTCTAGCTCCCTTTAGTGTCTTCCCCTTTCTTCCCAGGTAGATCACATGCATTTTGGAAAATTCAAGTCCCATGAAGACAAGGTTTCTATAGCTCTTGAGCATTTTATCCTTGAAAAGTATCTTTAAAAAGGGCACAAGTGACCCTCATCCTTGCTAGATAAAGTCCACAGTCTTGAGTGTCTCAGATTACTGGAGAACCCTTAATATCAAAACCTGGGGGCATTTCCTCCTTCATGCTTCAATTCCTTAGAGAAGAACAGACCCTTCTCCTTTTTACAAACATTTTTTTTTCAGTCCAGAAAAATTAAATGTATATAGACAAGATGACATAGTTGTAATTCAAGAGCAATTTGTGTAGGAAAAAATAAAATGGAGTTTCAGAATATTTCAAGATCAATATAAATCAGCATTAGGATGGGACACAAAGGAAGGAAGAAACAAAGAAAAGAAAAAAAAACAACTATGACCTAATGCAACTAGACTGATTTAAGAAAAGACTTCTGCAGAATGACAGTTCAGTTGTTTTGCTTTATTTTGACCTCATATAGACTATTGCATCTATTTCCAGGAACCATTTTTTGGAAGGAACATGATATGAAGGTTCTCCACTGGTTGTCAAACAAAATAGTAAATGGATTAGAACCCTACCTATGAAGATCTCTTTAGAGAGTAGGGATGTTTGATCTGGAAATAAACAATTTAACAGAATGCTAGCTTTCAGATATTTTGAAGAGCTGTCAGTTTCTATTATATATCTTTAATCTTGTATCTTATCTCAACAATGGGAATGATAGTAAGAAAAAGTCACCTATGTATATGACACTTTATAGGCTATAAAGCATTCTCTTCAAATTGACATTGAGGTAGTTTAATACCCCCTTCCATTTGACACATGAGAAAACTAAGGCCCAGAGCAGTTAAGGGACTTGTTTGTGGCTCTGCAACTATTAAGTGTTAGACCCAGAGTTTAAATTGGCTATAAATTCCTTATAGACAAGGGATTGACTTTTATCACATCTTTATAAACTCCCCAGCATCTAAGCAGTGCCATTCATGATATAGGATGTTGATACATTTTTATTTAATGGAGCTGAATTGAATTTTTTGTACCTAAAGAAAGACTCAAACTTTGGCAATTAATGTTTTCTAAAATTTTGCATATTTTATCGATATAAAAGTAGCCACAAGTTAGATATGATTTAAGTGGGGGTGGGAATCTTCACATTTATAAAGCATTTCCTTGTGTCCAATTTCAGTCAATATTAAATTCAACAAAAATCTAAGAAAGCCAAAGGTTTGGGAATTTGTTCTAGTGAAAGTTGAGAGGAAATGGATGGGCAGTGTAGTCTAACTACCTTTTAAGAAAGTAACGTATAATAATATCAAATTAAAAGCTTGATCTAGTGGTATCTTTTCAATGCTCATCTCTGTCCCCAAGTCATCATCCCCCCAACTAAAAAATACCAACTTTAGGATGTATTATTTTATGGTTAGATACTGTGTAGCTGGAAGAATATAATATTGGAAACCAAGAAGTTTTCATTAGATTTCTGCCTGAACTATAGAATTTTTGGGGTAGTCACAGACATTTGATACTTTAGTTTACTCCTTCTTAAAGAATAAAATTGTTACATTTTGGCTAGATTACGTGGCTTTATTTTAAAGGTATTTTGCAACATCATCATATGTTTCTTTAACTTTTTCCTTAACCATATCTGTAACAAAGTCCTTCTGCTCTGTTTGTATTTTTTAGGAACACCGGGACACCCTTCCTTCTTTTCTTATCCTATATTCATGTGCACACTGCGCTTTTTTCCTCTAAGGAGTTTGTCGGCAAGAGCAAACATGGAATATATGGGGATGCTGTGGAGGAGATGGATTGGAGTATAGGTATGTCATTTACTATAGTTCTTCAACATGTATTTTTCAAAGTGGTTTTTAAGCCTTCCTTTGAGACTCCTCCCAAAGTCCAAAATATTACCCCCAGATCTATATGAGAATCAGAGCTTTAGAGAGAAAAGAGACTTTAAAAGCCATTTAGTTCAACCCCCTCATTTTACAGTTGACGAAACTGATGCTGATGACAGTTCAGTGACTTGCCCAGAATCATATAGCAACAGAGTTTCTGAGGCAGGAGCTGAACTCGGGCCATCTTGGACCCTCAAGGCCAGCACCCTATCTGCTGTGCCACCTAGAAAAACAGCTTTTTAAAGTGGAAGGCATGTTGTTTGATAAGAATGTTAACCCTTTGTATCCCATCTCTGACATATATTGGCCAGGTGATGTTGGGCAAGCCATTGACTCCCAACTACACCAAAGAACTTTTTAAGGCCACAAGTTGCAGAGCCAGTTCTAATTTGCATTGATTAAGGAAATTTCCTCATCATAGTTCTCTCTGATTTCCTAGTTTCCATCATTCAAATTACAAGTCCAGAACAAGAAAATGCCAATATCATATAAGTATATTAAATTTGCATGTGAATAGTGAGTATCACTATTATATATAATATAATATATATATATATATAAATATATAATAGTGGTATATCACCAGAAATAAATCTGTGTCTGCAAAAAAACTGTATTTTCAGATATTTATGGAGTTATAAGGGAATGGTGCCAAATCATTATTACTTACTATTAGATATTATTTTAACAATTAAATGCGAACAAAACCACATTATTAGCAAAGTGAGTTAGTTGGGGTTCAAATGTTTGGAAATGACATATTCATTTGGCCTATAAACTTAGCTTTGGCAGGTCTGTCAAGGTAATTGTTCCCTAACTACACCTTATTTCTGGGCCAAGTGGAATAAATTTACTATTATAGAAATAATTAACCAGCAAAGACAATTTGGTGTTCTCCTCTGAAGCCAGAGATGCTCTGCTCTTTGGTAACATTTCTGCTCCTAACTAAGCAAATGTGAGGCTTGAGAAAAGAGAGCCTAGGTCAGTGTCCTTCTCTTGAGAAAATCCAATTTTGAGTTTCTGTGGAGAGAATTTTTTCTTCAATGTATTTGGTTCAGTGAAAAAGGGAATCATTTTACTTAACATCAGGTTCATGTTTGTATTTTGTTTTGTGGTTCCTCCAAATAATTGTTGAAAGCACCATAACATCATGCATAGTTCAGTGAGTTGTGCAATGAAATAGAAAATTGAAGGACTCTGTATTTCTAGTCTTGTTTTTGCCATTCATTTGCTATTTAGTTAAAGTATTATACTCTATATGCCTAATATTGTAGAAGTTAAGACTTTGCTGTCTCCCCATCACTTAACACAAGGTCTGCTACATAAATAATAAATAATAAATGCTTATTGGTTGACTGAGCAAGGGTGTCTCAGGTTATCCCTGCAGAAAACCATGTTATCCAATCATTTCAGTAAAAAATTTAACCATGTTTGTGTTATGTCTACGCATATGCGTCTGATATCCAGGTTGACTATGTCTTAATTTGGGGTGGAGAGAACAGAGGTCTGATTAAACAACTTAATCACTATGAAGAAATCTTGGTGTGGAAATTTACTCCACTGACACACATGGACATCCATAATTTATAGTCTTAAGAGAGTTGCCTAGGAGTATTGTGAGATTAAATTACTTGCCTAGAGTCATTTAGCCAGTTTGTGTCAGAGGCTGGACTAGAACCCAAAGCCTTTTTGACTTAGAAAGCATCATTTTGTCCAATCTTCCTAATTACCTTTGCTTAAACAAAAACACCAATTGAAGAAATAAAATGTTTCAGCTTCATGAAAATCATATTCTGATTTCTTAAGCAGTAGAATTGGGATCTATCCCACGTTCTTACAGCAATAAGTAATGGACATGATTCTAAATGAACAGTAGTAAGTATAACAATAGGATAGTCTCCAAGATTTGTAAGAATTGATCTTACTTAGAGCCCTTAAACAAACCAACAAAGTACTTGGCTTTATATATTATGCATTTTCTTAAGAAATTATATGTAAATCAAATTCTATTTTCAATACATCAAAGATCTTGCTATTTATTTATCATTTACCTAATACTTTATTTAAAAAAAATTAATCAATTAATTAATTTAGAATATTTTCCCATGGTTACATGGTTCATTTTCTTTCCAGCCCTTCCTCCCTCCCTCCCCTCCCTGAGCTGATGAGCAAATTCACTGGGTTATACATGAGTCATTGTTCAAAATCTCACCCTTACCACGTGATCACATCATCTCTTCTTTCTACCAATTGAAAATAAAAAATTTTGAAAATAGTATCTATAGATACCAAAGTATAGAGTTGAGCAGTTATCTAAATAACAATGAATATAAAGACATAATCTATGCAACTCTGGGAATTTCCCCCTCATTAATTATGGTGGCATAATGATAATAATAACAACCACCACCACCACAATAATATAATAACTAAAATTTATATGACATTAAAAAGTGTCAAGATATCATTTTTTTAAACCCTTACCTTCCATATTGGAATCAATACTGTGTATTGACTCCAAGGCAGAAGAGTGGTAAGGGCTAGGCAATGGGGGTCAAGTGACTTGCCCAGGGTCACACAGCTGGGTAGTGTCTGAGGCCAGATTTGAGCCCAGGACCTCCCATCTCTGGGCCTGGCTCTCAATACACTGAGCTACCCAGCTGTCCACTCAAGATATCATTTGTCAACATAATTGCTTTGGCAATGCTTTTAGACAAAAAAAAAGATGCCTCTACAGGTTACTGTCCGTTTGGGGAATAAATTTAAGTTGCATTAATTGACTACTTACTACAAAGTTCTACCTTGTGTGTTAAGAATAAACAAATGATTTCACATTTACATATATCAGTATATCACTGGGAAAAAAGGTGGGCTTGAGAAGGGCTTTAATGAAAAAAAAAATTACTGAAACATTGACCTGAAAATATTTCAGGAAAGAAGTAGTTTATGAATAATAAAGAGGAAAAAAAAACCCAGGCATATGGTTTGCTGTATTGTTTCCTAGTGTGCCATATCATTTTATTATAATATGTTCCTACATGAGTCCTACCACAATTGCATGAAGATTAATAATTTGGATTATCAAGGGAGATTAAATGCATTTTAAGCTGATCTAATTATAAATCATTTGAAGGGTTGGGAGGGAATAGGGTGAATTTTCCACTTCAGATTCAGATGTATAATACATACATTTTTTAAATGTGCTGCCCTCACTGTTTCTTTTTCTTTAGAAATAGAATGACATTTACCAAACACCTATTAAGGAGAGAGGTGGGTGTAGAGGAGAAGCAGTGGTAGTCTTTTATTTATTAGCAGTGTGTGCTGTTAGAGCCATCAGAGCTACAGTCTATTATGTGGAATTTGCATGCAATCAGCTTTTATTTAAAGCCCCATTCTATTAATAGAAATACATGAAGGAATCATAAATCAGCCTTTGCTCAGTATTAGAACAGCAGGCTCTAGAACTTAAAAAGAAAATTGCAAGTAGAGAATGATAAAGAAAAAATATAAGGAGCTGTCTGTCTTCAATAATTTTAGATGTCTTATCTTTCTACTTTATAATATTAAATACTTTAACATACACATGTGAAATGTGAGCTATATGCATGTATTTCTTTTGCACATAAACATGCCTGATACACAATATTAAGTGAGTGTAATATAGTTGATGTGGGATTCTTTTAACAAAAATCTGTATCTTTCCCCAAAGATAGAAAGATCGTCAGACATGATCTGAGTCTCTGCTGTTTCTTCACCTCTGGACTCCTCTGAAGTCAAATTTATACTTTTACACAGACCCTGTTACTTAGCTCTCCCCTGATGAAATTGTTTTCTCTATGCCATTTTCAAAAGAACTCTTTTTAAACATTCAAATAGTAGATGTGACACTTTGCTCATTGTAGTTCCAGACCATTTTCCCAAGCAGGATACATGTTTCATTATCTATTTTCCAGGACCAAATTTGTTCATTACCGTTACTCTGAAGTACAAGTAGGGCGTCAAGAGAGTGTACTGTCAAGCAAAAGTTCATTAATGGCAAATCTTTTTTAAATATTGACTTAGATTAAGAGATTTTTGTGACCAGGGCTTGAAAAATTACCTTTTCAGCTGGTAACCAGCCAGATTTCCAGGTGCTTGGGAGGTTGCTGGGGGTAAGGGAGATGTTGCTGGTACATTATTGAGGACTGGCCTCCTGCTTGGGCAGCACAACACCATCTGTCATCTGACAGGGAAGGGTGCACCATTAAGGGCTCAATCCCAGTATCCTTTAGCATAACCTAATGACTTCTCTCATTGGTACCTGGCAGTCATGGCGATTATCACCATGGTATTTGCTGATGGATACCCTGAGGGCATGGTTCCAATTTATTTAGTACTTTCTTTATACAGGCTACCTAGCAGATGAGGTTTTAATCACATTGGACTTAGCCTTGGTGATTTGATCCTGTGATGATGTAAGATTACGATGTTACCTTTGAGCTTAGGGTACAGAGATCCATGATTCTTATTTGTCCCCATTAGAGCTAGTGGATGTCAGTGGGATATTCTGATTGCCTCTTCACAAGCAAAGAAATAGCCATTTAAAATTTTCTAGCTTGCTACCTCTTATTATTGAACCAGATCCTCTTCATCATTGCCAGTGGTACAAAATAATAAACTGAGCTGTCAGCATGATAGCAATAAACTGTTCTGTAACCTTGATTAAAGTTTGGAAACATCTTTTATGTTACAACCCCTTTTGAAAATTGCTCCTTCTTTATTTCCTCCCTATTATCCCCCAAGATGAGACCCCTGCTTCTGCCTCTTTGTTTCTGCCCTTTCTCTGCATGGTAAAGCACCTGAATGAACTTTCAGCATGATGGAGATAAAGCAGCCTCCAGCTTTTCTAAAAAAAATATTGCATGAGACTTGTTTGTTTCACACAGCTCAAGTAATATGCTCTCTGATTCCCTGTTCTTCTCCAATGAGTTTTGGAACTTTGGACCTATTGTTCTTCACTCTGTTTCCTGTCAGTCCTCTTCTCTCTCTTCCAATCCCTTTGCCTTTCCTTGGAAGTGAAGGCTTTTTGCAGAGGGCATTGCTTAGGTGAAGGGAAGTGATGTTTTTTAAAATAATTTCCTGAGTAGGTATCTTGGTGAAGACACACTTCATAGACTAATAGAACTGAAAGAAAATTCGACAGGTTATTCAGTCTATCCACTGGGGAATATGATCAAAGGGGTATAACAGCTGAAAAAAAAAAAGATACATATTACAAGTCCCTACTCACATAGCATTTATTTTGATTTGTAAACATTCTTTAAATATCCAGACAGTATTTTTCATTTCTGAATCCCCAACACGTCACAACATTTAAGAACCCAAGGGGTATATTAAGTTTTAATTTAGATGAGATTCTCCTTTATTTCAAGTATTCTTTTGAACATTTCAAATAGTTTATTAGCTGTTGCTGTTTTTGTTTTGTTTGATTTTACATGAAACTCTTAAAAGTTCCTATTGAAAGTTATTTTAAGTTAAGCATTATATTTCACAGTGATTGGATTTGTGAAAAGGGTGCTTAATATACCTGCCATAATGAGAAAAGCACTGGATTTAGAAACAAATGAAGGCCACTTAACCAGAAATGTGACCCTGGGCAAGCCATCTAAAACTCTTTGAGACTGAGTTTTTTAATCTATCAAATGGTACAATATTTCTGGTTCTTTGTTCATATGATTATAGTGAGAAGAGTTCTTAAAGTAGAACCTTGAAATGTCATATAAATATGAACTATACTTTTTACTATAGAAACATGAGCATTTATAATATTTTGAAAAACAACATGTCATTGACTTTAGTATTAGCATATCTGAATTTCAATATTGGCTCAGAATGATTGGCAATATTTTAGAACATGGACAGATAGCTTTTTTTGCTCAATTTTTTTCAATTTAACTACTCATAAAAAGTGAAGTCCAGCCTGACGGTATTATCCAATGACTCTTGGCAGGGACTGATATTCAGTCACCATAGGTTAATGAACAATTTTGTTATTCAAGCAGATCCAGACAGTGAAAGGATGAAATAGTTTCCATTACAAGCCACTGTTTACTTGAGTGCAAGATGAATAATGAGGTTTTGAATCTTCAGGAAAATATCTAGTAGGTGATGACAACCCATAAATTGCAAGGGATTGACTAATAAAGACCCGCCCAAGTATAATTCTCTTTTCAAGGTTGCCAAAATTGTGGAACTATGTAAAAATAACCAGCGGCATATTCTATAGTTGTGGGAATAACTGATAATAGACTTCACCTCAGTAGGGAAAGAAAAAATCAAGGAAACAAATCCTTTTGAACACTTTTATCTCTTTTAATTATTTTGGGTCCCAGACCCCTTTGACAATCTTATGATATCTATGAATCAATTTTTATTTATTCATTAATTTTTTTACATGGTTACATGATTCTTATTGGCTCCTTCCCCTCTTCACTACCCCCTCCCAGAGTTGGCAAGCAATTCCACTGGGTTACACATATATTATCACTCAAAACCTATTTCCATATTATTCATTTTTGTAATAGAATAATATTTTAAAAACAAAACCCCAAATCATAAACTCATATAAGCAAGTGATAAAGCATATGTTGTCTTTTGGATTTCTACTCCCACATTTCTTTTTCTAGATGTTGATAACATTCTTTCTCATACATCCCTCGGAATTGTCCTGAATCATTGCATTACTTTTAGTAGCAAAGTCAATTACATTTAATTATCCCACAGTATTTCAGTTACTGTGTACAATGTTCTCCTCGTTCTGCTCATTTCGCTCTGAATCAGTTCATGGAGGTCTTTCTAGTTCTTACAGAAATCAAGCAGTTCATCCTTCCTTATAGCACAGTAGTATTCCATCACCACCATATACCACAATTTGTTCATCCAATCTCCAAAAGAGGGACATCCTTGCATTTTCCAATTTTATTTTGCCACCAAAAAAGTGCAGCTATATATTTTTGTACAAACCGATTATGGATTTCTTATAATAATATTTTAAAATATGTTAAATATACAGGACATAAAGGAAATAGATAATATTAAAATGCAGTTATTAAAATGTTTTTATGTAGTTCATGAACCCCAGTTTAATGGCAACTGCCTTAAAATCTTGCCAAAATATAACTCATTATAATTAGTGTGTGACAATTCTTACTAATAGAGTAGTATGCTTTTACTTTGCTAAATCTAAAATTAAGATTTGAAGTTTTCTAATTTAAATATGCTAATGTTTTCCATTTTATAAACACAAAGTTTAAAGAATGAATGGTAGTTGGATTGAAGATGCTATCTAAAAATTGACATTTCATTCACTTAAGTGCAGCAACCCCTTGAGAACTTGATATCATGAGTTTGTGGGCAAATAGCTTGAGGAGGGAGCTCTCTGGTTATTCCATTTTCCTTTGGTAATGGATAAAAACAGTGGAAACCATTAGCTCTCCAGTTTGGATTTTTCTTTGCATCACAGATTTTAGAAGTAATCTAGTTCAAGGATCTCATGCTACAGTTGAAGAAGTTAAGGCTCGCATAGGTTAAGAGACTTCTCAGGGTTGCACAGGTAGTAAGTGATAGAGCTGGATTTTGAACTGAGGCCCTCTAAATCCAACAATCTTTGTACTGAACCACCACATTAATATTAAGGTATTTACCTTAATATAAAACAAAAAATATTAATATAATTAATATATATTATATAATAAAAATAATAATAAAATAAACTATAATTAATAAAATAATTTAAAAAAGATTAAAAGATATTGTTGCAGGGATATTGATTTCCACATTAAGAACAAATAGCATAAAACCCCTCCAACAACCCAGTCATAGATAATGAATAGGAACATTTAAAAAATACTATTCTCGGGGCAGAGATGGCTCAGTGGATAGAAAGCAAGGCCTAAAGACAAGAGGTCCTGGGTTCAAATATGACATCAGTTACTTCCTTACTGTGTGACCCTGGACAGTTCACTTAACACTAATTGCTTAGTGCTTTTCTGCCTTGGAACCTACACTTACTATTGATTGTAAGGCAGAAGATAAAGGTTTGTTTTATTTTTTATAACACTGTCCTATTCTTCTAATGAAGTTAATGGTTGACACTGAGGAATTTTATTTATGACTTTCACCTTTTCCTTAAAATATACATTCTTAACATAACTTATTGTCTTTCTAGAAGCTGAGACTTTTAAAGGTATAAATCACTTCCACAGATGACCATTAGTAGTTGTATTATACTGAGCGGAATAGTAATTGCCACCAATCCTAGCTTTGATAATAACTCATTTATATAGCTTTTAAAATCTATCAAAGCAATTTTCTCAACAACTCTGTGAGGTCAGTAGGGCACATCATAATATCCTCATCTTACATGTGAAGAAACTTTCTTTTAGAAAATTTAGATGACTTGCCCAAAGTCATTCAACTAGGACATGTTTGAGCAGGTTGTTCTTAGTCCAAGGTTCAATGAACTTTCACTATCCATTACACAATGCTTCCCCCAGACAAAATAAGTTCAGTGTGTGTGCCCACTTAATTATTTTTTCTGAATTTTTCTATTGAATTCCCACATACCACGCTAAATCCCAGGCCTAGTTGTCTCAATTATCCAAAAACATGAAAATATCTGAAAATATGAACAGATTATCTTATTTTTCATTATTGTCCATTGAAAAGGGCTACAAGTTTAGGCTTAGAAGACCTGGGTTGTTTCAATCCTAGATATGTTTATCATGTGCTTGACCTTTAAAAATCTTCCTGAGTTTTTTGGGCCTCACTTTCATTATCTATAAAATGAGGAGGTTGGATTAGAAAACCTCTAAAACCTCCAGTTTTAAAGCTATGATCCTATGAGTTTAGTGTATTCTTTTAATCTCTATTGCATTTTTGAATCCCTCCATGTAATTACTCCCAAAACAACTAAGAGGGAAGAAAATCCAAAAAAATTAAAAAATAGAAATATCTATTGTGCTTTTTAGAAATATGGGAATTTGGTTCTGGGATTTATGGATGAGAAAGAAGTCACATAAAAATTCCATGGTGAGAAGAAATCTTCTGCAGGTTCATGTAGGGGTAAAAGAATGTAGAGGGAGCCCTGATACTTGTCCTTTCCACACTTCTAAAACACATTATATTCAGAGAGTTGTTCACACCACCAAACAGTCTTTGGAGTTTAAAAGTGATGATCTTTATGATCTTTTTAAGTCTCTTTCATTTACTTCTTGAGGTCTATGAGTCAAAGGATAGGAACAAGTAGGAATCAGAGACTCACTGATTTTCTATTCTTACCATTCATTTAAGCCTGAATATTTGGGAGAAAAAAATTTCTTTCAGGAATTCGCAGGGAATCCCTTCATCCTTCCATGCCCCTGCTTTAGCCCTGCCTCCCAGAGAGGAGGAAAAAGATAAGGTGCATGCTAGATCTAGAGCACTTACATTAATTAAGAATATTACCCTGCAGAACAAGAATGGGTCTTTATTCTCTAACCATTGTCTACGTTTCGACTGCTGATCTCAAAGTTCAGACTGTGATCCCTGGAAATAGATACTCATTGCACAAAGCAGGGTTTTAATTTATTCAGAAGTGTTAACTTAGCAGACACAACACTGATTATAATTTAGAGCAATAGGAGTGTTGACATTTCTCAACTGCCTGTATTTAAAAATTAAACACGTTATCAGTAACATTCACACATATTATCTTCCTTTCCATAAGTCAGGCAAAAATGTGGCTTCTCCATAAATTCACATTTTCAGTTTTCTGAGAACTTTAGGAAAAAGAGCATTGTTGTCATAATATTTTTTTTTACTGGCTGAAGGAAGACAATAGACAGAAGAGAAAAAATCCTTTAAAATTACAGCATTTTAAATCTTAACTTTAATAATTTGAATGTAAGAATTGTTCTGGCAGGTATCTATGTCTGTGGTCCTATTTCATGCCTGCCAAGTTTCATCAGTAGCAACTATCTTACAAAGGCATTTCTGCATCTTATTTTCACAGAATAAATATGCCTTGCTCTGACACTCTCTGAAGCTTTGAAAACTGGCTTTAGACCAGCCACATTGTTTTGTTTGCAGAATATGACATTGACATCATCTTGGCTTTTATTTTGAGCTTCTTTCTAATTAAACAAGGAGGAAAAGTGAAAATTTAATCAACCTTGCAATTTATTTTGAAAGGATTGTTATAGGCTAGAGAAGGTAAATGGTGAGGAAGAAGAGATCAGCTAATTACTGATAACATTATCCTCAGACAGTTGGCTGGAAGCACTGCAAAGGTTAAAGAAATGGACGGATAGAGATCTCTGTTCCTGGTAAGATTCAGAAGAGTATATTTCCTGGATATAATCAGAATAATAACTCACATTTATATAGCATCTTCTTCACATTCAATAGTTAGGACTGTGGCTACTTTTTCTTTTTTTGCTTCTTGTTTAATATGGCTAGCATGGCATATTCTCTGAGGTAATATATAATAAAAATAGACATTTTTTCTTCCTGCATTTGCTACTTTCCCTCAAGGTATCATACCCCAGTGCTCCATCATAACATGAATGCAGCATAAAATTCAGGAAGGTAATAGTACCATTATGAATGCCAGTTCTCTTAGGTCCTTCCCAGCTGGAAAGCCTGAGTATAAGAATGAACACAATGGCAGGATTCTTATTATTGTGCAGCAGACAAAAGAATGTTGAGTGGATAAGAATAAATTCGAACCTTGTCTGCCTTTCTACATCCAACCTTGCAAAGTTTGGAGGGTTGAAAGTGATCAGTTTTTCAATCCCACAAATGCTCAAACAATAGAATTCCACACTTCGACTTGGAAGGAACCACAAAGATGCATCTAATCCCTCCCCTAAGAGGAATCCCCTCTGTGATGTCCTCTCCTTTGAAGAACTTCGTAGAGGTACAAATTATTACTTTCTGAGGATACCAATTCTTCTTTTTAATATTTATACTTATTAGAAAGTTTTTAATTATGTGGAGCCAGAATCTGCCTCTGTCTAGCTTTTGTATAATGCTTCTAATTTTTCACTTTGTTACCACAAACCTAATTCCCCTTCTACTTGGCAACCTTTCCAATGCTTGAAAACAGTTATCATACCCCTAAATCTTCCCTAGGTAATACATACCCAATATCTTCAGCTAGTTTTTATATGGCATCATCTCCCATTTGGTCGACAGCCTGGTTACCCTATTCTGAATACACTTGAGCTTCTTACAGGATCGTAGATTTCTAGCTAAAAGACCAGCCAATCAATCTATTGGATGGAAGCAGATAGGTGGTGAGTGGACAAGCATTGGGTCTGGAATCAAGAAGATCTGAGTTCAAATTTAGTTCTACACCCTTACTAGCTGAATGACCTCAAGGAAGCCACTTAACCTCTGTTTGCCTCAGTTTCTTCAACAGTAAAATGGGGATAATAATAGCATCTACTTTGGTTGTGAAGATCAAATGAGATCATGTTTATAAAGTGCTTGGCACAATGCTTGTCACATAAAAGATCCTTTTTTACAGATGAAGAAACTAAAGTCCAGAAAAGTTAAATGACTTCCTCACAGTCACATAGGGAATAAATGGCAGAGTTAGAATTTGAACTTAGATCCAATGACACCAGATTCAGCATGGTGTTATTTTCATTTCGCCATATGTTATTTTCTATTATTTGTTATTTTTCAGTTATGTTCTATATTATTTAACTATATGTTATATTTCAACTCTGTGTTATTTTCATTTCACCAACTCTGCCTCTCAAGAGAAAGAGGCAGGTATTTAACATTAGTAAGATAAAACTGAAAAAAAAAAAACCTTTTTTGTCAATTAGAGCTATCTAAAAATGAAAGGGCCAGCCTCAAGAGATAGTGGATACTTCATAATTAGAGGTCAGTGGGGACAAACGCTCTCACTGGGGCTGCTGTGACAAGGAAGTCCTTGTTAGGAGTTGCTGTGAGGCTCCTTCGAACTCATGAGATTCTGCAGATCTCTGAATGGAGATGATTTCAGTCAGCTTTTGTCAAACTGTGCAGTAGATGTTAGTTAAAAGATTAAGATAATTGCCAGCAAGCAGTCAGGGGACCCAACTAGGGTCTCATAGCAGGAATAGAATGAACACAACAGCAGGGTCTTATGGTGTGGCAAACAAAAGAATTTTGAGTGAATAAATGTATGAACTTGGACTATGCAATATTCCTCCTGTTCTTAAATATGGAGATAGGGACTAGACCTATAATTTCCTTGGTAGAGGAAGCTTTTGGATGAGGAAATTCTCTCCACTAACACTGACAAAAAGCAAAGTGAATAGAAAGAAAGACTTGGTAGCTGTGCAGTCTTAGAGAAGTCATTTAACCTCTCAGCCTCAGTTTCCTCATCTGCGAAAAAGATACTAATAACTTTTATCTCAGGAATTTTGGATAAATTGTTATATTTGGATGAAGAAACTCTAAGAATATATGTTATAGAGAATAATTATAATAGTTTCTATTTAAATATTTAATTTAATTTAAATTTAATTTAAATATTTCTTTTCATTTTATTTATTAAAATAGAAATTTAAATATTTCTATTTAAATAGAAACTATTATAATTATTCTCTATAACATATATTCTTAGAGTTTCATAGAACACCCAAGTATTGCCCAGTCTTACAAAGCCAGGATGCTTCAATGGCAGGACTTTGAACCTAGGTTTTTTAATTGTGAGGCCCCCTTGCTATGTATTTTGCCATGCATGATGCATCTTGGTTCTCAAGGGACTATGTGGGCCCTTCAGATGTCAGATTCTGAGATTGTGTGAGTAGAAAAGGTTTTTAATTGGCCTTTGTTAAAATGTATAGTAAGAGGCAAGAGGGACCTATTAAAGGTTACATGCCAGGAATAGACAGCATGATAGCACAGTTCTTTGCATATGGCAAGCACAAGAATGTGGAGTAGATAGATAAACAGATTTGCAGTGTCAAACATCTTAGCAGAGAAAGAGGATATTTCATCCTACACTAAAGTCTGTTTTTTGAAGCATATTTTTGAGTAGTGTTTATTATTTAAGATAATAGAAAAAGGGGAGCAGCTCAGTGGATTGAGAGCCAGGCCTAGAGACAGGAGGTCCTAGGCTCAAATCTTACTTCAGACACTTCCCATCTGTGTGACCTTGGGCAAGTCACTTAACCCCCATTGCCTAGCCCTTACCACTCTTCTGCCTTAGAGACAATACACAGTATTGACTCTCAAACAGACAGAAGGTAAGAGTTTTAAAAAAAGATAATAGAAAAGGTACCAAGATTAAACTAAATCTGTCTGGCCAATGGAGGGACCATGTCACATAACTGAAGAGCTCTGGACCAAGAATTCTGGAGACCTCTCATCTCAACTCTACCACTAAGAGAAGGATTTTCTTTTCTGAAACTCAACTCTTTCAAATAAGAATAGTTATAATGATAATAATAATAGCATTATTTTCTATTTAAGTGTTATTAAGATATGAACATTCAGGTTTCTTCTAGCCATTGAAGTCTATTGCCATATGAAATAAAAGATATTTAAGTTTAAATTTGTCTCAGTTTTACTCAAAAGCAAACTATACCTTGGATGAGTATATAAATATTCAACTATGAACTTCTTGGTGAGAAAGGAGAGGAGAGGGAGATAAAACATGTATTGTAGAGATTATTTATAATACACCTTCCCCTAGAATGAAACTTTTTATATTTCCATATAAAATACTCTTGTGGTTGAGCAATCTGGGAAGAAATGCTAAGATATAGGGATTTTTGATAAACCTACATTTTCTGTAATGTTTCCACTTAATACTAATAGTATTTTATTTAACAAGTCTTTCCAATGTAGAGAGTAAGAGTATAGATTTACCTTTCAAGTAATAACCCAGTTATGTTCCACTGTGAGAATCAGTCATGACAATTTTGTTTTTCTGATTCTACTTTTTTTTGTTCATTTATAATTTATCAAGACAGCTTAATAAATACATTTGATTTCTTTTGGGAAAAATCATATTAAGACTATTTGTTTAATATATGAAAGTCTTTTTCTCAGTTGAGTGGGGAAATTGGGAAGGAAAAACATCTATGATACCAGAATCAACAGAAATCTCTACTGTTTACATTTCTCTTGCTACATCTACTTAAATTCAAGATGTCACCTTTGGAGACAGAGCAGAATTTACTTTCATCATGGCAGCACTCCCCAGAGGGGACAGCATGGTCAGACTCCATCCTTGTAGGCATTAACAGTTGAGGAAGAGCTTCATTCACAGCTTGTCTCTTCTGCTACTGACAAGCGCGTAGTTCTTTTGAGTGTCTAGCAGCCTTAACCTACATGAAATAAACACATTATCTCCAGGTTATTCAGGGATGCCAGAGAAGCTGTAGACAGGCAAACTGAAGGTCAAGTTGAGAAAGGGGAAAAGAAATTCAATACAGAGGTTCTTGGAAGTAAAGTAAATGTTTGTGTGTATTCAGGTTTTAATTTATCCATGATAAGAATGTTTTAGACTATGATTAATACACAAGATGCCAACAAAGGAAAATGAAAATTTCACTTGTGTATTCTTCAGTTCTCCAAACTATGAAAACTGACATGGAATCTAGGCCAGAAACATTCGTTAGGAGGAAAATGTTCTCCAAAATAAAAGGTAAAGGAGCTTCTTATAACTGTGTCAGGTCAAATCAACAGGCATTTATTAAATATTTCCTAGGTATCAGGCACTGAACTAAGTTATAGGTATATAAGAAAGGCAAAAAAGCCAAAACAAAACAACTACTGGCTCTGCCCTCAAGGAATTTATATTCTAATTGAGAAGATAATCTGCAAATATATACAAGATTTGTATTTTAACCCTTACTTTCTTAATAATGACTTTAAAATAGAATATTATCAGGGCTAGGCAATCAGTGACTTGATCAGGGTCACACAGCTAGGAAGTATCTGAGACCAGATTTTAACCCCAATGCTCCTGACTCTAGTCCTGAGGCTAGTCACTTCTGCTTACCTAGCTGCCCCAAGATTCTTTTAAAAATCAGTTTTTTTAATGCCTTTTGTTTTTACATGATGGTCATTTCTATGACTATTTCCTTTTCCCCTTCTCTCTCCAAATTGAGCCCTCACAGGAATAAAGAAAAAGTCAAAAATGATTGATACAATAACTGTCTGAAAATTATACAATATTCTGCCCTAGTGGTGAACCAGCTCTCTGCCAAGAGGAAAGAGGTTTCTTTCATTCTGTCTTTTGGGACTTTTATAATAGCTAGTATTTACAACGCATTTTATAAATATGATTTCATTTTACCCTCACAACAATCTTGGGAAGTACGTACTATTATTCCCATTTTTAGACAAGGAAACTGAGCCAGACAGAGGCTAAATGACTTGTCCAAAGTCACACCACAATAAACATCTGAAGCTGATTTTGAGCTCAGGTCTTCCTGCCTTCAGGCCAGCACTCTATCCAATGGGCCATCTATTAATTGTCTCTTAGCTTTTCAAATGCTCAGTTTGATTTCCATTAGTGTTTTTTTTCATGTCCATTATTGTAGTTATTATAGTTATCTTTTGTTTGGATCTGTTTATTTTACTGTGTCAGTTAAAAAAATCTTAGCACATTTCTCTGAATTCCTCATAGATATAATTTCTTACTGCATATTAATATTCTATTACATTCTTATAACAAATTTTTCCAGGCACTCTGAATTCTCAGTTTTCAGCTTTTAAGGATTTGCATTTTTAGGACACTGAATTTAGTATCTCAAAGGAATATTTTTGTTTGTTTTAGATAGTAACTATATTATGACACAATACTTTGCCACCCTCCAGCAGTTGAATTCAGTTGATGATATCAAATATCAGAGGATTACATTTATAATGTTAAATAATTATTAACAAGAATTCAGCTCCATAAAATATGATAGTGGAGTTCATATTAGGTTAGAATCAGAATCAGAATTAGACGAGAATCATTAATCATGGCTGGACTGGATATTATTACTCACTCTAAAACATGTTCTTTTTGGAAATCTCTATGTTGCCTGTTTTAAATGGGGAACAGAGCCTACTTACCACAGATGAATCCTGAGGGTGTTTTATTTTCCAATAAGCACATTAATCCTGTGTTGCTCCTGTGAAGACACACTTTCTTTATATGAATTAAGTTTTGTTTCATACACAAGCAGAAATCAACTCTTTTGTTCAAAAATACAGTATGTTGAAGCTTCAGTGCTATGTCACCAGAATTTTGAAAAGAAATCCTCAGTATTTTCCATAGATATGAAAACAAGTCAGGTTATTTAGATCTCTTCCTGAAAATTCAAGTGGCAGAATTAAATTCAGGTATTGTTAACCTGAAAAGTCACTTAGGTACAGCAATAAAACCATCACAGATGGTATGTGCAGATGTAGGAACATAGTCATAAATCATATAAAAACACTGTGGTTAAGGCAAAACTGCCTTAATTGGGAGAACTACATTATTATAGAAAAAGTGAGCAACAGAAAAAAATTGGAACAGACTTTCTAGGACATGTAAATCAACTTCTTATTACCCAAGTGACCTTGAAAAAAATCACTTAATTTGTCCCCCAGTTTCTTCATCTGTAGGAGGAAGGGGATTGGATTAAATGGTGTCTAGTCTTCCTTCTGGTTCTAAATCTATGGTCACATGAACATATACATATAAATAAGAAGGAAAAATTATAGTGATGAAATTGGACCTTTTGCTCTTTTCTTCACAAATCACTCAGTGATATCCCTACTCTGGGCATTTTCCCTGGCTGTCCCCCCTGCCTGGAAATCTCTCCCTTGTCATTTCCACTGTAGCTTCCTTCAAATCCCAGTGAAAATCCTACCTCCTACAGGATGTCTTTTCTGATCACCCTTAATTCTACTGCTTTCCCTCTGATGATTATTTCCAGTTTGAAGTTCATATAGCTTGTTTGGACATTGTTGTTTGCTTGTTGTCTCCTCCATTAGACTGTGAGCTTCTTGACAGAAGATACTAACATGTGTGCATGTGTGTGGCTTTCTCTTTGCACTTAGAACAGGGTCTGAAGCAGATTAGGAACTTAATAAATGTTTATTGACTAGCTGACATTTAGTACAATGCATAGCTTCTCAATCTTAGTATTTTCCTTAATTTACTACCAATGTCAGTCATGCATTATCCTATGGAGTAAACTTTTCAAGAATGATTTCATGTTAAGATTTTTAAAGTATCACCAGATCAGTCTAGTTCTTGTTGGAATTATATATGCAAACTACTTGTTGCAGCTCCACTGATGATCAGAGCCAGTTAGTAGCCTTAGAGACTGTCAGTGGCCACAGGTCTCCCCCAAATAATCATCCACTCCGAGAATTATGGTCACATAACAAGAGCGGAGAACTGGGAATGTAGTAGCTAGCAAAATGTGTGTGTGGTGTTTTTTTTTGTTTGTTTTGTTTTGCTTTGTAGAGGTGAGTTTGGAATTATTTTAAGTGGTTCTGGTCTGGTTTCTGGGTAACATATCTGCTCATTGGCTCTGGCTTCTAGGAAGGTATTTGATTTTGTAGTTGAATCTTTAAAAAATAGAATTTACCAAATCTGGTATTGATTTAGCTTAATTTAGTTTACTTTGTAGATGGAATTTAGAAACAACCAAGTCTAGTGCTTTGTATCTGTTGTATTATGTTTAGAATTATGTTCCTTCACACTCATTGCCACTCTCATTGTCCATCAGTTCCCTTCCCTTGCAGTGCTGCAGCTGAATCTTGTGTGTTTTGGGGTGGAAGAAGAATATTAGATATAAAATCATAGTAGTTTGACAATTTGTGAATCCAGCTGTAACAATGCTATTAATAGCTAACATTTATATAGTTTATATAGTTTAAGGCTTGAAAAGCACTTTACAAATATCTTACTTTTTCATCACATCAACTCTGGGGGGGAGGAGGGGCTGGTATTACTATTATCCCCATTTTAAAGTTGAGAAAATAAAGGCAAATAATTTAATTAATTTGCTCAAGTTCCCTCAGCTAGTAAATGTATCTGGTAGTCTGGAGTTACCTTGGAAACATATTTCCATCCTGAATGGACATTCGGGTTTGGAGTGTGCTAGGAACAGGGTGGTATTAAACTCCTTGTTTGGAGCTTGCAGCTGTCTGCCCATAAGAATGCCTTGGGATCCCCTATTGTGTCTTTGGGAAAATACCCCGTGATGCATCCCTGAAAAAAAATTCCACAAAGTCCTCTAGCCCTCGTTTGTTTTGCATTTTCTTTGTATCCATCAATGATAGGACAGCATTCATTCTCTACAGCTCTCATTTCTTGATGGCCTATCAGATAAGTGAGAAATTCTGCGCCATCTCTAGTGATGCTGCACTTTTGTATTTACACACAGAAATGTGGTACTGATTAAGACAGAACAGGACTTCATGACTATGGGTGCTGTTAGAACAATATCATCCAAGTGGAGTATCATGGAGTATCATTGTTGCAGTTGGAGAATAAAGGCATGGATTCCAATCCCAGCTTTGTTCCTTCCCATCTGTGACCTTGGACAAGCCACTTAAACTACGATTCATCTGTAAAACGAGGGGGGTGGATTAGAGGAGCTCTAAGAACACCTCCAACTAATAAATGCTTGAACAAGGGACTTATAGAGTTCAAAGGGCACAACATACGTTCTTACTATTCAAAGAGGGTCTGAAGAGCATATTCTATATCTTCCTGGCAAAGGTGGAATACTTTGTGTGTACCATTGAGATTCTATTTGGTGAAGATAACTTCAATGGTTCAGGATGGTAATAGGGGAAATATAAGTATCGGTTATTGATTGCAGTGCTGCTAAAAGTCCAACAATCATGGCATACTTTCAAGTTGTTTTTCTTTTTTGACAAGCAGTTCTAGTGCTCCAGAAGGAGAGGCAGAAAGCAGGTTTCAGGCCCTGAGAGGTACAGCTGTGGAACTTTGGGCTTCTAACATGAGATTAATCATTTACTTATGGATGTGATTAATCATATTCTTAAGAATAGAGTTCAGAGGGAAGAGATAAGCTTCACTGGGAAAGGATGGAAGCATTATTTCCCTCTGCTAAAATTTATATAGCCCCCACCATGTTTTGGGCATTGTCCTAAGCACTTCTTACAAATGCTATCTCATTTGATCCTCATAAAACTGCAAAATCTAAAATTATAATCTCTAATAATGAAATATTACATTTTATGAGGTTTATTAAATGATCATTAGAAATCAAGAAATAAAGAGGGTACAAAATTAAAGCCACATGCCCATGGCTGTTTAGCCATTTTTAAAATCCCCACTTACCACCATCACTGCTGGCTGCAATCCCAAGAAGAGATAGGTGATTTTATTATTCTTGTTTTTTAGTTGAGAAAACTGAGGCAAACAGAGTGCCTTTCCTAGTGTCACATAGATAGGAAATTTCTGAGACCACATCCGAACTTATATTTTCTTGGCTCCAGGCCCAGCTTTCCATTTGACTCTCATAATAGCAAAAAAAATGGTGGCATTATGGAATTACGTGGTTGACAGTGACAGAGGGAGTAAGTATTTAATGCCATGAAGGAACTAAAGTATTGTTTCTTCTCCTGCTGAGAAATATGGAAATCTTGTGGGATCAACAGAGTCTGCATACTGCCAGCAAAAAGGGTGAGCTAGCAACATAGAAGTTGAGGATTTGTGGTATGCCATGTGAATCTGTAGGGATCTGGTTTCCACAAGTGATGAGATCCGTTGTTGAAACACATATTTGTTTTTTACCATGCCCACATGTTTTGTGAGATTTTGATCTGGTGCAGATATTATATCCAGAGCCCCAATATTAAAATCAGATGCTCACCACCCCCAAGGGGTTTCCAAGTTCCACTGAATAGTGCTGGAAAAAACAACCTACTCATTCAACTCTTAAGGATGCCCAAGGGGCAGGTAGGTACCTCCATTACCTCCTTAAAATAGCCCATTCCCTCTAGATGTCTTCTTATGTTCCTGCACTCCGGCGTTATGTACCATACAACATCTACCAAGGGAAAATTCTCATGGCACCTCTATTCTTATATTTCAGTTAATGCTTGTTATATTATGGCAGCACAAGGATGTACTAGAGATTTTTTGGTTGTTGTTGTTCTTGTGGAGCTAAGTTACCGTCTACAGGATAGAAAAGGGCAGATGTAAATATCTCTAATCTGGCCAACAAATCCCTAGAATTGGAGCCTGGGTGGTGCTTTAGGCAACCTCATTACTATGATTTTCCTTTTCCTCCTCTTTGTTCCTTGTTTCTTAGTATAGAAGACCGTTGTGCCTCAGCCAGTTTCAATAAAGGCAGCTACTCTTAGCCAAGCAGCATAATCATTTGCTGATGAACTCACTCTTCTCTCTTCATAGCTTCTTAATATTCTTCAAGTAGAGCAATGGCCTAGTGTAGTTGGAAGCTAGGGTTTGGGCACATTTTCCTGGGGTCATTTTGGTTTTGTTTCGAAAAGTGTTTTTAGTTTTGTCATTCAGAGACACAGAAAAGACCAAGATTTGAGCTTGTCTAAAAATGCTAAGATTCCTCTTGGCTGGGGTTAGAATTAAATTAAGAGAGAATCTCGTAGTTTTGATTTATTGATTTTGGATAAACATCTTAATAGTCATAACTAAACTGGTTTTGTCATTATTGCTTAGTTGTTTTAGTCATTTCTACTCTTCATAACTCCATTTGAAGTTTTCTTGGCAAAGACATTGAAGAGATTTGCAGTTTCTTCCTTTAAAGATGAGGAAACTGAAGCAAAGCTAAGTGATTTACCCATAGTCACACAACTAAGTAAGTGTCTGGGACTAGATTTGAACTCATGTCTTCCAGGCCCAATGCTCCTATCCACTGCTTTTCTCTAGATTTAGGGTTTTCCTTTTCCCAATTAGAGTAATAATAATAGTAATCAGAAAGTCAGCTTCACTGTCTGGAAAAGGCTAGGCTATTGGGTTACTTGACATTCAGTCATTATTCCTTCTCCCCAACACTCAGTGTGTGAGCAGAAAGCTCACTACAGAGATGCCACTGAGAATGGCGACGGCAGAACAGGAATTGTACTGTGTGAGATAAGAGTAGGTATGGCTGGGATTGGTGCATGATGCCTATGTGTTAAAGTTGAGGCTAGAGGAGAGATCATGATTTTCCTCTCAGCTGGAGTCAGGTCCAAGTGTGATATAAGCATAATGGAAAAATTACCTCATGGCTCCGCTTTATATACCAAAGCCTCCTGCTTGCTTTTCTAAGAAAGAGACAAAACAAAAACAGCTCTACCTTGCTGACTCATTCAGCTCTTGAGATGCTAATGAAAACCACAGTCTCAGGCTTCATTTTGTCTTAGAACTTTTTTTTTCCAAGTGCCTCAACTTTATTCTTAGCTTTCTCACTTGGTTCCAAATATCAGATTCATAAATTTTCTCAAGTGTCATATTAATGGAGAAAATCCAAATCAAAATGTTGAACGCTTTGAACATTTTTTTTCAGGTGGAAGAATTGAATGAAGCCAGACTGTGTCTTTGGTTTTATAGCTTCTTCACAGGGAATATCAAACTTGCTTTTTTGTATGATACTAAATTGGATTCTGAGGTGAAGATGGAAATTATATTTCTAAGTCTTTGTAAAGCAATAAAACAATTGTTATCCTAGACCCTTTGAGGCTGCTTTGTGCTATTTAGGAGCCACCATCATGGGCTCAGTTATTCTTCCTCCCACATAATCCTCAGAACATTTGTCTGGATTGTTTGAACCCCAACCTCGCTATAAATGGGTTCATTTTATCTTCTAAATAGCTTTAAGAGTTGTCCATGTGGCCCGCATTGGTGTTCCAAGTAGTCTTAGGTGAAATCATAAACGTTCGTGTCTGATACAAATACTAACAGATGACACTAGGAAGGTCACTTAAACTAGTGCTCCAGGTCACTCTCTAAGGTTCTAAGTCACAGAAGTTGTCAAGCTGGATTGGCAGAGAGAGTCACTTTGCCAGGACTTCTCTATACATGTGAAATCAGGTCCTGATGAAAAAAAAACAACACGTCACCTCCTCAAAATCCAAATTCACAATTTAGGTCGTTTGTTGCTGTCTTTTCCTCAGTTGTGCCCCACTCTTCATGATCCCATTTGGGGCTTTCTTGGCAAGGATATTGGAGTGGTTTGCCATTTCCTTCTTCAAATCATTTTACAGATGAGGAATCTGATTCAGAGTTAAGTGACTTGACCTAGGGTTACAAAGCTTGTAAGTGTCTAATGCAGATTGGAACTCAAGTAGATGATTCTTCCCAATCCCAGGCTCAACATTCAATCCATTTCACCAGTTAGCTGCCCTGACTTAGATAAAACAAATGGATCATTCATAATCATGTGATTCCTATATTTTATTATTAAATATTTGGAAAACACCACACACAAAAATGAATACAAAGTACAATTGTAAAAGGGCAAGAAATATTGTAAGAGAAGATACAAACAAAATTCTCAAATCTTAAAAGTATTACCATTTAAGGTTCTCAAAATTTGGTTAGGAAACCATGCTAAACTGGCACAAATGCTTTAACTTTTTTTTTTTTCATTTTTGATAATGTCTCACTTGTTTTGGCCCCTAAAATAAGTGAATATTTTCAAAGGGCATTGTTTCCTCTATTTGTTGTATTGTGCTTAACAACACAAGAAAGCTACGGAAACACAACAGTTCCTTTTTAAGCCATTCCATAGTTCGTAATCAAGAGCACAAGACTATCATCCTGTATAAATTGGTATCATCATACTTTGAGAACCTTTCTGGAAAACAACATTTGTAGATCTCTTAGGCTTTAAATAGATTGCTTTAAGAACGAGAAGGTAGTATTCGCTAAAGATTATTCTCAAAGGAAATTTCCCTACAGAAGCTTGAGAAGAGAGATTTAGTGAGGCTTTATGGAATCAGTCTTGTGAAAAGTTAAATGGTTAATGTGCTCCAATTGTTATAAATGCTGTCCAAGCTTAGGAAGCCTAACTGATAGCAAGAGGATCTGAGCAGGTAAGAGGCCCAGATTTTATCTTTCCCATTAGAAATCGCTAAAAGCACTCTAGGACTCTCGTACTGTCAGTCCTATAGACAAAACTCTCTATGTTCTTTTTGTGGAATGTTAGCTAGTTTCTTTGAACATATTAGATAACATGACATAGTGAACAAAGCCCTGTACTTAGAATTCAGGAAGACCAAGAAGGAAGAAAAGAAGGGAGGGAAGAAGGGATGGAAGAAGGAAGAAGGAAGGAAGGAAGGGAGGGAGGGAAGTAAAATGAAGGAAGGGAAGGAGAGAAGGAATAAGCAGAAGAGGAAGTATGGAATGAAGAAAGGATGAAAGAAAAGCAAGAAGTAAGGGAAAAGAAAGAAGGGAGGGAGAGGAGAGAAAGTAAGGATGGAAAGAAAAAAGGAAATAAGCATTTCTACATGTTAGGTATTATGCTAAGTGCATTACAAATATCTCATTTGATTCTTACAAAAACTCTGGGAGGCTGAAGAAACAGGCAAATAGAAGTTAAATGACTTTCCTAGGGCCACACAAAGGCCCAGCACTCTGTCCACTTGTATATCCACATGGTATGATTTTGGGCAGATCACTTCACATTTATGACCCTAGTTTCTTCAGTCTGTGAATGAGAGTAACAATAGCACCTCCCTCAGGGTTTGTTTCTGTGTGGACCAAATGAGATAATGTGTGTAAAGTGCTTTGTAAAACTTAAATTGCTCTAAAGATGTGAGCTCTTCAGGTCAGTTTTATTTTTCTAAGTGAAACCAAGGATTCTTTGGGTGATAGCCACTTTTACCCCAGCCTTCCCTACATCTTAGCTTTCCACAGTGAATATTAAAAAGGAAACTATGAGAAGCAAGTTTTAGTGTAGAATATAGATAAAATGTCCTTTTCATTCAGAAGTGTGAGACTTCCAGTTCATAAAATTTCCCCCATCCTTTTTTCTATCTTCACGATACCTCCCAGACTTCAGCTTTTTCCACATTCTCTCCCTAAATAGCATGCAATTCACTAGAGCAGCAACATCAATTTCAAATAGAAATGGATCCCTGCTAGCTATATATTGACTTCAAAAACCACAAAATAACATTATCTATGTTGTATTGCAGTTTCATTTGTTTTGATAAACATTTCCCAATTACATTTTGATCTGATTTGGAACACAGGATTTTTGTGAATTCTTGCTGCCTATGGATCGATCCCAAGTTTAACATCTCTGTTTTATGGTCATTTTCTGTCATTCTTTACACTCATTGTATATTCTTGACATAACCAGTGCTTGCTCAATATGATAATTTTGGTTCCTGGTAATAGTCTTTACTTCACATATGTATTGAATGACTTAGTTCACCACACTTTTAAGCTAAAACCTTAGACTGGAGAGTATAATGCTGCTTTGAATTTCTAGGACTTCTCACTGATGTTTGGTTCCTTTTGTGTCAGTGCCATTTATTCTTTCTTCATTTTTATATTCCCAGAGATGTAAAAGGTTTAGGAAAAATAATTAGACTGTAGTTTCCTACTAGAAAACATTGAAACTAGCATAGATATTTCAAAATCTCTACAGGTCAATCTGCTTTTCACCAGCACCACCACCATCCTGCTTTCTTCATTCTTAAAAGATTTAACCTTCTAGCTACCATGACATTGGTCATTTGATTTGGGCAAACACTAAGAAAGCTGGATAAAAGCAAGAAAAATAAATATCCTATTATTAAATATACTGTAGAATTCATGAGAAAAATCTAGAATGTTAAGATACAGAGAAGGTCATAGCAACTTGCAGTAGGATAAATAGTTGTCATAAATCCAGATTAAAATGCAGTTTGGGGATTTTTTAAAATGGCCTAGAGAATTTTTTAACGTGTACAGGAAAGAAACACTTACTTGGAACAAGTAGAGTAGTAAAATGGGACGGTTATGTGGGATAAAAATCGAAACTGCGTTTGAAAGCAAACTTTTCTATTTTTTCTTTTTTTTTTTTAGTCCCTGTGCAGAGTGTAGTTTGAGCCATGGTACTTCCGAAAATATGAAAGGTGATTTGTTTTCTGAATTGGAGGTGCATGGTTGTATGCCCTTGAAAAACACTAATGACAATAAAATTATGATTAAAAACATGCTACTGAATTACCCACCATATCCTGCATGCTTTTAACTAAGAAGTAGGCATTAGCCAAAGGGTGAGAAAAAGAACATTTTGTTTCAGAAAAGAAATATCTGAGATTGTGGAAATTTGCTAGCGCTTCTTGCATTACAACTAATTGCCATTTTCAAAGGAATAAGGCTTTAATTGGAGATGGTGCCAGATAACCCTTTGCATACAATCTGCACATGTCTTTCATCTAACAGTAAAGCATGATACCCCTTAATGTCAATTACTACACTAGCCACACCTTTATAATGCCTGCCAATTGTCACATCTTGCAGTTCTGTACGTACACAATGATGTTTATTTATATGCTTAACATTTTGTTAAATGTCATCATCTGCATTGGTAAGAAGGAATTTTATAATCTGGTAATTCCCTCTATAGTCCAGTCGCAGTCTCTATCCCTACATGTGAGGAAATTTCACTGTATTTGCTAATAAGTGGAAATGTTTGGTTTGTCTTTTGTTGTTGTTGTTGTGATACTTCTTCACAGGGGGGAAAGATGCCTTTATCTGACAACTATAAATTTTTTAAAAATCGAGGATACTCTTTTGGAAGAGATAATATTCTGTCTGCCCTCTCTTACTTTATCTGAACACATCATAGTGTTAGGGAAGACCTTAAAACGAAATACTTTGTCTACACTATGGCCTTTAAGGACTTTGCCAGCTTGATCCAGTGAAAAAGGAGCTGGATGCATAATCAGAGGTCTTGGGTTTGAGTCTCCTCTCTATCACTTTACTATTAGTGACCACCAGAGCTGGGAACCTTCTGTTTTGCATCATCACAAACTTCTGGAAGCAGGCTCACCAAATATCCATTTGTTGGATTTGTCTTAGACAGGGCATCCTACAAATGACTGAATTATTGTAGAAATTGTACACACACAAGAAAAATGACAATTTCCCCTAAAATCAACCACATTGAATCATTCTTAAATTATTATATGTTGACTTAGCACCCTATCTGCATTGCCAGATCTTTCTGAGCAAAGATGTACACTGTTGTGTGGAGGTGTTTTATTAAAAATGAAATAAAAAAGCATTTATTAAGCACATGACCATATGCAAAGCTGAGGATACAGATTGAAATATAAGACAGCCCTTTCTCTCAAGGAGTTCTCATTCTTACAGGTGAGGCAATAACAGATAAAAGATTTCATTTACACGTTAAGCAGATAGGTCTGCAGAATAAAGAGGCAAAGCAGATGCACTAATGTTTTTTCTTTAATGCCATTTCTACTGAAAAAAACATGTCATTTTCTAATAGTGACCTACTGAATAGTGCCTACGACTTTGGTGGAAAGAACTGTCGTTTTGGGGTTTTCAGTAGCTGTGACTGAAGCACCTGCAGGAGCAGTTGCCACCACAGTGCTTAGTTTTTCTCTCCTCCTGCTCCCCAGATGTTATAATTATATCTGATGAGCAAGAGGAATAAAGAGGGAAAGTTATCAGTGACTGCAGGAAGTTTCTGAAATGAGGGAAATATATATATATGAAAACTGAGAACAGATGAGAAATTCTACTTTAGATTGTTGCAAAATGGGAACCACATTTGATGACACAAGATAAAAAAAATAAGACTGAACCTTTTCAAAAACTATTTAATAATTTAATGTTTTTCTTTGGTTCCTTCATTCTTGTTTTTACCTTGGTGGCACATAATTCCATAGGTTAGCTATCTACAGCACTAATTCTATCATCTAGCATGTCTTTCAGTAACATTATATAAGCTATGAAACCAATAGTTGTTTTGTTTTTTTTTGATCCTTTGCAAAACCATTCTGAGGTTCTTGTCAGTGAAGTTCAAACAATTGCATTGAACAGACTTTTAAACTCTTGGGTCTGATGACTGCAAATCTTGTTCAATACTCCAGGAAACCCTAGAGCAATCAAACAACCCTCTTGATTGCCTCTAGCTCCACATGTTAGTCTCCTAATGTGATCAGCATGGTGCCCGTTGCTCTACATAAAAATGCTTTTTCTTTTCTTCCTGGTAAATTAGCTGACAAATTAATAAGGGCAGACATGCCTGTTCCTTTTGTGTGGAATGAACTGTTTTAAACCTGAGGGTATTTTCTTCCTTTAGGGCAGATCTTAAAAGCTCTAGATAAGAAGAAATTGACAAATAAGACACTTGTGTACTTTACCTCTGACCAAGGAGCTCACATCGAGGAGGTGACCGACAAGGGAGACATCCATGGAGGAAGTAATGGAATTTATAAAGGTGAGAACCTTATTGTTGAAATGATCCTTCAAAATCTGCTTTTTCACTCATTATGCTTGTATGCTTATCTTATAGTAAACCCCAAGACGACTTGGGTCCCTCTTGCCGATTTCTTTTGCTCATTCCAAAAGCATTTCTTTCCATTAAAAGAATCATGCAGGTCACAATATTATAATGACAGCTTCAGGAACCAACAGTGGGAAAGAATACAAAGAATTCTGCAGAAGGGAAGCCCAAGTTCTAGCTCTGATGCTACTGTTAACATAATTCTTAATATAAATCTCCCAGTTTCCTTTTCCTTATATGTAAAATAAGAGAATTGAATTAGCTAATCAATTGAGTCAAACTCCAAAGGGCACAAACAACTCTCAAAACTCCTGATTGCAGACCTGAGCCAGAATAGGATGTAATTGGGAAATGTATAACAAAATAAATAAAAATTTGATACAACCTAAAGGATTTTAATTTATAGTTTTCTAAGTTAATCCATGCCCTGCAGGGATCCATTTCTATTTAAGTTTGATGCTTCTGAGTTAAATAACTTCTAAGACTCCTCCTTCTGCTAACATTCTGAGATTATAATGAAATTAAAAAAAAAAACATTCAATAGGAGTATAAATATTATCACAAAATTGCACTGGAGATAAACTTTTCCTTCTCCAAAACAACAAGTAAAGGCTCATTCATATATTTTGGTCAGAAGCAACTCCAGCTCTGACACATGATTTTAACCTTAAGACAATATTTTTGTCAAGCACCCTTTTCCTACAAAACACAAGAAGAAAAAGAGTACTCTTGATCAAACTCTGCAAACAGTGTGATTAATATTGTCAATCTTTTTCATATTATTATGTTTCCACACATTTGTAGTCCACGAAACCTCTAAATATAGAAGTATATAGCATTATTTACAGAATTAGATGACCACCTTCTCAAGACTACTCTAGAGGCCAGTTAGACAGTCGTTATGTAGTCTGTGGGGAAGTTTTGTTTTGTCTGTTTTAAGAGGAAGGTGCAAAAGTTCAAATTAATAATATTCTCCTATATTTGAAAGTCCTGGTAGTCTGATTTTATGGAAATTTAGCTAGGCTATATTGCATAAGACATCTAATCCTGACCACATTTTTTTTTATAATTCCTTTTGTTTTTACATCAGAGTTATTTCATAATGTAAGGAGATAAGGAGGGTGAGGGAGTTAATGATGTCACACCCTGCCTCCATCAAAAAAAGAGAAAATACTCATGTAAAACCAGTCCATACAAATTATTGCATAATGTAAGGAGAATTTTATCCTAGAGTCTTCCACTTCTGTAGATAAATGTTTCAACATCTTTTCTACCAGATCAAGATTAGTCATTGCAATTAATCTGAATTCAGGTGACTCAGGCATGTTTTCCTTTACAGTATTGCAGACATTGTATATATTGTTCACAATGATTATATTTTTTTCCACATTGACATCTGCAATGTCCCAAACTTGTATAACTTGATTTTCCTATGAGGACTTGTAGTTATCGTTATCCTGTGTGGATATAGGTAGGTGGAATTTTGTGTCATGTGTCCATATCTTCTTATTTTGAAATCTAAGTAATTCAATTAAGGTAAACAAACATTTAGTAAGCACTTCCTATGTGTAGTCAATGTCTATATATTAAGTTTCTAGATTAGTGTGTTAAGCTTGAATAGAAATGGATCCACTAATCTATACACTTCTGTGACTAAATATTGACTTACTTTTAAAATGTTTTCCATGTTTGAATTTTTATTTATTGTGTTAAATATTTCCTAATTACATAGGTTAGTTAGGTGGTGTTAGAGAGAATTAGATAGAATTCTGGTCCTGGAGTCAAGAATACCCCAGTTCAAATACAGTCTTAGATATTGTATAGCTATGTGATCCTTGAGCAAACCACTTATTTTCTCATCCTTAAAATGGGGAAATAACAGCATCTACCTCCTAGAGTTGTTATGAGGATCAAATGAAATAATAATTGAAATATATTTAACATGGTACCTGGCATATAGGAAGTTTTATATAAATGTTAGATATTATTATTATTTTTAGGGTTTGGACTACTTTCAGGAATGTTGTGGGAGTGTAGTGTGTTTGACACCTCTACTCAAGATTATGACTAAAAGTAATATCCCAGATCTATATTTATAAAGTTATTCTTCTCTTTTAAAGATCCTCTGTATGAGTATAACTCTGAAGATCCAAATACTTTACAGATAATTTAAGGCTACCTTTTGTACTTTATCCAGCATATGATCCATAAAACATACTAGTGGATACGATAGGCATATTTATCTAGACATATTTTAAATCTCTCTGGGACTTAATTTTCCAGTGCTATATGCATCATTGATCAATGATACGATGTGAATACCACCAGCACTGCATTATAACATTACATTTGTCATTACATTTGTTACATTTGTCAGGTTTTGTTGAAATTAGCATGTACATCAAAAAAAATTATTAGAAAACTCCCCATGATTCCACTCTCACCATAAGAAATAACTAAGAGTAGTTAATGTTTAGGTACCTACATTTCTGTGAGCTGGATTTTTTTTCAAAGCTGATGTTTTATGATAACTCAAAGAAGAATCAAGCTACTTAATCTCCTTACCAGAAAAGCACCCATTTACTCAATAACAATAATAAAGACCTTGAAAGATCTTTGTAACCTCAACTCACTTTCTTACCTTGTTCCTCAGCCAAATTAAGTTCCACTAATTCAATCCAAGATCTCTCTTGATGAAGTGGATGGGTTTACAAAGCTCAACTGAGAAAAAAAAATAAGCATAATCCTTTTTTTTTTTATTGTAAAAGCTTCATATTCTAGTAGCTGACTTTCACTTTGTGGATTAGGGTTTGAATGGTTTTTTCTGGGTAGGGAAGGATAAGAGGAAAAGAGAGAGCATTTATCAAGTTAAGTCACTGGGGAAACTGTTGTTGAAATGATTCTCTCTCTCTCTCTCTCTCTCTCTCTCTCTCTCTCTCTCTCTCTCTCTCTCTCTCTCTCTCTCTCTCTCTCTCTCTCTCTCTCTCTCCCTTTTCCCATCTTCCCCTTTCTCTGCCTCCCTCTACTTCCCTTCTTTTTAAAACTCTTTTTGTGCTGTCCCAGGAATTTTTGGGAAGGTGGGTCATGAGACCAAATCACATTTTTTGCTTTTAGGCTTTAGATATAGTAGTTTTTTAGTTCATTGTCTTCTTCTGAGTTTGCATTTTGATCTTCCTCGTTACCATAGTAACTTTCTGTGGTCACGCCCTCTTTGTTGTTGTTTACTCATGTATTTCAGTCTATTTCTTGTTGTTTATCTTTATGTTTAAGTTAGTCTCTGCTCCTGGGATTGATGGGGCAAAATATCCCAACCTTCAAGTTTTTCATGCTGTTATTTTCAGAGCTAGTTCAGAGGATCTATCAATTTTCAGTTCTCCCAAGGTGGTATGATCTAAGGAGGGGTGAGGTCACTGCTCTCCTGACCTGGTCTGTGAGAGTAGAGGACTGAGAAGAGGCGAGGACATTATAAAAAGAAAGAACAATGTAAGCAAAGCATAGAAATGGGAAAATCCAAATACTTATAAAAAAGGTGAGATACAGCTTGATTAGGACATATTTTACATGTGCCTTAGGGGATATTTAAGTGGCTCCAAGTTGCTGAGGTCCCTAGGTGGCTCAGTTGATTTTGAACTTACTAAGAAGGTAGTAAGGAGCCATTGAAGGGTTTTGAACAGAAGGGTCACACAACAGAATCCCTGCATAAGGTGAACCAACTTGATTTAGGGAGGAGACAGAGATAGGAAGTCTGAATTAGGAACAATTTTAATTGTCTAGGTAAGTGATGATGAAGGTGTATACCATAGTGGTGATAGTGGAAGAATAGAAAGGGAAATGCCTATTTCAAGTAATGAAATTAAATGGTTAGCTGATTATTTCTATAGTAGCAGAGAATATTATTTTATTTTTTCATTCTAAATAAGTACTGTCTGCATATGTAGGGAAATCTTTATAACGCTTGCTTTTCTTCCATATAAAGGACATTATTTTCTGACTTGAAAACAAAATGAAAAATTAACAAAAGAAAACTGTGGATAATCACAGATTCCAAGAGAAACTGGTTGGCCTGGGAAGATCCAGATCTCTTATGAGCTTCTTATTATGATCCTCTAGTCTGGCAAATGTTACCTCATTACAGTAACACTGCTTTCAAAGGCCAATAGGTACCTTTGTTGAAAAAGAAATCATTAAAGCTTTCCGATAGTTTATTGGAAGATATAGATTTAAGGGCTGTCATCAGACGTTGGCAAGTTTCTTACTTTATTTCATAGGAGGGGTAAAAGTTGCCAACTTCTTGGATGTTTCTCTTAGGTTGCCATCAAGTATTCTTTGCCCTTTTGTACCTGCCAAATATCCCTTTTAGTTACATGGAAAAAATATTTCAGTTATAGAAGATGAATGAATAACAAAAGCATAGCTTGTCACTTAAAACATTTTCCCCTCTATTCTTAGTTTTTTCCAATGTCCTTGAAAGCATTAAGAAGGATTTTGACTAAGAAAGAGATTATCAGCAGTGATATTTACCCAAACCTTGCATCACTTAATAGAGTAGGCAAAAAGGCAGTGTTTTGTTAACTCCTCCAAACAAATGATTCAATATTTTAAATAGTTTTACATTTTTCTTTATTAATAAACCCTACTACTTTGTAGGCTGATATAATTTACATAACTGTTCTCCCAATAATTAAAAAACTCATAGTTTTTTTAAAAACCCTTACCTTCCATCTTAGAATCAATACTGTGTATTGGTTCCAAGGCACAAGAGTGGTAAGGGCTAGGCAATGGGGATTAAGTGACTTGCCCAGAGTCACACAGCTGGGAAGTGTCTGAGGTCAGATTTGAACCTAGGACCTCCAGTCTCTGGGCCTGGCTCTCAATCCACTGAGGTACACAGCTGCCCCCTAAAACTCATAATTTTAAGAGGCACTCTTTTCCCCCTTCTGAGCATTGATATCAATATTATAGGCCCTTATATTTGCTTATTATTTCAGATAGTAAACTTATAATTGGCTCATCTTTAATGAGCAAATTCCACATTATTTTCTCTAGAATGAACAAACTATTTGATAATTCCCAAAAGAATATAAAATCGTACATCTTGGTCAACAACTCCATTTTTGAAGAATGCATAGCACAAACATTCTAAAGCAGTTTGTACCAAGTCTGAATCAGTTTCTCTAGAGGGGAAACCTAAAGGATGAAAAATAAGAGACCAATTTGTAGAAAATTCCCAAATAATATCAAATGCAAAAATTATTAGCATATGCTTCTGCCATTAACATTGACTTGACTTCATGTGGTTACATTTATAAAGAACAAAAATAGCAACCGATTTTGAGAACAGATGTTCATAGCAAGAATCCTATGCAGAAGGACAGAGTAAAACATTAAAATCTATTTGTGAGCCTTGAAAGAACTATTTCTCAGTTATCCTTTTCACTTGGACTTACATAATGAAAAGTCTGATTATAAGCATTAACCTGTAAACTAAATTAAAACTAAATTTTAAATGGGCATTTTGTTATTCCTGATCAAAACCATTAATGACTCCCTATTGGCTGCAAAATAAATTCCATTTACTAATCTTGGCTTTCCAGTGCCCTCTACAAATTGGTGTTATCTTACTTTTCTATTTTTCTTTCCTATTAGCTTCTTAAATATATTTTTTTTAATTTTAGAGAAACAGGTTTAATTACTAAACCTGTATTTTATTTTTCTACCTCCATACTTCTTTGCCCTTTCTTCTTGGAATATTTGAATCAATCTTGCCTTTTTCTACCAAAATTCTACTCTTCCCTCAAAGATTAGCTCCTTCTCTAATCATTCCAACTGTGAACAATCATTCTCTGATTCTTTACATTCCTACTATGTAATTTCTGTGCCATTCATAAAGCCCATAGAAACATGTTTTATAAAATTTGTAATTTTATAATTTAGAATATAAACTCACAGAGAACACATCTTTATAACTCTCTCCTGTCAATACCAACCCTTACAAAGTATTTTTTGCTTATAGTAAGTGGCCAATAAATATTCATTGAATAAGCAAATTAATGTGTCCACCTTCCAGCCTGCTAAAATTTTTTTCCCATTGCATTTATTTTCCTGGTAGATGCAAATGCTTTTTTAAAAAGTAACATTTATGAGCATATTTAATTCTAAGGGAAAATGATGTGATGCTAGTTTGGGGGGGGGGTGGAAAACTACAAGCTACACCATATGACAAATATGTGCATACACACATACTCTTGAATGTGTGATTATGCTTCCAAAAACAGTTTTTCCCATTGAAATGTGGGCATTAATGTGCCAATTTGCTAAAATTTAGAAAAAAAAATTTACTGATGTATTTAGTAAAAAGTTCTTATAGCTTTATATAAATAGAATGCCATTATGTTTATCAATGTACCTTTTTTTCCCTTCTATATACAAACTGTGAACTATGAAAGGAAAGCCTTCTACAGCTCAAATTTAGCATTCTCAAATTTCCCATGTGTTGAAGATTCAGTAAGTGCAGCTCTGTTGGAGATTGAGGCAGCATGTCTCCAGGATAAATATCACCAGCTCATTCAGGCTGCTCTCATATGGCAAGGCTTTGCGTTCCTGCATCATATTAATTACTTTCCTGGGGATGTGAGATATCTCTAATTAATGCCCTTCTAAAACTGTGGTGCCCAGAATTGGGCTGGCTTTAGAACTGGGAAGAATGAACCAGAACCTTCATTTTGCTGATGAATAAACCAAGTCACAGAGTGATGAAGTGGCTTACTTAAATTCCCATAGAGAGTATTGGAGGTGTAATTTGAATCTAGATTCTTTGACTCATACTAACAGATTTTCCTCTATACTTGGCAGGGCATTTCGTCAAACCCAAATCTAGTGACTTTATATCCATGCTTTTTAACTCTATTGCACTATTCTTTGTGTTATAGCTTATGACAACTTTGCCCCCTGTCTTTATGTAGCTGACCTGACAAGAATTCAAAATAATGAGAAAATTAGATTCTTCTGCCTTTGGAATGGGAGATCTATTTATTTTAATTAATATGTGAAACTTACAAGAAAGTCCTGCCCTTCTATAGTAGTGGGGTACTTTAGTGACCCAGACTCTCTAATCCCTATTTCAGATAGAGGCTCAATAATGGACTGTGTCTGTTATCTGAACACTAGGTTGTTGTTGTTTAGTTGTTTTTTAGTTGTGCCTGACTTTTGGGGAACCCGTTTGGGGTTTTCTTGGCAAAGATACTGGAATGGTTTGTCATTTTTCTTCTCCAGCTGATGGTACAGATGAGGAAATAGAGACAAACAAGGTTAAATGACTTGTCCAGGGTCATACAATTGCTAAGTATCTGCAGTCAGATTTGAAATAAAAAAGATGAGTCTTCCTGACTCCAGGACCAGTTTTCTATCTCCCATACCACCTAGCTGTCCCCGCACACCATTCTAGCTAAATTCAAAATAGATTCAATAATCTAGACAGTTAATCACTTGCAGATAAATCTTTTTAGTCTCAGTAATTTCTGAAAATGCTAACTGAAACATAGGAAGATTATGACCTCTGTCAAGAGGAAACTTGAAGAAGAGAACAAGAAGAGAACAATGAAATAAAATCTCTTGAAATACTGAAATAAATAAGCAAAGGGAATTATGGAGGCAGGAAAGATATATGTTTTTAATGTGTCAATATTCTGGCCTTTCTTCCAATTTTATATGACTCACCTTTCCTTAGCCATATTGGGACCAAGAAAATGTGTCAAACACATGATGAGAATATTCCTTATAGCACTGAGAGATCACTCTGTAAATGTAACACTTTTGATTTAAAATTGCTAAGCCACAAACTAAAAAATCTGCCCTAGTAGAAAGTCAACCAAACTGGAAGTCATGAATTGCAAATCTTCAAGTTCTTCTTATGAAAACTTATATCAATTCTAGCAAGTGATCTAAAATTTCTATTTCTCAGATTTTATACCTGTGCAGGTGTAATACACTTGTCACCTAATTACCTAAAGGTGCTATTGAGAATATTGTGATCAAGTAGGAAGAAAGAACATTTTTAGCTTCTGAAAGGAGTCTGTATAAATACAAGGTATTACAAACCTTTGAAGGTTTTTTTTTCCCCACTTTTAGCCTGGAAACCTGTTCATGCAATACAGATCAGTGTATCGATTTTTAATATCTTCTGAATGAAAGGAAACCAATACAAAACAAAAGATTTTATCAAACCAAGTGTTCAAGAAATGGAGAAATTTTTCAGGGTGCCTATAATTTTTATCTTTAGAAATTTTCATAAGTTAAAGGACTTTAATATTCTCAATTTTGCTGCTATAAACCACTGGAGATTTTCTCCCTTAAACTGTTTTTCCTAGTGCCTATTTATGTTTATAATATGTACTTCAAAGTGACAAACTTATTTTACAAACTATTATAATTTAGATTTTTCATGAGACTCCCTTTTTTTCTACCAATACTTCCTTCTCTTACGCTTTTATATTAATATTTGTTCTTGAATTGTTCAGTTGTGTCTAGACTCTTTGTGACCTCCAAGGGCCATATTGTTCATGGACTTTTTTTGGGGAAAGACACTTGCCATTTCCTCTTCCAGTGGATTAAAGCAAAGAGTAGTTAAGTGACTCACTCAGGGTCACATATCTAGATTGTGCCTGAAGTCAGACTTGAACTTAGATCTTCCTGACTCCAGTCCCATCGCTCCATCCACTGTTCCATCCAGTTGTGCACTTTAAAATAGGAATATTATATCTCTGGTGGTGCAGATCATTTAAAAGATGACTAGAATTGTATTCTGTACAATATCCTGGGGACAGATAAAAACATATTGGGGGAAAGAGATTTGTTCTTTCATTGGTGCCTGGTTAACATGGTTTAAAAACCACCATTTTCTTTCATCTCTCCTCTTTACTTCAGTAGGACTTTACTAATTCCTCTCATTTAGTGTTCAGTGTGTACCTCCTTTTATTTCTACTTCTATATAAAATCTTACTTATCAGTTACATCAACGGCTCTGGTTCCCAAAGCCTTCTTACACTTGTTTATTGTATATCACAAATACAGGCAAATTATCATATAGTCTCACATCCTACGATTATTATTTTCTACCTTTGTCTCATATCTCATAAATGAGAGATCAAGTGGTATAGTAAATAGAGAGCCTGCCTTGAAGTCATGAAATCCTAGATTCAGTTTCTACCTCTGATAGATGCAAATATATAAGCCCGAGCCCATGGACAAGTGACTTACCTTTTAGCATCCTTGGGTAGTTCTCTACGGTGATTAATTACAGATTGTTGATCTAGGTTGATGGAGGGAGTGTTCACACCTGAACTTCCTTGCATTCCTGATATCACAGATGCAGACAAAGGAAAATTACTCTAGAAGTCCTTTGTGACAAATGGCAATAAGAGCAAAAACAATTTAAGACAAAAAAGTTACCTCCCCTTCCCCAAGTCTTTTGTGAGCAGGGAACATTTTTTATATTTCTCTTCATCTATGCTAACCTCTTGGAACATATTTGTGAATCTAATTAACATCGCAAGAATATTTTTAAAAAGTTCTCTATCATACATTCTCTATCTTCTGTCACACATGCAATCACAAAACACACAATATGAACTTTATCGAGTATTTTGCAAGAGCTTCTGACATTTCTCTCCTGCTCTTTATCCTTTTCTTATTTAGGGGGAAAAGCTAATAATTGGGAAGGAGGGATCCGGGTTCCAGGACTTCTTCGCTGGCCTGGAGTGCTACAGCCTGGAACAGTGATTGATGAACCAACTAGTAACATGGATTTGTTCCCCACCATTGTCAAACTTGCAGGAGCAGCATTGCCTGAGGACAGGTACTATATTTCCATGATATTCATTTATAATCTAATGATTATTCAAGTTCTTTTTTTTTTAAACCCTTACCTTCATTCTTGGAATCAATACTGTGTATTGGCTCCAAGGCAGAAGGGTGGTAAGGGCTAGGCAATGGGGGTCAAGTGAATTGGTCAGGGTCACACAACTGGGAAGTGTCTGAGGCCAGATTTGAACCTGAGACCTCCCATCTCTAGGCCTGGCTCTCAATCCACAGAGCTACCCAGCTGCCCCCGATTATTCAAGTTCTAGAGGGATTTAGGCAAGATTTATCATCTGTGGCTATTTCTCCACTAAAGAAACTCTCTATTAAACTAAAGAAAGTCCACTAAGGAAAAAAATAAAAGGTTATTAGGCAATCTAATTACACATCTAAAAGACCTTCCTATCGTCATGTTCTGTGAGCTTCCAAGTACAACAGAGCTTTAAAGGTTTTTAGAAGCATGTTCAAATTTGCCTCACTTGACTATATATATTTGTGATGATGATGAGGAAACAAAAAAATAAATGCTTGTTAATGGAAAAATATAATGAAATTAATTTTTAAAATAATCAGGAAAAAAGGTCTGTAACTTGATTTCACTTGTAAGTCATTCTCATTGTTGATACACTATACTGTACTTACTCTAGCTTTACAGTGGACTAAAAAAAATCACTTTAGCCATGAGCCTGTTGCAAAAGGTTAATTTCTCCTTCTTTGGACAAATAATTTTTGTGTGTGTGTGTTATCCTATGTTATGAAATATATAATGGGCAAAGCAAAATTAAGGATTAAAAGAGGAGGAAGAAAGAGAACGGGGTGAGGGAGAAAGAGTATAAAGAGAGGAGATGATGGATAGAGGAACTCAGAGAAGAAGAAGGATGAAGGAAGGAAATAAGGAAGGAAGGAGAGAAGACGAAAGAAGGAAGAAAGAATAAGTAAGGAAGGAACTAATTAATTGACTTTGACCCTTGGATCTTCCCATCCTCCCAACCTGAGACCTTCTCTGGTCTACTATTCAATTAGTGGATAGCAGTCTTGGATCTGTCTGTTCTCAGACCTTTTTCATCCAACACCACTGATTTTTGTCCCATTCTCCAAGAACTCCCAGCAGTAGCAACAAGGGAGGCATCTGGCACAACAGTTAAAGCCCCTATTTACCAGCATGTCTTCATTTAGCAAGTCCTAAACTAAATGTCTGTCTCTTAAATTTAAATACAACTTTATATGACACTGCCAATGGTTTCTTCTTAAGTGTTATTACTATTCTGGGGAGTTTTATTTGAAGTACACTGATTAATTGTTTTCATTAGTTTGGTTGCAGGCCAGGCTAATGTCAAGTAGGCTTCCACAAATCTTGCTTAAATTCATCCTCTAGCATTTAAAACAGAAAAGGGGAAAAAAACTTCAAAAAATAACAACTCAAGAGATCGGTTCAAAGATATGCTTTATCACCTCTCAAAATTGATCTTTTTCAAGCTCTACACCTCAGTGGCTTTTCTCAAAAAATAGGAAATGTGTCCATAACAGTTACTTACTTTTACCTCTCATGTAATCACACCAGGAAGAAAAACATGAGTTTTTTTTAAGTACCTGTCTCTTTTTCCTAACAATCTACTATTCAATTAGTGCTTCAAAGAAGAGATAAACTGGAATCCTCTCAATATTTCACTAATTACTTTAAAAAAAAATATGACATAGGATTATAATTATTTTCACTTTCTAGCTCTTGATTCTTGGAATTATTCTCTTAGTTTCTTATTCACATATAAAACAGAAAAAATCAGACCTTTCCCAAGAATATCAGACTTCCAAAGTTTTTTTTATATTGAATATTAACTGGCTAGTTTTATTAGTCATTTATGGGAGGCCATTTTATATCTACTATTCTGAAAAGACTTCTCCACCCACCCAAATTCCCCTTGAGCATTTCAAATGCAAGATGTCCATAATAGTTTATCTGATTCCACCACAGCACTCCAAACCTTCCTTTATTCTAACATTTATTTTAGGTATCACCATTCATCTCCAACACTTGCAACCTTGCTTATGTCTTTGACTTTTCCCCTCTTGCCTCATATCTAAGCAGTCACAAGACCAGTTTGATCTCTAAAATGTCTCTATTATCTAGCCTCTTCTCTTTATTTCTACTACTACTAATCTAATAAAGGGCCTTATTACTGCTCATCTGGATTATTGCAATAGTTTCCTATCATTTTCTTGTGTTAATTTTTATCTTTTCCAACTTATCATTTGTACCACTGCCAGATTAATAATAAAAATAATGTGGGCTCCTTGAGGACAAGAACTGCATTTGCCATTCTTTTTATCCTCAGTGCTTACTTATCACAGTGCCCGGAACATATTAGCACATAATAAATGCTTGCTTTCTTAACAAATCACCAACATTTATATAGTGCTTTAAGTTTAAAAAGTGATTTATATATGTTACCTCATTCAACCCTCACAAAGTCCCTATGGTGTTAGAACTATTTTAGTTCCCATTTTTATAGGTGAGAAACTGAGACTCAGACGTGTTGAGAGTCACACAAACTAGTAACTGTCTGAATCATATTCAAACCCAAGTTCTCCTGCTCCCAAGACCAGCACTCTATCCACTTTGCAATTTACTATATATATATATTTTTTTACTATATGCAATTTTTCATATGCATAGCTCCAGTCATTCCCAAGAGGCTCAGAAATCTTCAGTGGTTTCTAACAATATAAAGTAAAATTTAAATCCCATTGCTTGGCATTTAAGACATCACAATTTGGCACCACCCAGGCTAATTTTATATTATTACTTACTAGGTACAATAATTGTAGTCTTTCCATTTCCACCTTTTGTCCTGATATAAACAGTATTTTCTATTTTTATGTCTTTATTCATGCCATTCCTTATGCCTGGAATTTACTTCCTCTTTCTCTTTATCTGATGAATTATTAATACACCCCTCAAGAACTAACCCAGGTGGCATATTTTCTTACATGAAGCCTTCTACAATTGTTTAATCAGTTACCACTTTCCTCCATTTATATCATTCACCATAACACTTTGGCTTGGAAATCTGACATATTTATTGTGTAATATTGTCTGTCAGCCATTATCTATGTTTCTGTCATTTCTCAATTAGATTAAGGCAGAGACCATTTCTTGTCTAAGCTATCTACAGAACATTAACACAATGTTTTGTGAAAAGCCAACAAAAATTAAAAAAAAATTTTTTAATTAATAGAACTTATCCATAGGTGTGTCCTCTCTGTCCCCGTCCCCCCCCTCCCCCCGCATCCCAGAAGGTACCATCTTGTACACACATGTGTTCATACAAATTATAACTTTCACATTTCCACTTTTCAGTTTACTCTCTGGAGGTAACATTCACAATTTAAAGTAGCCTGCTCATCATTTCATTTGGCACAGTGTAGTATTTCATCACGATCATATGTCACAATTTGTTTAGTCCTTCAATTGATGGACATTCCCTCAATTTCTAGTTCTTTGCCACCATAAAAAGGGCTGCTATAAATATTTTGGATATATACATTTACAGTTTTATAAGTCCCTATTTATAATTCCAAATTATTCTCCAAAATGATTGGATCAGTTTACAGCTCCACCAGCCATATATTAGTGTCCGCATTTTTCATAACCTCTCCAACACTTGTCATTTTGCCCTTTTGTCATTGTAGTCTATCTAATGAATGTGAAATGCTATCTCAGTGTTGTATTGGCTTGCATTTTCTAATCAGAAGTGATTTAAAGCATTTTTCATACACCTATATATGGCTTTGATTTCTTCATCTGAAGATTGTCTGTTCATATCTTTTGCCCATTTATCAAATGGGAGATGGCTCTCATTCTGTTTTAGATATGAGACTTGTCTCCCAGAGGCTGTCTAAATTTCTCCCTCTCCCCAGTTTTCTGCTTTCCTTCTAATCTTAGCAACATTTTTTTTTGTACAAAAGTTTTCAATTTACTGTATTCAAAATTAAACATTTTATATTTCACAATGCTCTCCATCTCTTGTTCACTCATAAAATTCCTCTGCTGCCCATAAATCTGCTTAATATGATCCTTATTTTTCTAACAATAAATATTTCTTTAATGCAGTTGAAATAATACTATAAATAATAGCTAAAAACAGTAATATAATTTCCAGATACTGAACTTGTATAAATAGCACTTACCTAGGTAGAAAATCATTGGGACTTTCCTTTACTAATTAAGTTGCTCTTATAGGTGTCTTCCTAGATGTAAAGAAATCTGAGAATTGCTTTCAATCAGATTCTCTTATTATACAACAACCTTTTTTTGCTTTCAAAGTAAATAAACATTTTTTTCTCTAGGCAATACTTTCTTTCCCAATCAAAGGTTCATTGGAGATGAGAATATCTCATATAGTCATAGTTTCCTCATACATAAGAAAGATTGCTTGTACATACTTAGAATACCACATCCTGTCATGGGATTTTCTTAACTTGCTATGAAAGAAGTCACTTAATATGAACCTGTAGTGTGCTTTTATCAAAATTCTCTTTGTGAATGGCAATTTCATTTGTAAACTTAAATAGTTTACTTTCATTTAGTTGTATGTATTTTCTCAAATGAATTTTGACTGCCCATCACCTCAGGCAGTGGCTCAAAAATTATTCCTCCTGTCCTTGGAAACAAATGAATTTTGGATGCAAGTTAAGGGCAAGCTTCAATGATACAAGACATGCTTTAGCAAAAGAGAGTTATTAAAAATAGTAGAGTTATTTTGGAAATCTTTTGCCAGGGAGTTAGCAGTGAGCAAGTCATCTGGGCATCCTAAAACATTATTACTACTCTAAGAATTTTACATTAACCATTTCAAAACTGGTGGAAAATGGCTTTCTTTGAGCGTGTGCCTACTCTTACATGACAAAATAATGCATTTTGTTCTCTCATTTCTGTTGTTGAAATCTGACAGTAATACCCATCATGCTCAAAGTCACAGGGATTGCAAAGTTGGTGCATAGTACATAGATGCTCCTTTGAGTATAGATGAGGTTCATGAATCCAAATCTTTTTTAAGGCAGTTGAGAAGTGTATACAATTTAAGCTAGTCTCAGTAACCAAGTTTTAAATACGTAATACTGTGAATCCTACTCCTTTAGATTAGAGAAGAATGCCATTCAGCTCCCCAATCAATAGTCCCTTATTAACTTAGAGAGAAGAAATATATTATTTGTGTTCATGGTTCATATAGCTATGTGAACTTGAGGTGAATCATTTCACTTCTAAGGGGTCTATTTTCAAAATCTTTTAAATGAGATTATCTATGACTATTTTCCTTATATAACTATTACCTATTTTCTATTAAACATACATTATACATAAGGACAACCAGAAAGACATTTTGGGGAAGCTTTCTAAAACTAGTTTTAACTAAATATTCAGATCAGCTCCATGGCATATAGTTTGACCTTACATTACATAACTATGAAGCCATATATAATTGTTAATAATAAGAGCAAGCTGCCAAGGAAAGACTAATTTCTAAATAATTTTGCTTTTCCAAATAAAAAAAAAAATTCAAAGTGGTTCAATTTCTGAAAACAAATGGGAGAAATCAGCCTTTAAGTCATTTATGTTATGACCATAGCATAAGCCTTTTCATTGAAATGAGTTGTGTGGCATATAGTATAAGTTATAGAATTTCATTAGATTGCCCTAATCGGAATTTTAAAAGAAACAAGATTTGAGACAATCTATTATTATGTACTTACTGTTTTCCAAATATTGTGCAATGCACAGATTGAGTATGGTATTCCTTGGAAAAAAAAGATTCAATTTCATATATAGAATAACAGTTTTAATGGAATCATGCTTCCTGTTCTTTTTTTTTTAATTTTATAGTATTTTATTTGATCATTTCCATGCATTTTTCATTAAAGACAAAGATCATTTTCTTTTCCTCCCTCCCACCCCCCGTGGCCGACGCGTGATTCCACTGGTATCATATGTGTTCTTGACTTGAACCCATTGCCATGTTGTTAGTATTTGCATCAGAGTGTTCGCTCAGAGTCTTTCCTCTGTCATGTCCCCTCAGCCATTGTAGTCAGGCAGTTCATGCTTCCTGTTCTATGAAAATCATATTCTACTTCCATGGTAATAATGGCAATTCTGGATGCAAACTTGTTTGAGGAGCTAAGTGTTGTGTGAGTGTAGCCACCATTGAAAAAGTTTAGCTAAATCAGTTTGCTTTCCATTTTTCATGGCAGAAATGAGCTCTACTTTGAAAGACCAATATTTCTGCAGTGCTGTTGTAAAGTGGTTCATCATGGCAGTTGATTTATTGAGTGCTTCTAGGAAAGGACATGTTAGGTACAGGATATAAAAAATGAGATTCATCTTTGCATTTGAAGCTAAAAATGATTGCAAATGAAGATGTCCTGTTCTTAAGGATGAAAAAAAATCTAGTCCTTTTGCTTCTTAATAATCAAAAAGTCTGTAAGTCTTGAAGGTTTTTTTGTGGGAGGAATGAAGCAGAAAAATTTAGTTAAGATTAGTTTCCTGTTATTGTCATCAGTGTGTGTGTGTGTGTGTATATATGTGTGTATGTGTGTAAATACACACACATACACACATATAGGCAGAAGACAAAAAGTAGCTTCTCAAAAAGATAAAATTAATCATTGTCAGCTGGCATATCAAGTACCATCACCTCATCATCTGGATTTCAGGATAGATGCTTTCTCCACTGGAAGGTGATAACAATGTGGGCTTTCAAGATCTTCTCATCCCTCTCACCTCCCCTGCCAGCTATGTTAGCAGTGAGAGCCATGGTAACCCATCTCCTACATGACTCCTAGTATCCATTCCCACTTACCTCTCCTTCCTTCCCTTTCTTTCTTTCTTTCTGTCCAATTCAAAATGTCACATCATTATGTCTTGAATCCTTTTTGGGGAGGATTTGAAAAGAACTAAAGACAGTAACTACTGTTTTAGAATATAAATTGTGTTTCAGAATAGATGCTGTTTTTTGAATAGAACTGTCTCTTCCATGTTTCTCATTCTAGCTGTTATACTTAACAAGAAAATGGGATTGGGAATTGGGCCAAGTTTATCTTTTGTTCTTATTTTTAACTTATGATAATAGAAAATTTTCAGTCCGTAGGCTTTTAGAGAGCTCATGATTAATAATAAGGGCCAAGACCAGAGAAGAGCTAAGCAACAAGACTATAATTACATTAAGGGGTATTAATGACACTGAAACAAACCACATATAGCTCAGAAGTTGCAACATTACTCAAACATTCTTATGTGCTTTATAATCTTGTATGTAAATGTATACCATAGCTTTGCTATGTTTTTCAATTTTTCCATGCCTTGTAATAGAAAATGATTGAGGTATGCTGCTCTTTATTTAGAATAAAAAAATATGGAAGCTAAAACTATTAACTTTTAAAGAGCTATTTGACCTTGAATTCAATTGCATTGTTCTGATTATAAATATTTTTATTTTTGTTTTGTCAGCAACTTAGCACAGTTCTCCGAACATAAAGAATGCTTGATAAATGCATGTTGAATTTTAATCCACTTTTAAAAATAAGCATAGATTCATAATTTAAGTTTTTTTTCTTTAAAAACTCTATTAATTCTTTATTGATAGAGATTTTTGACTTTCCAGTTTATTTTGTGGCCTACCTTCTTCCTCTACTTGGGGCAATTTCCAGTCCTATTAAGATGTTTCTAAGTAAAGAATACTGTTATCTAGGAAATTGTAAATAAATGATATATAATTCTAGTCAGGGCATTTGAATTTTGTTACAACTAGGAAGTATTCAGAAAGTGCTAAGCCCATGTTATGTTTTGGCATTTATACATACATACATACATTTATAAATCTCCATCTAACTGTCTAAACCTGATTGGATTGTTTTCACTAGCCATAGTAACACTTCTGTGGAAATAGAACTGATAGATGAAAAAAAAAGTATTTTAAAGGAAAAAGTATAAAATACGGTTTTCTTGAATTATGCAAAAAATCAAGAGAAATAAGCCATTAAGAGTTTGAGAGAATTATACCAGTTTTCAGCATTTTGTTGCTTTACAAATTAAATTCAACAAATAGTTGTGCATATAATTTTTGAAGAGTTAGCAAAAGATCTCCCTTCTTCTATAATTACCAGAATTCTTTGCTAGACTTCCTAATAAAACCACTCCCCAGGTTTTGGTTTTTTCTAGCATAACTAATATTGTAACCTTGGGGAAGCTATTATGTGTTGAATATAGAGGGCTAAAATATACATTGATTGCTTTGGAAACATTTTAGCTGAAAATTACCAATCTAAAAATATAGCTTCTTTCCCCTGAGACAGTAGCTCTAATCTAGAATTCCAAACTACCCAATCATATATCGAACATAAAAAAAAAAGAAATATGTAGCTGCCCTGAATGACCTTTGGAAAACCTCACCAAAGACCCACAAAAGCCTCTAGGTTCCTATGGAGATAGATCTCCAACTTTCAAAGAGCTATCTTAGAGTTCCAAGGACAAAGTGAGATCCTACTGTGTTTTTTTAATTGAGGTTTTATTTATCCATTCTTCTTCCCTTCTTCATAGCCTGGGAAAAGTCACACTGTCAATGTCCATGTTCAAATCAAACCCCTATCAATTTCTGACTAAGCTTTTACAGTTCATCAAGAGTCTCCTTACTGCCAAGGTCAAGTTTTTCTGCCATTTTATTTATTCACCCCATGGGAAAACTAGGCATGATTTTCCCATTATCTTTCCTACTTCTGCTCCCTTCCCTGAAACCTCTTGTTGCTCTCCAGTTCCCATCAGCTCTATAGGTTATGAGCCTTTTGGAGTATACTGTAAACCTTTCAAAGAGCAGGAATTGGATGATTATCGGGAAACCCTTCCCCATTATTACGGAAAGACTCTTTTATAATTTAGTCAGATTGACACTGTGCTGTGTCATGTGCTAGTTATACAAAGATAAAATTAAAAACATTTTAAATTGGAAAGTATTGCAACTGAGAATAGGGTAAGTAGTCCTTAGAAAGATATAAAGTTGAGGGCAGCTAGGTAACTCAATGATTTGAGAACCATGCCTAGAAATAGGAGGTCCTGAGTTCAAATTTGACGTTAGGCACTTTCTAACTTTGTGGCTCTGCAAGTGACTTAATTCTCATTGCCTAGCCCTTATTACTCTTCTGACTTGGAACCAATACACAATAGTAGACAGAAAGTTAAGGTTTTCCAAAAAAAAGAAAATGACTTAATATTTTAACTTCCAGATATTTGGATTCTGAGTAAAGAACATCATGTCTCCCACATTTCTTGTTAAGATCTAATCAGTACAATTAGAATTTTTTTCTTCCCTTCTTCTTCCTTAAGAAGGCAAGCAATTTGATATAGATTATACAGAAGCAGTCATGCAAAATATTGCCATATTAACTATAGCACAAAAGAAAATGCAGACCAAAAAACAAGGGTAATAGAGTAAAAAAAAACATTTGTCAATTTGCTTTCAGCCCCCTTAGTTCTTTCTCTGAAAGTAGATAGGAATTTTCTTTTTAAGTGCTTCAGAATTGTTTTGGGTCATTATATTGCTGAGAATACTTAAGGCATTCATAGTTGATTGTCATATGATTTGATGTCACTGTGTATAATGTTCTCTTGGTTCTGCTCATTTCACTTTGCTTAAGTTCATGTAAGCTTTCCCAGGTTTTTCTGAAGTCATTCTTCTCATCATTTCTTAGAGCACAGTAGTATGCCATCACAATCACATATCACAACTTTTTTAGGCATCTCCCAATTGATGGGTGTTTCCTCAATTTCAAATTCTTTGTAACCACAAAAAGAGTTGTTATAAATATTTTTTGGTACATATGAATCCTTTTATTTTTTCTACGATATCTTTGGAATATAGATCTAGTAGTAATACTGCTGGGTCAAAGGATGTACAATTTTATCGCCCTTTGGTCATTGTTCCAAATTGCTCTCCGGAATGTTTGGATCAGTACACAAATCCAGCAACAATATTTTAGTGTCCCTATTTTTCCATATCCTCTCCAACTTTTGTCATTTTATTTTTCTGTCATATTAGTCAATTTTAATGATATGAGGTACTACCTCAGAATTTTTTAAAAGACACTTAAAAATCAGTAGTGATTTAGAACATTTTTTTCAAATAACTAATAGGTAACTTTGATATCTTTTTCTGAAAAATGCTTATTCATATCTTTTGACTATTTATCAACTGGGGTAATATAAGAGTTCTCAATCTGGTATCCATGGACCTTTCTATTTCTACTCTCAAGAGATACATAAATAAGATTTTAGGGGATACCTGAATTTTAATGGGAAAAAAATACATCTTTATTTGAATATAATTGTTTTTGTTTACATTTTATTTTATGGTGTTAAAAATATTCTGAGAAGAGCTACATAGGAAGGGTTAAGTCCTGATCTAGTAGGAGGGATAATGCAAGTACAAAAACAACTGTAATGTAAGACAGAATATAAAGTTTAACATGGAATTGTGGTGGGATGAAGATTTTATCATTTACTAGTTCCATGCAATTATTTAGCTTTTTTGTCTTCTAATGAAGGGTGAATCTCTAGCTGGCAGTTCTCTTCAAACTGCACACCCTGCCCCCCTGCCCCCAACCCCACAAAAGTGGCTTTTCTCTCACAGACATTTTATTGCTTTATTATTTAGAGTTATTGATGGACGTGATCTGATGCCCTTGCTTCAAGGAAAAATCCTCCAATCTGAGCATGAATTTCTTTTCCATTACTGTAATGCATATTTAAATGCAGTGCGCTGGCATCCGAGAAACAGTAAGTAAACTGACCTTTTAATACTTCCAATATTTCACACAATTTATAGCACTGTGAAAGGATTTTTTTAAAAGAAAAATATAGCTATGGCCTGTTGTATGCCAAGTAGAAGACTAAATATTGTGAATGTCTGTAGCTTTCTTCTGCTTTTTGCTCCTAATTGTACCCTTGTTCAAATAGTCAATTTACTGAATGCCATTAGTCTAATGCTGTGCAATAACAATTTGCATCAAAAAAGCATCAATGCCCACATAAGTTTTCCTGTTTTATTTGTTTGGATCAAAGTTCAAATGGTATAATGTTCTCATAAAGTTCAAATTAGGTGCTACCTGATTTATGAGTTTTCTAAGTAATGGGATCTTATGGAATATCTAATTTGATTTTATTTCACCAGCTTTACAATTTACTTCTGAAAATAGCTCCATGTAAAAAAACCAATGTGTCAATAAGCCTATTTGAATTATCAAAACTTCACACATGTTGCCATACATTTATGTGCATTTTTAATATTGTTTTTAAACTGAGAAATAGAACAAATTAAACTGGAAACTATTGAGAAAACTCTTGTGACCCTGGGAACTTGTCCACTTTCTAACCATAGGTCTCATTTCCTAGTTTTTTTTTTATCACATATTATTTTTAGATATTACTTAAAGGTATTAATCAAAGATTTACAACTGGAAGAATTCTGAGAAGCTTGCTTCAGTATTCTTATTTTGCAAATGAGGAAACTGAGGCCTCATGAAGTTAGGCAACTTGGACTAAAGTGGCACAGATAGTATGAATCAGTTGAGAATTTGAACCCAGAGCTTTTGACTGTAGGGCCAATGTTCTTTCTATTACACTGTATTAGAACAAAGATTTGTCTTTTTTTTCTAAAGCATTGTAATGTTTATTTAAGACTTTGCAAGTGCAAGTCTCAGTTTCCTAAGGAAATGTGATTCATGTTGATGCTAATTTTCAGGTTCTTTTTTTCTTACAACCTTGCTACATGGTTAATTTAGCCCTCCTAATTCGAAGAATTTCTTCCCTCCTTAATTCTTTCTTCATATGTGGGCAGGAAGATGATAACAACCTTTATCCCAGCCATAATAATTAGACCAGGTTTACACCCTAACATTTTCTATTTAAATCTGTGCATTTTACTTGCAATTAGCTCTTTACAAAACTCCAACAATTTCACTAAGTCCATGTGGAATTTTAAGATTCAGAATTTAAATTCCTTCAGATCAGATTTTTTTTTCCACTATCTCTAGTGCCTAACCTCAATATTTGGCCTATAATATAGAGATTAAAAATACTGCTTTTTTTGACTGTTTCTGCCCATGTCTCTAATGCTTATTTCTAACTATATCTCACTTCTCTTTTAGATTTTATTTGCTATAATAAATGGGAATTCTACTTTTTTCAGTTGTAGGAGACCAGGATACAGTCCAGAACACTATAGAGGAGTTCAGAAAGCACAATTTCTTTACCTTCTCTATGTATAAAAAAAATTGCTTGTCATTTGTTAAGCCTTTTGTAACACTGTGTTTAAGTCAGCTAGGTAGAACAGCCTATTAAATATCAAACTGAAGTCAAGAAAACTTAAGTTCCTACCTCAGAAACCTCCTAGTAATATGATCTGGGGCTAAATTAAATCACACAACCTCAGTTTCTTCATCTGTAAAATGGGGATATAATAGCATCTACCTTCCAGAGTTGTAAGGATTAAATAAGACAACACATATAAAGCATTTTGCCAACCTCAAAGTGTAAATGCTAGCTATTATAATATTGAAACCCCTCATAGAAAACATAGAACAGACTGAATTGGGAGTGTAAGAGGAAGATGTTATATGAAGAAGAGTAAAGTATAAAAGATAGGAAGAGACCAGTAATAAGAGAAAAAGTAGAGAACCATTGGCCAGAAAGTTAGCTCCTAGATACCGTATGTTCTACACTAAGTAACATTCTATCACAACTCATTGTTTATTGTCTTCTACTTTAGCCAACAACCAGTGTTCACATGTTTTACTTCTTTAACAGTTTCCACTCATGAATTGAGTATCCAAAGACTAAGCATACTTTCAAAATTTTAATTGAAAATCAGCAATGACCTTCCATAGATTTAGTAAAATTTTTTCCTACTAGGATATAATTTACTGCTCCCCATTTGTTGAACATTGCTAGAAAGAAAATGTTTCCTTTAACCCAGTGGGGTTTTTGCAAGACTAGCTTTAGGCAGAAAAAAATTCTGTACTGATCACTAAAACCTTTTCCAAGGTCTTAAGGATGTTGAAGGTTGCCACTCAAACCTGCTTATCATTTCTTAAAAGGGAGTGATTTAGAATGAGGATATTGAAAATGTGCAGAAAAAAAGAATTAATTGGTTCTTTCTTCACAATAAATACTATAAAATCCCAAAGCTGGGAGTGTTTTAAGATATAATAATCATTTGTCTTCATTAGTTCATGGCTTACGTGTTCAGATTTTGGCACCATAAAAATTAATCTTTTAAAAAGAAAATAAAATATAAAGTTAACTGTGCCTTCATGGGTTCTGAGAAAAAGACCTATCCTTAGCTTGTGTATCTGTATATCTCAGAAAATGGAATACCTCCAATATAACTGTGAACCGATTTTTCCCCCCAACTAGTTAAATATGAAAAGGCTTTAGAAAGTTTGATATGGTTTTAGAATGGGGAACTTTACTTTCATAAATATGGAAAATATGAGTTCAATAATGTGGATTTAAATTTTAAATTTTATTGTCATCCAAATCCATACTATTAAAAACATATAGCAATAATAGCCTTTGGAGAGAAAACAGATATTTGATTTTCTGACTTTGCTGTAGTCAAAAATGTGTTTTTTTTATAGCCCTTTGGGCATAGTTCCAAATTACCCTCCAGAATGGTTGGATCAATTCACAACTCCAGGAATGCATTAATGTCCCAACAGTTGCCACATCCCCTCCAGTATTCATTACTTTCCTTTGCTGTCCTGTTAGCCAATCTGCTAGGTGTGAGGTGATACCTCAGAGTTGTTTTGATTTGCATTTCTCTGATTATAAGAGATTTATAACACTTTTTCATGTGCTTATTAATAGTTTTGATTTCTTTAACTGAAAACTGCCTCTTCATATCCCTTGGCCATTTATCAATTGGAGAATGGCTTGATTTTTTGTACAATTGGTTTAGCTCTTTATAAATTTGAGTAATTAGACCTTTGTCAGAGGTTTTTGTATTGAAGATTGTTTCCCAGTTTGTTGCTTCCCTTCTAATTTTGGATGCATTCGCTTTATTTGTACAAAAATTTTTTAATTTGCTGTAATCAAAATTATTGATTTTACATTTTGTGATTTTTTTCTAGCTCTTGCTTGGTATTAAATCTTTCCTTTCCCGAAGATCTGACAAGTATACTATTCTGTGTTCACCTAATTTGCTTATAGTTTCCTTCTTTATATTCAGGTCATTCACCCATTCTGAGTTTATCTTGGTGTAGGGTGTGAGTTGTTGATCCAAACCTAGCTATTTTGTATTCTAAGTAGTATTGAACCTAGGTTTTTCTGATTCCAAGGCAAGCCTTCTATCCTCTATGCCATACTGCCATCTATTTGTTGTTTTCTAAAATATTTTAAGTGAATCATCTAGGGAAAAGCACGTGAGCCTCTAATTTCATACATGATAAACTAAAATCTCACTCTGATGCCACATTCAGAAGTGTAAATAAGGAATTTTTAGAGGCTGAAACAAAGACATTTTAAACCTGCAGAAGTGTGTTAGATGATCACACTCACTGATGAAGTGTGATATCACAGTCCAGCTTTATTAGTCATTGTAAATACTTAAAGAAAAAACAGGAGAGGAAGTTTTAGAAACTGCATGAGTAGAAGAAAGGGATTTCTCTAGAATTGGAGGAAGTATTAGAGGATTAGGAAGATTGATGGTAAAAAGGAGAGACTGTAGAATTATAAAGCTGCCCTAAAGTACTGCAAAAAAAAAAAAGCTACTACTTATACTATGCTTAATATAGTGAATCTCCTGGAATATATTAAAACTTCTGGAACTCTCTAACTTGTGGAATGCATTTATACTTACATCCAAAAATAACAAAGAAAGATTAAACAGATATAATATACATGAAGGAACAACAAACTTCTTTGATAATAAGGAAGCAACCCCTGAGTACCCAGAGAGAAGTGTGCACAGTTGAGAAATTCTCTGTGCAAAAGAATCTCTCTGTTTAACTAGTGATGTCTACATTTTTAGAATTAAAACAGAGGAACAAGGAAATAGAAAAAGAAGGCAAATGATAAGAAAGCGAAGGTGAGAGAAGAAGAAAGAGGACAATGTAGGCAGCAAGAGTGGCATCTGAACAGTGGATAGGGAAGGGCCAGTGATGGTGAAACAGAAGTCAGATTATCTCTGCAGTTATGGATGTTGGGGGAATGGGAGAGATATCACAATGCCTCTGAAGACAAAGTACAATGGCAAACTAAGCCATAACTCAAGAGAGTAATTATATCTTGGACAATAGTATTATAAAGCCAAGCACCACAGTGGTGGCAAAGAACAGAGTTGTAACCAGGTTATGCTAAACTTAAAACAACACAACACAAACAAAAAAAGCTATACTCAAATTTGATGTGAAAGGACAAATGTAGAAAATGCTGATGGATCAGTATAGCATCGATTGTTCTGTCCAGTAAAAGGCTATAAGAGGCTCAGAGAGGGTTGCTGTTAAATCCTTTCTGCCTTTTGTATCACCCAAAGCCAAAAAGCACCAACATGATCTACCCCCTCCCAAATTGATGCATGCTTTGTACAATGACAGTTAATGCATGAGTTAGATAAAGACTATTTCCCCTTAATGTTCTTACTGCTTTTTTTTAACCACTCAGAACCAGTCATACCTGAGGGTGACCAAACTATTTTATTGCTAAACATCTGTGGAACTCACCCTGAGGAAACAGACACTGTCTGGAAATAGTGTGTAGAGAGGTCAAAAAGAAAGACCACGTTGTAATGCATTTCTGAGGGAGAGAGAACTTAAAGGTCACAGTAGCTCAGAATTCTATAGCCCTGACAGGAGCCACCATTGCATAGAACAGCATTTTCAGATTCTTTAACTAGCATGAGAGTTGCTATTCCGCATAAATCAGAGGGAGTGCTGGCATGTGGTTCTGTTTCTTTATTATCATGTCTCTCTTATCATGCCTTTCTTCTATTTGAGGAAATGGATTCCTGGGGGAAATTTCCTCCACCAAGGGGCTATGATACATTTTTAAATGGATTTCTGACCACAAATTACATTATAGTTGAACTGAGAAGAGTCAGAAAGAATTAAGCAGAGGTAAGGAGTTCAGAAGAGAAGCAGTTAATAGAAGAAGTTAAAAAACATGCAGACTTGATTTCAGCATAAGTTTTTATACTTCTAGTACATTCTGACCAAGGAGAATAGATCTTCATAGCCCTAACTAAGGAGACTACTAAGCTATTTCACAGTTATTACTACTACTCTACTACTACTACTAACTACCTATCTGTGCTAAGGTTCACTAAGCACTTTAGTCAACAGTCAGCTGATGAATATTTATTAAATTTCCTACAATGTGTCAGGCACTGTCCTAAGTACTGAGGAAACAAAGAAAAATGAAAACAGTCTCTATGGTCAAGGAGATCACAGTTTAATGGGGGTGGGAGGAGACAATATGCAAACAATTATGTACAAGAAAGATATAGGTAAGATATATTGGAAAGAATGAAGAATATGGAAATGGGTTTTGAGTGATAATACATGTATAGCTTGTCTGCTCCAGGAGTGGGAAGGGAAAAGGGGTAGGAGAGAACATGAATCATGTAACCAAGAAAAATATTTTTAAATTAAATTTAAAAAAATGAATTAAGAGAGGGAATTCACTAGCATTAAAGGGGAATCAACAAAGATCTCTTTCAGAAGGTAGAATTTTAGCTGGTACTTAAAGGAAGCCAGGGAAGCCAGGGAAGCCAGGGAAGCCAGGAGACAGAATAAGGAGGGAGAAGATTCCAAGCATAGGAGGAGACAGCCAGTGAAAATGTGTTTCTTTTGTACACTCTGAAAATGCATTCTGCTTATTGAGAGTATACATATTCGTAGGAGATGTGTTAGGAAACTGGTGAGGGAAAAATAATTTAGATTTCCCAAAAGGATAGATTCTTATAACTATAGATGAATGGATTTTGATAGCTTTCCCTGAAAAAAGTTCTAAATTTGTAATTAAACTGAGATTTTATGAACGTTTGTATTGTAAATCCTTGATCACTAAGAGCTAGCATTGGTTTGGTGAGAACAAATCATGCCACATTAATCTCATTTGTTTTTTAAAATATATTTTTCGGTAGAGAAGTTTAAAAATTGATAGCTCCAGGGAATGTTATAGACATAGTGTATATGAATTTTTAGCAAACATAGACATAATGTCCAGATAAATAGCCTTGTAAATAAGGTGGGGAAATAAGTAAATGATACTATAGTTTTCTAAATTTGCAGCTGTTTCAATAGCACTCTACCAAAAAAAAAGTGTTGATTAATGGATTAATCTAGAAGGAAGTAGAAGATGCCTTGGGGTTTTGTCCTAGTTTCTAATCTAAGGCAATTAAAAAATAATAATTTGGATGAAGGCATAGGATGCATGTATAGCATAATTTAAAAAGTGGATATTTCAGAAATAGGAGGGGATAACTAATAAATTGGATGGCAGAAACAGGGTAGGAAAATACTTCAGTTGTCAGGACTTAAAAATGAAATATAATAGGGATAAATAATAAAGCATATTTCTTCTTCATAGCTCACAGATAGTATAAATTATGTAGAAGATCAGGTCCAAGTGAGTTAGTTATGTAGATAAAATTTTTAATGGAGCAAACACTATTAGCAACAGTGAAGGAAATGATTTTTTGTTGGGTAAGAAAACTCCTTGGTTAAAGACTCTTCTTTCTTAATTAATTTTCTAGAAAAGTAGTCATGTTATACTACCTTGTAGGTAATTCAGCTTACATACTTTGCTTCATCTTTTTACAAAGGAGGCATATGACAAGAAAGTAAATTAATAAGGTTTTTTTTTTCCTTACTGTTATATTAGTAGGGTAGTAAAGCAAAAATGAAAGAAGGAAGATGGAATAAATTATCTGTTTCCTTCCATCTTTAACAAGTGAACCTTGAACTTCAAGAAATCTGTAGCTTCTCTGGAATTTCAATGCAAGACATTTACTTACCTTTGTATCTGATTTTTCTGAATTCCCTTCAGTGATTATAGTTGATTCATATGTATTTAGGTCCTGAAGAGCTTTAGCACATTACCTAGAGACACTTTTCCCCTTTTCATTTGTTTGTCTTCTTCCCAAGGGAGTGAGTGGCAAATATAATAATTTGGCATTATTTCTATTTATATATATCTTTACCAACCCTATTATTTCTCATTGTTGATTTTTTCTACTTTTTAATTCTTAATGAAAAAACCCAGTATTGATCATACTTATTGTAGTTATCCCTCCTGCTTTTCAATCTTAGTCTACATTCTTCTCCTTTCCACAGTGTTCTGAATACCCAATATCTGTCTCTTCAGAAACTCGGATAAATATTATGTCACAAAACTGAACATAGTATATACTTGATAATATTTAAATGAATTGCTAAGTCATATTAGTAAGTTAAGGTCCCAGACCTGCTACTTATTACCTTTTTTGAACCTGGACATATTGCTTTCTGAGTCAGTCTCTTAAAAAATGAGAGTAGACTAGATGACTTCTGAGGTCTTTTTCATAAATCCACCATTTAGTAGTTCCCTCTTTTCTTTGTGCTATTACTCTGGTCTATGAGGGGTTTTTGGGTAAGGTGAAATGATTCTAACTGGGACGACTCCAAGACATGAAGAATTAGCATTCTGACCATCCCTGCTTGACTTTTTTGAATGGAGAAGCCACTGGTTCCTCTTACTCTCCAATCAGGCACAACCTTCTTCCTACACATTAACCTTGGCTTTATCTAATGAAGGAATTTCCTTGGGGAGTTCAAGGCCCAGTATAACAGCTCACTCAACCCTCCACCAGACAGAAACTACCTCTGAGCTCATCCTTTGTCTATGAGAAAACCAAATTCATTTTTAAAATCTGTTTTGGAAAATTATAGAATATGTCATTATGATTCTTTTCCACTTATCTTCTGACCCTCTATCTAAATTGATCTCAGCACATTTTGACAGTTTTTTTCTATTTCATTCTATCTCTTTTTATAATATGCCAGTTTCTCTCTGTCTCTGTAGATCTGTCTCTCTGTCTCTTTCTCTCAACCCAACTCCCATGCTGCCTTCTTATTGCAGCCTTCAATTTCATTTGAACAGAATTATAAATCTTATTAGGATTTAACATGCATTTTTGCAGGCAGAGAAAGTAAGAGAAGGAGGGATGGGGGGGGTATTACTATCTTTTATTGTTTCTCTTAAATGGAAAATTCAGCAGTGACTGAACTTTTCATCCTAATTTTTATCTTGGTCTCAGGCTGCTCTCCTAGTAGCTCTGAGCAAGAGCAGTAATGCCTGCTCAAAAACTAGTTGCTGCTCCACTGTACACTCTCTCCACCCTCTTAAAAACCTAAGTTCAAAGCATCAGAGATCATCTCCACACCTGCACAAATTTAACTTCTCCCAAGACTTCAGCATGGCAAAAGGAAGGTAAAGTAGTCTTTTAAAAACAGTAGATAAAAACAAACAAAAAAATCCTGGTAGTTTCTGTCCCATCCTAGCTTTATCCTGTCTGTTCTAATCATTTGCTGCAGCACAATTAGTCAATTAGATTTCTCTACAAATCACATGGTATGTGGCAATTTGATCCTTCATAACATCTTTATATCAGATTTCAAAATGACTGCAATCACTGTGGCTTTGCTGCTCATATTTGCGTTGATGAAGTAACATTAATATACTCTTGGAATGCTTAATTATTAATTAAATAACAACATGACTATGTTTTCCACTATTGATATTTCCATTTTGGAATGTCATAGAATTTTGGGCTGTGAGCTACTTTCCTTCCAATGCCCAAGTTCTCCTTGTTTTACCAATAAAAATCCATTTTATCAAGTAATTAAATAGTTCCATTTGAAAATTTTTCACCGAAATGTGATCATTGTATCTTTTTGCAAATAAACATTTTTATCAGGACTTCCAAAACCATCTTGACAGAGGAACATTTACTGAGACAATATAAATGAGATTTCTTCTTTGCAATGGTTCATCCATTCACCTGCTTTCCTGAACAGAGTACAAATTACTTTTACTTTTTCTCTCTTTTCTGGTATATAGTTCTAGTTGCAATTTACTTTTGGAGACAAAAGAAATCAACTCCTATCACTGCACTGTTAAATCTCTTGTCCCTTCTCTCTTTTCCTTTCAGGTTTTGTTATTTTACCTTTAGTGTAGGGTCTTCTCAGACGACTCAAATAAAAAGTTCTTCCCATTACTGATACGTTATTGATTCTGCCATCTAAAGTCAAAAGTGCCGCACCAAAAAAAAAAAAATTATTTTCAAGCTTTGTTTATTTTCTAAGTCACTTCCCCAGTTTTCCCTCCCTTATTCTTCAAATTTTCAGAAATTCATTAGTCAGGAAAATTGGGTTTTAACTCCTACTTTCCAACTAATTAGTTGCCTAACTTTGGGAAAGTGACTTAGTCATGCTTGGCCGCACTTTTCCTATTGTTTAATATCTGAAAGGGAAGCATTTTTTAAATCTCTAAGACCCATTGAAGTTCTTAAATATTATCATATTCTCATATTTTTTCTTATGATGTTTTATATCACTGAAATTTAACCTAATAATATTGAGCACATTATATTGTAATACTATTAGAAGATGCTAGGTAGTACTTAGCTGGACTTGTAGTCATGAAGACATAAGTTCAAAAATACTTGCTAGCTATCTGTCTGGACAAATCCCTTTACTTCTGTCTTTCTCAGTTTCCTCATCTATAAAATGTGGGTAAAAATAGCACCTCCTTCCCTCCCAGAGTTGTCGTGATGATCAAGAGGAACAATAGTGCCTGGAACATAGTAAGCATTTCATAAATGCTTATGCACACACATACATATATGTATGAGTAAATGTATGTGTATCCTCCCTCTATTCTCCAGTATTCCAAATCTACTTTGACACAGACCTTGGAAATGAGATTAGGCCTTGGGTTGACTCTAAAGAAGGTTTGTCAACTCTGCCTTTTACCTCTTTCTCTGTAGCTCATCAGACTCTGTCCTGGCTAAGGAAAATAAAAGGTGATGTCCATGATGAAGCTGACAATAACATTACACTCACAGCGCTGGCCTACCTCTAGTCAGCTTCCTAATGTGATGGCACAATTTTAAAATGTGGAACAGCCACAAAGGAGTTAATTGACATACCTGTGTTCCTTCTAGACTAAGCTGGAATCGGGTCTATTCTGATTCTGAATGCAGTACCTTTTTATAAATTATCTCGCTATGCAGGCATAATAAACACTTTTCTTTGGCATTTCATTAGCTCAAGAATTTCAAAATTATATTTGGGAAGTAATTAGTCTGTGCCCAATAATTTTAATTCCTCTGTCATCTTGTTTTATTTTTAGCTTAACAATGGAAAAATATGACAAAGCTCTAAGAACTACCTAAATAGTTAGATATTGAAAATCTCACTGTAAATGCTGCTGAGTGAATTACAAAGACTTTCTTATACTTAAATTACTTAAACTTAAATTACTTATGCTTAAATTACAAAGACTTTCTTATACTTAAATTGGTTTCATCCACAAATATTTGCTGAGCCCCTCCTGTATGCAACACACTTTATATATGTTTCCTTATCTCAAAGTATGTCATCCACAAAAATGTCTTGGTGTGACTGCCAATCTAACGTTTACCAAGGAAATTCTGAGTATTAGAATAAAGCCAATTTTGAACCCATTGGAATTTGTATTCCATTGCCCTCTCTCAAGAGCTCTCAGTGGAAATTATCTTATGGCTTATGTTTAATTGTCAATTCTTGGTCCTCATTGTACTTGACCTCTTCACAGTTTTTGACACTGTCAGCTACCCCTTTCTCCTAGAAGACCTGTCCTCCCTTCACTCGTGATATTTCTCTCTTTTGGTCCTCCTCCTCCCTGACTAACTTCTCTTTCACCTCTTTTCAGGAACATTATCTGGTTCTCAGCCACTAAATGTATATGCCTCCCAAAGTTCTATCCTGATCCCTCTCCTCTCTCTATACTCCGTCTCTTGGTGATCTCATTAGATTGTTCAATAGTATTCTCCTTACAGATCACTCTCATGTCTATATAATGAGCCCTGAATCTATACAATGACTTTCCTAAGCTCCAATCCCACATCACCAATTGGTTGCTACCTTGCTGCACCATAGGTACTATGCTAGGTACTGCTTCATTTTTTTCTTTGTGTTCTCAGTACTCAATACAAGCCTTATGCAGAGCTGATATTTATTTTTTTTTGAATTGATTATTTTGATAATACTGCAACTTTACATAATAGAGCTTGCAAAGGAATTTGATATTTTTTAGGATCTAATCTTTGCAACACTGAAAGATATGTAATATCTGATATTTTTATTGCCATTTTGCTAATGAGGACATGGAATTCAAAAGAAGGTAATTGACACAATTAGTAAGTAGCAAAGCTAGAATTTTATTTAGATATTTTTCTGTATTTATTCTTTTATATACTACATCACAATATAAAATAAATATATTTATGTCTAATATTGGTTAAAAACAATAATCAAAGCAACTGTGAGTGAGAAGGAAAAATAAAGTCCTCTGAATGAAGAAAAGGGGATAGATCTTTTATGATCCTCACCAAAAACCAAAAATAAACATTAAAATAATTTCAGCTTACTATCTTGCATGACTTTGAGAAAGTCATTTAATCACTCTGGGACTCAAATACCTAGTCTACAAAATTTAAGAGGTTGGGGTAGATGATCTCTGAAGTAATATCCATTCTCTTTGGGCTATGATGTTATGACCCAACATATTTTTTTAACATGGATTTGTAACTCCATTACAAAATCAAAAAATAAAGTTAAAATAAATCTACAATTGACATGGCCAAAAAATGCTCAAGCATCTCTGTCCTATTTGTCTGTGACTCCTTATCTCTATTTATATTGCTGCTGCATATTTGCTTTCACAGACCGTCAGTCTCTTCAAAGAATTATTTTTGGCAAAGATGACCTCCTAGAATTTTGTGATGCTGTATTTGGAAATGGAGAGGCCTAGAAGAGAATAATTGTTTATATTATTTATTTATTTTATATAATATTATATATATAATATAATAATATAAATAATATTTATATTAATAATGGTTTATAATTCAAAATTAAAATTCAAAAATTCCTTTGAGTGTTATCACTGCTGATAACTACACTAGTGAGATTGGATAAAATTCAGAACTCATTATCCTAAGCTAGAAGTTTATAGAGTAGATGGAAGGAGGGGAAAATAAAATTGTGAGTGGCTCTAATCTGCAAGACAATTTGTACAAACTGGGTGAAAAGATGGATTTAAAAAAAAATTAGAACTTAAAAATGGTAAAGAACAGACTCTGCCTCTCCTTTCAAGGAAACAAACTAATATAATGTGATTTTCTATTTATTGTAAATGTTTTTTTTAATTTATTATTTTTTACCTTTCAGTTTTAAACTTTGAATTCCAAGTTCTCTCCCTCCCACCAATTCATACTCTTCAGTCATGGAGAGGGCCAACAAAAATCAGTTATATATTTGAAACTATGCAAATTTATTTCCATATTAGCCATATTTTTTTAAAAAAACAAGAAAAACAAAGTTAGAAAATTATACTTGAATTTGCAGTCAGAGCCGTTCCCATCTTGGAGGTGGGTAGCAATTTTTCATCATGAGTACTTTGTCTTATATCATTACATTGATCATAATGGCCAAGTCTTTCACAATCATTATTACCACATTGATGTTACTGTGCACAGTAATCTCCCAGTTCTCTTTATTTCATTCTGCATCAGATAAGATTGGTCTTGTCACGTTTTCTAAAATCATCCTTTCTTTATTTCCCACAACACAATAGTATTCCATCACAATCATATACCACAATTTGTTCAGACATTCTTCTCAATTTCCAATTCTTTGTCAACACAAAAAATTGCTACAAATATTTCTGTATAAATTCTTACCTTTTTTCTTTGATCTCTGAACTATAGACCTAGTATTGCTGAGTCAAAGTATATGTACATTTTTGTAACCCTTTGCTCCTGGTTCTAAATTACTCTCTAAATAGTTGTGCCAGTTCACTACTCCACTAACAGTTCTTTAATGTACCTATTTTCAATGCTTCCTTTCTATCATTTGTCATTTCCATTGGTGTAAGGTAGTACCTCAGAGTTGTCTTAATGTGCCTTTCTCCAATCAGTAGTGATTTTGAGCATTTTTCATATGACAGAGAGCTTTGGTTTCTTCTTCAGAAAACTGCATATTAATAACCTTTGACCATTTATTAATTGAGGAATGGCCATTATTTTTAAATTTTTTACTCAATTTTATACTTGGTATATATTTGAGAAACAATGACTTTATTAGAGAAATTTACTGTTTTTTAAAAATATTACTTCATTATCTATGGAACCTTTAGTAAAGTGTAGTTTCCCAGATTATTTTTAATTATGACAATTTTTGCTCTTGCTTTGTCTGAGATCATGATTGTTAGCTGAAGTATAGTAGATTCTGTTCTAGATCTTTTTTTAATTCTGTGTATTTTTCTGTTTCAACGGTGTCTCTTGTAAACAATGTATTGTTGGATTCTGGTTTCTAATCCATTCTGCTATCCTTCCTTTTTGTGGGTGAACTCATCCACTCATATTCACATACAATTACTATGATTACTATGTGTTTCCCTCCATCTCATTTTCTATTTCTTTTCTCTCCTTTTTTCCTGTTTCTCCTCAAAAGTCCATCTTTACTTCCAGCTTCTTCCCTTAATCTATCCTTTCTTTTGTCGTCCCTCCTTTTGTCTTATCTGCTTTCTCTCTTCCCTGTTGAGTAAGTTATATTTCTATACACAGCTGAGTGTGTGTGTGTGTGTTTGTGTGTGTGTGTGTTTGTGTGTGTGTGTGTTTGTTTGTGTGTGTGTGTGTGTGTGTGTGTGTGTGTGTGTGTGTGTATTCTTCCATCGATTCTGATGAGATGAGGTTCAAAGATTTCCTGACCTCACATTTTCCTCTCCAGTATAGTTCTTTGCATGCCTTTTATGTGAGAAAATTTTTCCTATTCTATTTCTCCTTTTCATCTTCTCCCAGGGTATTCCTTTCTCATCTTATTTTTAAAGATAATTTCAACATAATCAACTTGCATCTAGGCTTTTTGTGTAAACTTTTAACACTCCTAATAATGATAAAGTTCTTAGGAATTACATGCATCATCTTTTCTTATAGGAATGTAAACAGTTTAATTTTACTGAGATCTTTATGATTATTTTTTCATGTTTTTCTTTTTATGCTTCTTGAGTCATATGCTTGAATTTAAAATTTTCTCTTCAGCTCTGGTCTTTTCATCAAAGATTCTTGAAAGTCCTCTGTGTTATTAAATTACCCCCACCCCAAAGGATTATACTAAATTTTTCAGGGTGGGTGAAGCTTGATTGTAATTTTATCTCTTCCATCTTCTGGAAGATCATATTTTAAGCTCAGACTTAGGCTAGGAAGGATACTTTGTTCCCTGCAGCCACAAGGGCTAGTGCCCTCTTTACCTTGGAATTGCGACCAGGGTTCCTGTCTCCTTGTAGTTGACCCCTAGTATGCTTCTTTACTCCAGGACTGCAATCCAGAACTGCATATAGGCAATAGAATTGTGAGTAAGTGCTAGCTATACCAGTGCTAGCAAAGGTGTAGTCATCTCTTTCTGATAGCTGCCTGACCCTGTTAACTCTTTCCGGACTAAAAGGTACTAAACTACTACTACTGCTTTGGTTCCACTGTGTACAGGCTCCAGACAGTGTCATAAACTGTTCTTGCCAATGTCTTACATTTTCTTAGGCCGGAAAAATATCTCAGTTTCACCTTCTAACACTGCAGAATGTGATTTGAGGCTATTTTGAAATTGTTTAGAGGGGAATGCTGAGAGAATTTGACCATTTTGCCACTAATCTGCCATTTGGTGATTTTTAACTTAACTAAGCCCATTTGCTCACTGTTTGGGATTGACTGTATTGACTTTCCAAACCATCTCTACAAGTGACCTCAATAGACTTGCCTTCTTCCAATTGACCTGACTTCATGAGGAATTCTGGAGATCACAACTGAATTCTTCTTGATATGGAAAACACAAGTTCATCAAATGAGCCACTAGAAGGAAACTAAAAACCAGTGTCCTTTATTTAAATTATCTCACTGTATGTTAGCATTTGCTATTTTTCTATGGTCCAACAGGAATGTGCGAGACATTCAGCATTTGCTTTAATGAGTGTGAAGTCAGAAATATACTGAGGAGAGGTAATAAGCATTTTAGCTGGGATAAATACCATTCACCATATTTATAAGGTGTTAGGATCCTGTGACTTCTGACTGGCAGATTTCTGTAATCTCTGACACTAGCACACATAAAACAAAGCAAAAGCACTCAGAAAAAGCACCATTAAGGACATAACTATTGCTAACAACACCAGCAGTATATTCTTTTCCTGAACCCTTACCCAGGCTATAATATAGCATCATGTTCAAGGTTTTCTCTAGGAATCATAGTATTCAGAGCTTGAAGAAAGTCATGTCCATGCATATACCAGGACACAGTACTCATGGAGCCACCCAGGTAACAAGACTCATAAGGATGATGCCAGGTTGTTTCAAAAAAAAGATCTCATCTGACTCTCTTTCCTTTCCAACAATATATTTTATTTGATAATATAATTGGTCAGGCTAAAAACTAGTTCAGAGTCCTAGACTCTTCTTTTATCTTCTGCTTTCATAACTAGCAGATATTTCAGTGAAAGGCATAATTTGGCATAAGAGAGCTTTCTCTTTCTCCCATTTCAAAATGAGAGAGATAGAGAAAGACAGAGACAGAGACACACAGAGAGAGAGACAGAGAATGAGAGAGAGAGGGAGAGAGAGAGAGAGAGAGAGAGAGAGAAAAGAGAAGAGAAGAGAAGAGAAGAGAAGAGAAGAGACAGAGAATGAGAGAGAGACAGAGAGAGACAGACAGAGAGAGAGAGAGAGAGAGAGAGAGAAGAGAAGAGAAGAGAAGAGAAGAGAAGAGAAGAGAAGGGAAGGGAAGAGAAGAGAAGAGAAGAGAAGAGAAGAGAAGAGAAGAGAAGAGAAGAGAAGAGACAGAGAATGAGAGAGAGACAGAGAGAGAGAGAGAGAGAGAGAGAGAGAGAGAGAGAGAGAGAGAGAGAGAGAGAGAGAGAGAGAGAGAGAGAGAGAGAGAGAGAGAGAGAGAGAGAGAAAGAGAGAAAGAGAGAAAGAGATTCTTCCTGGACCATATCTGTCTTTTCCCAATTGTCTGGCTTTAAATCTAACCACAGCTCAGACCTTTTTCTATACTCCATTTGCTCCCCTCACTTCTTTTACATTGGAAGAATGAAGATTCTTGCTTTAGACCATAGAGTTTAAAGTTATCCAGCTTGACTGTAAGGTGATAAACTTGATGAATTTTTGTTGCTTTGTTTAGGACAACTGATCCTCAAATTCATGGGAATTACTTTCTCTACTATTTTGGTGAGCTTATTGGTCCAAGTTATTATTAATAGCTGGAATTTATATAGTGATTTACTGTTTGCAAAACACTTTTCATATGTTACTCAATTTACTCCCCGCAAAAAATCTGACAGGCAGGTGTAATTATTCTAATTTTATAGATAAGGAAACCTAAGGTTAAAAGACTTTTCCAGGATTGCATATTTATTAAGAATCAGAGGCAGGATTTGAATGGAGGTCTTCCTGACTATAAGCCCAGTACTTTATCCAGAATTCCACATAGCTACCCTGACTATGTCAATCATTTCTGTATTCATAAAAACTCCACCAAATAGATTTTAGCCCCCATTTAGGGAAATTTCACTAACAATTTCGCAAGAGATGACAATCCTCAACCTATTCCAATTCTGTGTAGACAAGTAGCCACTGGCTTCCCTCCCAACCCCTCACCTTCCCATCATTTGTACTCTCTTTATGTAGATACACACAAGCAATGAAAAAAGGAGATAATGCCCTGTCTTTATCTAGAACACAAGTTATTAACCTAGAGTTCATGGGTCCTCAGAAAATCTATGGATATATTTGAAATCCCATCAACTTGGATGGGAAAATTAAATCTTTCTCACTAGTTTCCTCTGTAATTCTACATATTACATGAAGTTTTAAATATCCTGAGAAGGATTCAGAGAAACACAAAAAAGTTAAGAATCCCTGATTTAGTAGGAGGGGTAATACAAGTACGCAAATAAAATAAGGCAACTATAAAACCCCTCATTGCTCACTATCTCTGTACCGAGCCTTCTGTGGTCCTTCCACTGTGGTGGCATAACGCCATACTTCCCATTCAGGTCAACACGTCAGAAGGACAGAGGATGATTTCCTCTTTAGGACTGTTGGCTGCAACCTATATCTCACTGCCCTATATATCAACTACTATTCTTGCCTTAGCTGTAGGCATTGCCAGCATGTTCTGGGGTTCAAACCTCTGTCTACGTCACACATATGACTTTTGACAAGTCATAGAGTTGTAGCCAAATTATGGAACAGTTTTCTTCATTTGTAAAATGAGGGGCTTAATCTCCTTCCAGTATGAAATCATTATAATTTTAGTATATTAAGCGAGACTTCAGTGAGGCACCATGGCATTGTGAATAGAACCATCCTCACAGCCAAGAAAACTCAATTTTCACCTCTGTCAGATGATGGGCAAGTAATTTAACCCCTCAGCACATTAGGTGACTAGTTAAAAACTATCATTTGCTGGGAGATGTTGACAAATTCTGAATGGGAGTTTCCTCATCTGGGACTTCTCCATGCCAATGAAATCACCATGCAGCTTCACAGTGCAGCCCTCATCTCTTTCCATGGATCTCATGCAGCAGTGTTTAGAATATGCTAGTGCTTGAAAGAGCTAACATTATGCTGCACACTAAAGAAAGTATCTGGAACGTCTTCTCGTCTACCAATTTCTCTTCCATCTTTTCTAGAATCTTCCACAATAGTTTTATGCTGTTTTATGCCTAGTTTGAAATTACATTTCCCAAAGGACATTTAATAATTTTGACATATCCATGGAACTATCTTATTAGAGGAGAGCCTTGATGGCAGTATTTTGTTCTAAAAAATCAGATGTACTTCTTATAGTCAACAAACAATAAACACAGTGAGATCTTGTACTTTTTGTACCTGTTGGACTGTGAAGCTGTATTATGCTATAGAACTTGGTTTGGAAAAGTTCCTGTACTTGTCTCAAAACCTTTCAACAGTGCTTATAGGTCATATGAGGAATTATAAATCTTTATAATAAAGTAAAATCTTTAAAAAATTGTGGTGTATAACCATGACTTGATCAAAGACTATTTTTTTAATTAGTCATATTTAAAAATATTAAAATTAGAAATCTATAGTGAATTAATTATCTTGCTTGTATAAGTCAACATCTTGGAATAGTGCTTGGAATAGAATCAATGAACTTGTAATTATTTAATTCAGTTGTGTTATTCACTAGCTGTGTGACCTTGAGCAAGTCACTTAAAGTCTGTGTTCCTCACTTTCTTCACTGGTAAGATGGAAGTACTAGTTTTGCTACCTACTTCACAGGGTTATATTAAGAAAATCATGCTGTAAACTCTATATGATTCTATAGAAATTTGAACTGTTACAGTTATACCACCAAAGGCTTTATGCTAGTCTACATGGAGAGATAAAGAAATTCAACTGGAGCCTGCCTTCAAAATACCAATATATACAAATGAAGTACCATATGTAGATCCTCTATTCCCCCAATGGAAAAAGAAAATGCTGTCTTTCATAACATGGTCACTGTCCTTAAAAATCATGCCAACAAAGAAGATTATAACCTGTGTCCTAGTAGCATTAGCATTTTAAGGACTCTTCATAGTTGCTTCTCCAAATGGTTATTAGCTATTTAAATGTTTAAATAATAGTATTTTGGTATGATTTAAAATTAGCTATTTGAAATTTACTACTTATGTTAGACAAAGACCAAGCTATTTCAAAATGAAGTGAGTTTTAGTCAGCATTATATCTTATCAACGACATTATGTTTTATGAGACTTCACACTCATTTGGAGTCTTTTTTATGGAACGTGCCTTTCTACCTATTTGTCTACCTATTTTTTTTTTACTTTATTTTCCATCTTGGAATCAGTACTGTGTATTGGTTCCAAGGTAGAAGAGCAGTCAGGGCTAGGCAATAAGGCTTAAGTGACTTTCCCAGGGTCACACTGCTAAGAAGTGTCTGAAGCCTGATTTTAACCCAGGACCTCCTGTGTCTGGGCCTGGCTGTAATCCATTGAGGCACCCAGATGCCTCCTCCACCTATGTTTTAAAAAATGAAATATGTATGTACAAATATAAGGGTATGCATTTGTGTGTGTGTGTGTGTGTGTGTGTGTGTGTGTGTGTGTGTGTGTGTGTGTACTGTGGATGAATTGTAATGACTTAGCGCCCTGATTTTATGTCCTATTCTCTTTCCCCAAATTGGAGAAATATTTCATTTCTGACATAACAAGCCACCCCATTGGATCATGTTCATAGTCTATAGGGTAAATTTTTGTAAAGCAAATCTTGGACAAAAAATGGTTCTTGGAAGCAGAGTAGCTTTCTGAAGTATTGTTATATATTCTTTCTCCCTCTCTTTCTCTCTGTCTCTGCCTCTCCCTCTCTTTCTCTTTCTCCCCCTCTCTTTCCCTCTCCTCTTTCTTTCATACAGAGTTCTCTTCACCAAGGAAGTGGTGTAATACCACTTATAAATAAATATGTACTATTAAGTGACTGTCAAGCAATAAATATGTACTATTAAGTGACTGACACATAGTTTGATCCTTAGTTATTTTTGTTATTTTTGCTGTTGCCTCCCTTAGCCACTGCCAGAAATATTGGTTTCATTAATCACAAACAAGTAATAATTATAAAATATATACACATTCTTTGATTTATTTATTTTTTACTTTAAAAGAATGTGATTCCTGTTTTAAATTATTTCACTAGCTAAAAGAAAATAACTCAAATTACTTTCTGTATTCTCCATAAATACTTCTGTGAACAGAAAGAAGCAAAAGTAAAATTGTTTTCTAAACATAAACAAAATGAATATTTCTAAATATTTCTAATATGTGTGTGTATTGAAAACTCCTGGAAAACTCTATTAAATTACTGGGCATTTATTTCTTTTCTGTCAAATAATATAGTTAAGTATTTAAAACCTCTAATTCCTAATAATGAAAAGTATTTAGTGAAATAAAGGAAGTTAAGATGCACATCAGTGATTAAAAATTGATACGTTCTTTTTGTTATTTAAGTCCATGTTGCTTAAGTAAGAAATACTATGCAGTATATTTAGCTTCTCTATCTTTTCATTTCTAACTGTTCTTAATCCTTAGAAGAAAATAAAAGCCTTTAATATGCTATTGAATGATAATTCTCAATTAATTTTTTCTTTATTCTACAGTATTATCTATATACACAAAGCCCAACATAATAACTGATATTGACCTTTCCAGGCAAAGATGCCTAAAGTATTTTGACAGACCCTTAAATTGATCTTCCAGTTGACATTAGAATGGAATAATTGTACCATGTATTCAATAAAGTAGGAGTTTTCGAAAGAAAATGTAAGATATAAATCCTTAAAAATGACACTATTCTCAAGCCTGTACTACCTCAGAATTTTGCACATGCTGTAACTTGAATAAAATGTCAAATTTAAAACATTCTCCCAGTTTGTAATATTCTAAGGAACCATTAAAGGATATTTTCCCCTTCTTCATTCTGTAACAACCTTCACCAAGCTGTCCCTGATTACTGAGTGTAAGAAGAGTCTAAGTGAACTAGAAAATCTTTTAGCTGTCAGCTTGTCTTGAATAAGCTCCTAAAGCTAATGTGTCATATGTGGTGAAGAATGAAGGAAGAAGTTGTAAAGAACCTTATGGTTACTTACATTTAAGGCTCGGTTATGTATTCAGAGTTACTATGTCCCCAAATTCTCTTTATAGTTTGAATAATCTGTGTTCTAACTTGATCTAATCTTTAGAAGCTGAATGTGCTCAGTACATATAAAGGGGCATAGTACTCACTTTCTATTCAGTATGGAATGTGAGAAAGAACACTTACTCTGAAAGAAGAGTTTCTCAATTGAGGAGCCTTGGTTCATATCCTGTGCCTGATGTTTATTTAGATACTCTTTGTGACTTTGAATAAGTCTTTGTGCCATAATTTGGCCAGTAGGAGAACGAGGGAGCTGGACTACATTACCTCTGAGATTTCTTCCAGGTCTAGATTTATGCTTCTATTTATTCTCATTTGATAAACTAGTACTAGGATCACAATAAACTGGGATTATAATAATAAATTATAATTCTTATTTGATAAACTAGTATTGGGAATACAATAAATATATGTGTGTGTGTGTGTATATATATATATATATATATATATATATATATATATAGTTTCTTATGACGGTTTATACACAGGTGTGTATTTATTTTCTGAAGACCTACACATAAAATAAAATCCCATCTCCAATAAGAATTTGAAGTCCTTCATAGTTTGAACCCAGTTATCTAATTAGCTCTGTTGTTATTGAGTCTTTTTCAGTAGTGTCTAACTCTTGGTGACCCCATTTGGGATTTTCTTGGTAAAGACACTGGAGTGGTTTTTTATTTCCTTCTCCAGCTCACTTTACAGGTGAAAAACTGAGGGAAACAAGGCTGAGTGACTTGCCTAATGTCACACAACTAGTAAGCGTCTGAGGCCATATTTGAATTCAGGAAAGCAAGTCTTCTATCCTTTGTTCCAACTGGCTACCCTTATCTTAGCCTTATCATCCACAAATCCATTTCACATGCTCCCTGCTTCAGCTAATCTGGACTATTCACCATTTTTCAAACATGCCCTGTCTTTTCCCAACTCTTTGCCTTTCCTCCTGCTAAATATATTACTAAGAATTCCCTTTCTCCTCTACATTCCTGTTTGTGCCACATTTTTCTTAATCAGTAGCTAGTTTAAATGTCTTGTCAATTTGACTCAACAAACATTTGTTTACATCTTCTCTGAACTGAAGACTACACTAGATGATAAGGATTCAAGAACAAAGAAAAAATAACCCCTCAACTAGCTTTGCATTCTAGAGTAGAGGTGATGGTGAAGGGAGAGCATGATGGTGAACAGACTGAAACAATATGTACACAGACAAGCAAATATAATTGTGTAGGCAGATAAGAGACCTGTGACTTTATTGATATAAACAAATGGCTTGAAGAGTATCAGTTTCATGACTATGTAGAGGATAGATGGAGGAAGAGTGGAGAAATTATTGTTAGGGAGACATTAAAAAAGTCTATGTGCATCTATAAGTTCACATAAGAAATGAGGGTCCAACTAGATTGATGATTGTGTATAGACAGAAGGAGAAACATTATAGGAATAAAATCTATAAGACTTGGCAGCTGATTAGAAATAGAAGAGTTAAGGAGAGTGAAGGGTTTTGGTTTTTATCTTGGGTATAAGATTTTCATTCTTCTTTTTAATTCAATGAAGTATTTCCCTTGATAACATGCAACGCCTCAAAGAATGCAGATCTATAGATGTATGCAGATGAAACTGAAAAAATATTACCCTATTATACTATTGGCAAGTCTGTTTCCTGCTAAGATTAAAAATTTTAGGGCTCCTGAAAATAATTTTCTGGATTCCATTTTGCCTCAATAAAAAGCAGTTCTTTCCTGAACGAACAATTTAATTTGTTCAAAGTTGTATTTGTCGAATTCTTCTTGCTATAATTCAGAATATAAAAGTTTTGAAATGACACCAGGATTTGTAGCTTTTTTACATATTACACAGTTGTGTGCAATTTAATGTAAGCTTGACCAATAAAGACAATTGGAAGTCTATACTTATCCACATCATACTATTTGAGTGATACTTCATAAAGGCTATCTCAGGAGGGAGTAAGCCTTGGCAAGTTTTAATAGGCTGGGAAAGAAAAATTTGGACTGGCCATCTATGTTATGTCTTTTATCTTAGAATCAGTCTAGCCCAATGTAGAAAGACTCACCCCTCAGTTTTCCATTAGGTGGTGAATTGTTTGGCCCCAGAAACTTTCTAAGACCATTCATTAAATTGTAGAAAGAGTAGTGAGTGCTTTATACAGTTAAAGGAGTGCTCACTCCAACACATTCACAGTTCTTTACCTAGATTGCTATGTGAAAAATCTGAGATTACAATAAATTCTTTGCCAGATATATTGTCCTGCTTTTTGGAAGTCCATAAGAAATATGTCATGTAGTAGTAGCAATGGTACTTATTCACTGTAGTTTAATAATATCTACTTGGTTTTTTTTTAATACTCCACAATTTTGTCTTTTTTTTTTAATTACAGGCACATCTATCTGGAAAGCTTTTTTCTTTACACCAAAGTTTAAACCAGATGACTCCAATGGCTGTTTTCCAACCCACGTGTGCTTTTGCAATGGGCATTATGTCACGCGTCATAATCCACCCCTACTCTTCGACATCTCCAAAGACCCAAAAGAGAGACATCCATTAACTTCAAAAACGGAAAACCATTTTCATGAAATTCTGAGAGTCATGCAAGAAGCAGCGGACAACCATACGAAGACACTCAGTGCAGTTCCCAATCAGTTATCTTGGGGAAACCTTCTTTGGAAACCCTGGCTTCAGTTGTGTTGTTCTTCTTCTTATCTCTCCTGCCATTGTGATCGGGAAGCCAAAGGTAGGGGTAAAGGTGTCAGACTGTAGCATCGAAACAAGCAAAGACTCTTTCCTGGATGAATAACCTTCATTTGAAAATTCAAAACTTGGAATTCTGTTACTTTTCCCCACGTAGTCAACAAGGCCTGGCCAAAGCAAATCATAGTACCCCCCTGGATCCCCTGGCATGGTATACTTTCTGTGATCCGAAGGATTGACTGTACTTTTCATGATAACTTAATGAAAACTTTAGGGTTTGCTCTGTTGAGAAGGAAGAACTGTGGTCTTAAATTGCAGGACCAATATGGCTGATTTGGTTGGTGGGATGTAGTAAGAAGTGTGAGGATAAAGGAGGAATTTGAGCAACTGTTCAAACATTAGTACTGGTGGTTTGGACTCTACAAAAAAGCTCCAAAGAGAATCGTCCCTCATTCTTGAACTTCTTGTTAAGTCATCTTTTTCCATGACTTGGAGCTGGACACAATGCCTGGCAATGACTGTCTATGATTGATATATTTTTGCATTAGGGGAAAACGAGAATGAAGAAAGAAATTCTTCAAAAGGCAGAGTGTTTTTGAAACACTTAAGACTTATGTAATGAATAAAAGAATATCACTTGTCTCAGTGGAAAATGATGTAACTTTTCACCTCTTGAATGAAAGTTTTATTGTTGTTCATGATGTGTTTATTGAACATGCTAAGAGTAATGCACAAATGATATAAAACCAACTTCAGCCCTGTAGAAAGTTAACAGATGCAAATGTGTACAGTAGAAACTTGTTAGAAGTATAAATTCATTAACTTGCGCTATATTTCACAGGAATCCATGCCACGGAACTGACTTATAGATATGGCCACCTTTTAATAAGGTTCATTTGATACACCAATAGTTTATTCCCCATGGCTGACCCACCCTCTACAGAATTCCATTCTGAAGTTCATAATAATGTCCTAGTATAGTTCCTTTTGTGATGAAAAATCAAGAGATTAAAAAAAAAGGGAGTGTTGGGGGAAGGCATTCATATGAAGGACTCCCAATATGATTCAACATGTTACTTTGAGGAAGCTTATTCAATTCTTTTTTAATCTTGCAGCAAAATATGTTTTAATTTGTACCACTGGCAAATTTTCTGTTTTTCTTCTATTAATGAGTTAAAATTTGACCCCTAGTGGCCAGAATGGCCTTGGGCACATGATACAGAAAGTCTTGCCCTTCCAGTCCCTGTTGGGGAGCAGGACTAGGAGAACATCTTGGTCCTGCTTGCCTATTCCCCAAGCCACAATCACACAAAGTGAATCTTCAATTTATGACGAATTCGACTTGATCTAGGGAAGGTTGTGCTTGTGACTTCCCCTCTGATATTACGTGAAATATTCAGTGGAACTTAAAAGACATTTTCGACTTCTTTTATTCCACAAAACAAATTTCCCCCCAAAAAGGAAGAATTAAACATTTCTTCAGAGGACAGAGGGAATCTTTGAAACAAGGCCATAGCAATTGACCTTTGTATATTGGCTTATTTAATGTACCTCCTTATATAGTCTAAGAAATTTCTGTAGCCCACTGGAACAAATTCTTTTTATTCTGTACCTTTCCAACTCAATTTTACTTTCCAGGCCTATAGTAAAAAGTAACATTTTCTCTTAGAGATTTAAAAAATGTGTTATTGATACCCTTGTTTAAATACTTGTTCTAATCCCCTCACCTACCCATACAACTGAACTCTGCCTTGTAAAAAAAAGAAAACTGTTAGGCAAGAAATGACAACATCTGGCAGTGGATACAACAAAATCCTGCCCTCATAATCCCCTGCCTCTCTGCCATCAGCAGGGCTGTTTCATTATCAGTTCTCCTGGACCATTCTTTGTTTTTTACTCCCTCAGCTTTCAATTTTCCTTTAGTCCTCTTTTCATTTGCATTGTTATTATCATTCTGTTTAATATCCTTCCTAATTACTTTACTGAGTATGAGTTCATATAAATCTTTCCATGATTCTTAAGATTCCTCATATTCATCACAGTACAACAATATTCCCTTACATCCACATTCCTTAGCTTGGTTAGCCATTTTCCTATCAACGGACATCACCTCCAGTTTTCTACCACAACAAAACATACCACTATGAATATTTTTGTATATAGTGAGCCTTTGTTTCTGTCTTTTACCTTCTTGTGGATATATCTCCACTAATGGGTTCATTGGGTCAAAAGGTATGAACAGATTCATCATTTTTCTTTAATAACAAACACTAAATTATTGTCCAGTACAGTTCAACCAATCTATGGCTCCATCAACAAAGTATTAATATGACTATTCTCCCATAGCCATTGACTATTTCCTGTTTTCCACCTTTGCAAATTTGCAGGGTATAAGATAAAGTGTCAGAGTTATTTCAATTTGCATTTCTCTTATTTATGATTTGGATTTTGTTTTCATATAGCACTAACAATTTGTAGTGTTTGAAAACTGTTCATATCCTTTGATCCCTCATTTGTTGGGGAATGATTCATGGTGTTATGTGTCTATATTAAATACCTATACATTTGGAGTGTCAGAATTTTTATTAGTGATATTTGATGCAAAATTCGTTATCCTCACTTGACAGTTTATCTTCTTATTCTAGTTGCATTTATTTGTGAAAAAGGTTTTAGTTTCATGTACTTGAAATTGTCCATTTTGTCTTCAATGATCACCGTTAGCTCTTGTTTGTTATTCTTCTTCTATTTAGAGTTGTGAAAGGTATCTCCTTCCATTCTCTAATTTTTTAAAGATGTGACACTTTATATTCAGTCTTGTATCCATTTGGAACTTATTGAGTTGTACGGTATAAGATTATGGTGTATACCTAAGTTCTGCCAAACCACTTTCCAATTTTCTCTCTGAGGGATTTTGGAAACCTTAAAACAAACAATATTTTAAAATACCATCACTTTCTTATTATTACAAAAACTAGTTAAAACTCTGCTTATTGTATTAGAGAATGTTCTTATTGTATTAGAGAATGTATTAGCATGTTATTTATGTATCAGATTGGCAACTGATACAAGTATACAAAAGCTTATTTAAATAGTGCAAGAACACTGGACTGAGAGTCAGGGGACCTAGAGGCATCTAGGACTAGTGATGGACTTAGAGTAAGGAAGACCCCAGTTCAAGTTCAAATCCTGTCTTGGACACATACTGGCTGTGTGACTCTGGACAAGTAAACTTCTCTCAGCCTCAATTTCCTCATCTGTAAAAATTGGGTTAAACTCTGTGGCTCTCTTCCAGCTCTAAGTCTATGATCCTATGAATTGACATTGAATCATGGCTCTGCTACAGATTGCTTGTATGTCCTTAGGCAAGTCAATTAACTTCAAATTTCCTCCTTCATAAAATGAGTGGATTGCTGTGGGTGATTTCTAAGGTCCCCTCCAGCTTTAAATTTCATGACACTTAAGAGCAAAAATTCCTATCTATAACTTTGATTTTAATTGAATTCAGATTTTTAGAAACTATTATGACAAAGGAATATACATTAAAGAACGAAACCCAAGAAAGCCATTGTTGCTGATTTTATATATAAAAGTTCAATTATAATTATACATTATTGTTTAACCTATAAAATGTCACCAACTCTAAAAATACAAGACAAAAGTGTTTGAAAGTATTTGCTTTAAAATAACTAAGAATTACTATTATGTTTTAGGTTGTTTAAAAGTGAAGTTTGTGTATAATAATCATAATTATCATGATTTCAAAACCATTTGCCAACATTCTGTTTGCATGATGTGACAGAAAAAATGTGGATATTTATCATGTCATAGCAAGATCAAGAAAATTTACTTAGAGAAATAGATAACTTTTGCAGTGCTGTGTAGCATGAGTACTTGGTTGCAAAGCAAACCCTCTGTATCTTCTATATATTAATGTAGCTTCTTGCTGATTGTATTTGGAGGATTATAACAATTTACTAAGCCTCCTAAAAACTTCTACTTTTCAAGATGTTAAACCATAAGCTACATTCCTTCATTCATACTTAGATAGACATCATTTTACCAGAGCAGTAAGGTTTTAGGGAAAGGAAGACTGATGATTTCATGTGCCCATGGAGATAAGGGTTTGGTTAAGGAAGCACAGCATCTCAAAGTTCCCTAAAGGACACATACACAGGAGGTGTCCAGGGGAGGAATATGACCCACATCTGAGTAATATTTTCTTCAAAAGTGACTGTTAAATTAAACATTTTCTATTTGGGCTATATTAATTAATGTAAAGTTAGAAATTAAAATTATATATCCTTCACTATTGAAAATGATGTACCTTAATGAAATTACTTCAGGCTGTGGTAGTAAAAAAAGCATCCCTCCTTCCTTCCCCCTTTTGCTAATTCCAATCTGAGAGCTACAGCCAATCTGAAAGTTTCATAAAATCTCAAATAAAAAGAGAGGCCAGATGGCTTCCTTTATATGAGAACCCCATTAGGACTAGGAAAAACAATAATTCAGTCATGAAATAGGGTCTAAAAAGTGGCAAATAATGGAGATGACAATGGACATGCTTATTAATTTAAGTTTTAGAATATATGTGATGAGGAACAGATTTAGGATCATAGGGTAACAGCTTTGGAAGAAACCTTAGAGGGCCTCCTCTCATTTTACACATGAAAACACTGAGTCCCTGAGAGATAAAATGGCTTGCTTTTATTCTGGACAGCCTGAATTCTAGAATAGATTTTTAAAGAGAAGGTTTTTAGCTAGAGCAGACTGAAAGAAGAAAGATTCCCCAGACCATCTAGAATGAAGATACATGACTTGGAGTCTAAAGAATGTAGTTGCAGTCCTTGTTCTTCCACTTACTACCTATGTGACCTTGTGCCCTTGGGGCTCAGTTTTCTCATCTGTAACATTAGTGGGTTTGACTAGATGGTCTCTAAGGTTCCTCCTGGCTCTTACAAGCATTACCACTTGATCGCATTAAACTCAAAGGAGGATTAATTAAAAGAAAGAGTCTAGGAGTCAGGAAGTGAGTAATAGGAGTGTGTGTTGGTTATGCACCATGGTGACTGCACACCCCAACCCATCATTATATTTGCCTTCTTCCAACTGACCACTTTTGTGTTGATAGAGCTACCTCTAGTGATCATTATTTAGTAACATGTCTTTGTTTAATGGATTTTGAATAAAGTGATTTTAATTTATCAATATGGAGCTGTGTCAAGTTTTTTCTTGGGTGAAAATTATAACAAAAAATGTGTCTACTTTCCTAATTGTGATACTGGCTGGTAAGAAGCCCCTAATGTGTTCCTATAAAAAGCAACAACAACCAGACAATAACGAAATCCTAATGTGTTCTTTTTTTAATTTAACAGCCTATAAATATGAACATAATGGGGACACTTACATAAAATCCCCTTAAATTTTGGTCTCAAATTGTGAAAACTAGACCTAGGGACTTAAAAAATTATTTTCAAAATATTTCATTTTACTACCTCCTATTCAATTTCCACAACAATGTCTATGACAATAAGTTATTTTTCATGTATATAATTTTTTGTTCTAATTGTGAATATCCCAGGATCAAAGAAGTTAATCTGGAAGATAAATTGAAAATCATCTACCCTAGACTTCTCATTTTGCAAATAAGGAAGCTAAGCACCAAAGAAAATAAATGTCTCAATCTAGGTGGAAATTGAACCCATCACCTCTGAACCTAGAATCAGAGTTCTCTCTACAGGATCATACCATTCCTTGCATTGTTGCCCAGAGAGTTATATAACAAAAACCAAAGAGGAAGTATCCAGGATTGCCATTAAATATGAAGGGATCTGCAAGAAAGTAATTTGATTTGACAATTCGAAGATCTTTGACAAAACTGAAGAGAGCAGTTTCAGCCTAATAGTGGATTCTAAAGCCAAATTTCAAGGAACTAAGAATTTAGTGGGAGGAGGGGACATGGAGCTGCCTAGTATAGTTGGGTTTTTTTTTTTGCTTGATTTATCTCTAGTATCTCAGGCTAATTATTGATATAATAACTGATATTTATAGTGCTTTAAATTTGCAAAGCATGACATATGCAATGGCAGACTGACCACTGAGCCAGTTTCTAGCTGCAAACTCCAACATGGAATTTACTCTTAGACTCTCAGGCCTCAGGTGGCTGTCTTTTACTTTAATAGATTAACCAATCCTTCGGCATTTCCCATATAATTCTGGTTTCTTGAAAGCTCTACCCTTGGCCTATTTTAAGCACAGATAAGATTGATACCTGCTGGGTTCAAATAGCATGTCATACCTGTCTAAGTCCAGCTGCCACTTCCATTTCCTTAAAATATATTTCAAAATAATTGTTTCCAGGCTGATTTTCAACTTCCACATGGAATGGCTTCTTTAGCTGGACTTTACATGTCATAAATAGCAGTCAATCCATTTTCCTCATTCCCTTCTACAAAATAGGAGACAGGTTCAATTTTTACAGATACCTCCTTCAAGTTTTGTTTGGTGTTTTGTTTTTGTCAAAGTAGAGAATGATATTTTGGATGTTATAACTAATCCAGCTCCTGAGGAACTATCTGTTTTTACTCAACTTCTGCTCAAACACTTCCACTAATAAGCCATGTCAGTTCCTTTTGTTTTGAAGCAATTTAAAGGTTAGTGCTTTTTTACTTATATTGAGTAGAAATCTATTTTTCTGTAATTTCCAAATTTTGGCCATAATTCTGCTCATTGAGGTAAAAATTGGATGATTTAGTATGTCCCACTAAAATCTCCAGGTTTCCAAGTCCTTCAACTGATTTTATTTCATCATGGTTTCCATTCCCTTCACTACTGATCTTCTGAATGATATTTTGCCCTTGTCTCTATTGAAATGTGCAATTTAGATTGGGATACTCCCAATGTGGTTTGGCCACCATAAATGTATACAGTCTTATCTCCTTTACCCTAGTCACTCTATTTCTAGAAATGTAGCCCAAGTGTTTCCTCTAGCTCTTTTGCTGGCCACATTTATATTCATGATTTATGTTGGATTTACAGACTCTTAGAATAATTAACCTTTAGAGCTTCTTTAATCAATAATTTTCTAGTCACCTCTCTCAGTATATATATATTTTACAATATATAATATATATTTTACAATATATAATATATATTTTACAATATATATTTTTTATTTTTTTATTTTATTTTTTATATTTTATTTACATATATACACACAAATATACACATATTCACATCATTGACTACTTAAAGAGAGAAAGGGGAAAAGGGGGAAACCACCTCTTTTTGGGGGTAGTATTTGCAAATTCTGGAGACTGAAGTAGAACAGGAAGAGAAATTAAGAATTTTTGTTGTGTCGGATATGGGAGGGGTTTGGAGGAGGGGAGAGAAAGAATATGATTTTTGTAATGAAAAAATGCTTTAAATTAAATAAAACTTTAAGAAAAGAATTGCTGGCCTTGGACCCCTTTTCAGAAATGGAGATTCTAGGAGGAGCTCACCAATTGGAGAAAGGGGACTTAGGGATGGAGGAATGTTCTAGGGTGAAAATGCCATAGGGCCAGAGAGATGTTCTAGACTGAGGTCAAAGATACTGAGCGAAATTCTAGAATAAAACATAGCTGAAACATTGTGATAATGTCCAGAGAATCAGCAGCAGAATAGGAGAAGAATCGAGGAATCTCCTATTTTTGCTCTGAAATCTGCCTCTAGGATAAATACATTTTACTTGTAGAGAAAAACAAAAACAAAGTATACTATATTTTCAAAACATTCTGAAGTGGAAGTTCTCAAAGGTCAAAACATTTTTCTTAGTAATATTGATATTATAATTTATAACATGATATTTACATCGATTAAGGTTCTTAAGGTCAAAACAATTTTCTTAGTAATATTGAAATTGTAATTTATAAAGATACATATATATATATATCAAATATAAACAAAAGGTCTTTGAGACCTCAATAATTTTTAAGAGTGTAAAGGAGTGGGTCAGCTAGGTGGTTCCATGGATTGAGAGCCAAGCCTAGAGATGGGAGGTTCTGGGTTCAAATGTGACCTCAGATACCTCTTAGCTGTGACTGTGCAAATCATTAACCCCTGTCCAGCCCTTATCATTCTTCTGCCTTTTTAGAACTTGCTTCTTGGGAGGAAGGTAAAAGTTTTAAAAATAATATAGAGGAATTCCAAGTCCAAAAAGTTCAAGAACTGCTACTCTAGTGCATATACTATTTTTATCATGTATTTCATAATAATGAGAACAAAAAACAATAGAATATTTGTTCAGTCACCTTATTCATTAGTTTGAAACAAATAATGCCAGATTAGCAATATCCAGTGTCTCTGCTTTACTCATTGGATACTTACTGAGTGATGTTTTCCCCTCTTTTGAAGGCCATTCTCTACTGAGATTTGAAAATCTCTCTGTTCCCTTTCAAGTTGATGTGAATCGAGGTGACAAATGTCATATGAAAAGGTTGGGAAAAGTCAGGATTTCAAATACATCAGAAAAGGGCATTCGTGGCATTTTATTAGACAAGAGAAAAAGCATCAAGTTGGTAGCCGATATGAAAAAAAGAGATCTGACAGACTATCTATTCAAACCTTATATCAAAGACAGATGTTTGCTGATATTACCACCCAGAAACTGAGAGACAAAAGAAGGCATCAGCGCCATACCTTATCTCTCTTGAAGAGGAGGTCGGGAGAGCATGAGGTTGTAAAGTGGCATTACATATAATCTCTGGCAAGTGAAAAAATGCTCTTGAGATTTGAATGTGTAAGTAGATTGTTTTTCTGCTTAGATTTATATGACAGTGCTGATAAATAAGGTAAGCAAATTATATTAATGATAGTTCAGACTAAATAAAAATATTAACATCTCCTCAAATACATAAAGCAGTTATAAGTGTGTAGGCAGGGAAAAAAAGCATTTATTAAGTACTCATTATGTACCAGCAACTCTGCTAAGAGTTAAGTCTGCTAAGAAGGGACAGAAATACAAGCAAAAAAATACAAAGCAAAAAATACCCAAACAAACAACTTATATTTTAATGAAGACAATACACAAAAAGGTGCTAAAAAGGTTGTGAAGAAATTGAAAAGGAACATGGCTGGGTTTTTGATTAGTGGGTCCCTAAATTTCATATATAGATGTAATATGCATAATATATAATATACATATATTACACATATATAAAATAGGGGACCATTATGAATACACACATATATAAAGCACACTGTGGGTTCTCAAATGTAGAGACAGACTATATAACATATAACAGGGATATGAGAACTCCTAGAGTATTCTTACTGGTGACTGATTTTCTTCAAGTTGTCTTAGCAAGATATCCAATATATATCTTGTGCATGCATCATTGTTTGGATGTTCTTCCCTCATTAGATTTGAAAGTACAAACTATATTTTGCATGTTTTGTATTCTCGGTATTTAGCACAATATCTGACACACAGTAGGAATCTAATAAATGCTTGTTGACTGACTGTGGAAGAACTAAAATGAATTGCAGTGACTGTTAAAGCTAGACTCAAATGGACAGGCAGAATATTAATTTCTATTAACCAGATTTATTTTGATTGCTCCTACTTTTTAAATATTTTTTATTATGGTTCAGAGGGTTCCATGACCCTTTCATTCCCACAGAATACACAAGAATGCAATTCATTCACTTTTCAGAACTGGTCAAAAATGGGAAGAATTGCTGTTGAGGCATGGAGATATTGGCAAATTTTTAACAACTGTCTTCCTTGTCCCCCCAAAATGTACATGCAACCTAATTTTAAGTTTAATCCGCATTATCACATTCTCTACAACTTTCTTAAGTCTAGACAGTCAATAAAACAAGGATTTCAAGCTCTCATTTGTAGTGTTTTCCAATTTCCAATATGTAAATGCTCACACTGAAAATTTGTCTATTGCTTCTATACTCAGTTCAAACTAATTCCATCACACTCCTGAAGGGGTTGATGGGAAGTGACAAGGGAGAAGAAGAGGTGTCAAGAGCAATGAGAAGATATTCAGGAAAACATACATTTCCCAAATAATATTGTAGTGAAATGATCATGAATATATTAAGTAATGTTTTCTGTGCCACACAGCAAGCAAGTTAGGATTTTAGCACTCAGCAACCATGAGAAAGACTTCTGAATCCTACTATCTTTTGGAAAAACTAAATTAAGCTTTAAAATGTTTTAACTTTTATTTAAAATATTTTCTGCTAATTTAATTATCCCTTGAAAACATTTCTGGAGGCATTTTTAAAATAACAAAGTTCTAACATAAGCATAATCCTGGATATTTATGCACTGTATTTTGACCATTTGAAGAGTGGAAAATATGTAGTTTTTTACTATTTGAAATAAGCATTATTTTTATTACTCCCCTACCTTCATTAAGCTTTTTGAACTCTGGCATTTAAGAAATATTCTAAAATGGGAAAAAAATTATATAATGTGATTCTTTTCTGTAAAACTTTTACAGAGAAAAATGGTCATTATTTGAAATAATATTTTGCAATTCAAATGGAGGCTTCAAGAATTTACCAGGCCTGAAGATGGCTACTTAAGAATCTAACTTTTAATTTAACCCTGGAGAAGGTCTTATATAAAAGCTAACAGCAGGCAAAACATTACCATGAACCAGCCACTGGTCTTCTGATGGAAAGTTGGAGTAGGAATGTGATAGCAAGACTTATAAAATAATGTAAAGACTACTTTGTCATTCTCATTTCTATTCAGAGGAAATTTTGCCTTTTAAGCAATGATAGAATACAGGTTAAGAAAACCAACTGGCCATCAATTGCAGTGTGACAATTGCCCTGTAATAGTCTATCTTATACTATCTTAGATAATGCAGCAGAATGTTTTTGATTAATACTTCTGTCCAAAGAGCTGTTTAAGCTCCAGGGAGATTTTAAGAGCTGAAATTTCAGGCTCTCACACCTCATTGTCTGGTCCCTGTGAAAAGTGTCACAATCTTGTGTCCTCTCATCATTCACTATGCTTTAAAAATATTACTTTGCAAAAGAAGCATTTGGGTACAGTCCAGAGCCCGTGGATATTTTCTGAAAATAAAAAGAGATTCTTTCCTCGATCAGAAGATTTATGTTACTAAACGGCAACCTGCTTTGATTATTTTTCAGTGAGATGCAGCCATGAGAGGCAGCCCCTTACAGCTAGATGGCATTTTGCCCTTCCCGGAATTAATGCCAATGACAAAGGGTTTTACTAGAGCCCAGGGAGCTGCATGAAGGTGCTCTGAATGCAGCAGACATAACCTCACTGTGGAGAATACTTTTCTAAACACTCAATAGCAGGATAGAGTGAGCCTTGGCCTTTTCCCTTTGTAAATCTAACCTCCAAACATTATCTGCCATTAATCCTTTTTAGTAATCTGACTGCATAGTTTGGTAATCCCGATTAGATAATAAAAATATAATAAAATATAATAAAAATATTAAAAAAATAAAAATAAAAAGATAATAAAATAAACATACATTATGAGCAAAATTCTGCTGCCTCAAGTATGTTGAAGCCACAGGAAAATTAAAATGTGATTTCTAGATCAATGATGATCCCCCCCCCCAAATAAAGGACTCAAGACTTTTATGAATAAAAGAGGTTCCATGTGGGATCAGGTTTCTCATTTCTTTCTGGTTCAATTCTGCCACCCTGGTGTAAAACTGTGGAGATATTACCAAAATAGTGTTTAGGTGAACTCATATCTAAGGAACCCCAAAATCTAAGGAACAGTGTTGTTTCTAGAACAGAAAATATGGGTAATCAAGTATAAGTGAGCAGTGAGTTTTCTCTACCACATACAAACACAGAGATGCCTAAAAAACAAAATCAATCTGTCAATAGCAATTTTTAAGCTACTACCACATTCCAGGCATGTTACTAGATAATGAAGATGTAAAGACAAAAACAAAAAAAAAATTGTGTTCAAGGAATTTATAGTTTACAGAGAGACAGTTTCTACAAAAATGGTAAATACCAAACAGAAAGTAATTTTTTGCGAGGTGGGAGGAACAGGAGATCAGGGGGAAAAAACAACTTTTTTTTTTTTAACAAAAGACTAGTTAGGTATGCATTAAGAAATACAGCAACCCAAAATGGCAGCCCATTCATTGTACATATACTTTCCCAGAAAGATACTCTTAGTAAGACTACTAAATAGATAGTTCAGTTTCACCTCCAAAATATATTGTTTAAACTATTCAAAAGGCCCAAATCTCCTGGCCATCCAGAGCATCTTTCTTTCTTCCCTCCCTCCCTCCCTCCCTCCCTCCCTCCCTCCCTTCCTCCCTCCCTTCCTCCCTTCCTTCCTTCCTTCCTTCCTTCCTTCCTTCCTTCCTTCCTTCCTTCCTTCCTTCCTTCCTTCCTTCCTTCCTTCCTTCCTTCTACTGATGTGGCCTGGTTCACAAGCAAATTTTCATGTTACATATAACTATAATAAACATATATATTATTGTTTTATTTATATATTTACAGAGAGAGAAAGAGACAGAGAAAAAGATAAAGAAAGAAAAAGAGATAAATAAAAAGAGAGAGAGGAGAGAGAGATAGAATTATAAACACACACACACACACACACACACACACACACACACACCTTTCAGCAAGGAGCTCCAGCATATTTTCAGTTCCATGAGAGGTAACCCTCTCTGACAAGGGTCCTACTGTAATATCATAAAATGATATTACATGAGTGCATGAGTGGAAACTCAGTTGAGCAGTGGTCACTGAATCAATCTTGTGTTACATTGTATTGAGAATGAGTCAAGTTAGTAAAAATAAATTATATAATACAAACACAGAGACATGTAAATGTACATATCTGTATATAAATGTGTATACATATGACATACACACAATAAGCATATATACAGCACACCTAGACAGAAACCTCTGTATGTATCATATGCCCACACATGGGGTATAGACATATAGTTCTTCTAAATGTTATATACATATATGTATACTTACTGTTTTTATTCAATCATGTCTGACTCTTTATGACCTTTAGGCCAGCTGTTCATGTGGTTTTCTTGGCTAAGATACTGGAATGATTTGCCATTTCCTTCTCTAGTGGATTAAAGCAAATAGAATTTAAGTGATTTGCCCAGAGTCAACCAACTAGTTAGTGTCTGAGGTTGGATTTGTAATCAGGACTCTCTGATTTCAGAGTCAGCACTCTATCCTCTGAGCCACTTATTCATATATGTATATCTATGTCATACACACACACACACACATATAGTACAACGGGTGTGTGTGTGTGTGTGTGTGTGTATGTGTGTGTGTGTTTACACTTACAACCATATTGTTCTAACACTAAAAGGCAGCCATAACATCTTCCCACCATGTTTTCAGGCCATTTGAGTTTTCTTGACATAATTGAGTTGTTTGCATTTAAAAACCCAAGTTTACTCTGTGATTCTATTAATATACATACCTACACTGACAATCTCTATTGCTCTATGTATTTCTCTCTCTCTGACAGCTTGAGAGTATGTAGGGTAAGGAGAGTCTCTTTACCCATGAAGACTTGCAACCCTTCTGCACTTGAAAGTTTTAGAGCATCCCAGGGACCATGTAGAGGGGCTGCTGAAAAGTGAAGTGACTTGCCCAGAGCCAACTAAGCAGTATATGCCAGACTGTAAAAATAATGAGACTAAAACTACAATTGAGAATAAAAGTAGCATCAATTTCCTGGATACCACAAAGGAGGGATGAGGGTTGGAGTGTAGAGCAAATTCCTGCTGTCGCTTGAATTTTAAAGAATCACTGCAATTACACATGTCAAGCAACTTATTTTTAAGTTCATAATGATAATTTTATATGCAAACAAACATTTTAATTATCCTAATGAGATAGACTTTTGCAATTATAAAGGATTCTAGTGGTACCACACTGAAATCTTTTCTCATTTATCTTTCCCACTGTTATAATTGCAGTTTGCATGGACAAATGCAATGCAAAAATGCACTGTAAAGCATTTACTATTCAACACATAAACATTCTCCAAATCACAAAATGTGGAACAGAAACAAATGAAGTTAATCTTGTTGCTCTACATTTTATCTTATTTTGGCACGGAAGCTGGAAATTCTTTTCAGTATAGAAGATTTCAAATCACTTCCTCATTTAAGCCTTTATTGCAAATATCCTGATAATAAAGTTCATTTCCGAAGCAAAATCTGTTTACCATACACTAAAAATTATGGCCTAACTTCTGTATCAAAACTCCCTACAGGTGATGTCAGAGTATGGTGTGCATTTTTGTCTTCTCTTTCATGATTTTTTTGCAGAGACTTTTTGGGGGATTACATTAAGATCAGATTGCTTTAACATTAGAAGAGACAGCCATAAGATCTGCTCACTCTGTGCTCAGGCGATTTGAGGTTAAATCTTCATGTCTAATAGTCCAATACCTCCATCATGTTTCTTGATATAGTTGAGCTGTTTACATTTTAAAATCTAATGTGATTTTAAATAGCAATGCAAAGCAGAAACAGCAGGGTGTGATTGTCAGATTCATTTGTGATGAAAATATTTTAACTAATTGTATAGATGTACATGAATAAGAGAACGTTCACATTTTAATATTTTCTAAAATAGATTGTGTAAATCACTGTGACAACTCTTTCCCCTTTTGGAGATTTATTTGCCCAGAGGATAATGCTGGATAAGACTATCTAATAAAGAGATAAAATTAACTCAAACTCTGTCTGTTTAGACAAAGGGGAAGTTGATATCCAAAAATGATCAGAAGAAAAAAAAATTTTGCTGAGGTTATTCAAAGTTGACTCTCTTCATGGATTAAATTCATCAGAGACTTGTTCCCTTCTCTATTTCCCTTTGCTTTATAGCCAGAGGCAGTTAGTGATGCTTGGTTAGAATTTCAAGGGCTCCCCAGAGAACTTGCCTCTCTACTGCAATCACCAGCATGGCTAGAATCCCTTCTAAATCTAGAAAGCAGCTCATTTCTGAAAGCTCTTGTATATCCATATGAGAAAAGATATTTAAAACCCTGACAAAGGACATACAACCCTTACTCTATATTTAGCAGCCATAACTTAAGTTATTCATGACTCCACCTAATAGTTCTGGATCTTTCTGAATCTACTAATGTAAACTTCATTTCCACTGGCTTCCTTTAATCATGAATTCTTTTTAGTATATTTGGACACTGCTTATGCCAATACCTTAAACTGTGGAATAGTTTACCTTGGCCTATAGGTTGTACCTATGCTTCATCCAACAATGAATAGCTATTAACTACTAATATCATATTTTAAATTTTACAAAGCATTTTCCTCACAGTGACCCTTGAAGTCAATAGTACAATGACTATTATCTCTTTTCAAGAAAGGATACAATTTTAGAGATTTGCTCAGTCACAGCTTTAAGTGTTAGAGACAAGATTCCAACCTAAATTCTTTCCAATCAGCTGTGTTGCCTTTCACTGCTTCTACCTATGTCCTGTAGATTTTTGACCACCATACCACTGGGAACTGTCTCTCAGACTTTACCATCAAGCTCATGGGCTGGATTGATTTCTTGAATGCTAGGCTCATAGCTGTGATGTACTCATCATCTTTCCATTGATGATCTCTAACCTGCACTCCATGCATTCCATGTCCTGGCACTCACCTGCTCCACCCTGGATCTACTTATGACCTGGGGCAGAGAGTTTTCTCTCCTGGTAGGTGAGCACTGGACTTGGAATCAAGAAGACTCTTGTTCTTAAGTTCAAATCTGGCCTCAGACACTTATTAGCTATCTGACCCTGGGCAAATCACATAACCCTTTTTTCCTCAGTTTCCTCATCTGTAAAAAGAGATAGAAAGGGAAATGTCAAAACCACTCCAGAATCTTTGCCAGGAAAATCCTATATGGTACTATGAATAGTAGAACATCACTGAAAAATGACTGAACAGCACAGCATTACATAGCAAAGCCATATTTATGTGTTTGACTTCATGACACCATGGTCATGAACTTAGACATTCTTTGAAGCACAATACAAAGAGGGCAGAATTTTATCTATTAGTGAGGGCTGAGTTAAGAGTGTATTTAGGTCACACTGATCACCCTTAGCCTAATGAGATGAGTACTTTGACCCCAAAAGATAGAGAGTGAAGGGATAGAGTTTGCTTTATCCTTCAAAACTTTAATGAGTTTGTCTTTTCCATCAAGTATTTTCTGGTACTGGTTGGAATGCATTATCCCTGGGGACTATCTGTGATTCCCTTTAATATATCATTATATATGTAATGTATGCATATATAATCCTTTATACATAATAATTAAAAAGATCAAATAACTGGGATTAACACTAGTTTAACACTAGTGGGTTCTATAGAAGGGAATTTCATCTTATTAGTTCCTCCACTTTTTGAAGGATAAAATTAACATTTAGTAAATCAAAACATTTTTAGCTTCAACAGTTCTTCAGTAATTCACTTCAATGAATTTATTGTTTCTATTGCCTCTTCATTTTGTCTCCACTCAAAAGATTCTCTATCATGGTTCCCACTCTAGAATCTGGAATTTCTCCCTTGGATAACTCTACAGTATTCACATGAGTATATATACAGTTCTTCTCTACTCTACTCTACCCTACTCTACTCTGCTATTTACCCCACTCCCTTACCTAAAACTGTTTACCTTTTTAAAAAAAAAAAAAACTTCTTACCTTCCATCTTAGAATCGGTACTGCATATTGGTTTCAAGGCAGAAGAATGGTAAGGGATACGCAATAGGAGTTAAGTGACTTGCCCTGGGTCACACAAGTAGAAAGTATCTGAGGCCAGATAAACTGTTGACTTTTGAAAGAGGTATGTCTTATTAGAGGAAGAATATTGATGTCATATGTGCATATTAGACCTGCAGGTCTCAGTAATGCCTAAGAGATTAAAGTTGCCTCTAACAAGGAGGAACATGTATTAAGCACCTGCTATGTGAAAGACTGAAATATGTGATTGGGAGTTGTCTATATTTCTATGTAGACACCACAGACCATAGCTTTTTATTGTTGATTCCTTTCCTGGATTTTGTTTCCTCTGAATTTATTTCAGGCATGGCTAACAAATTTATTTTGCTTGTCTATGCCTCCTTCACAAAGATTTTGGTTTTCTTTTTCTTTTTTTTTAATGGGAATTTCAGAGGGAGAAAAATTGCTTGTTAATTGGAAAAATAGTTTTAAAGAGCCTGATTTTTGCTTTGCTTAAAGATTATAAGGAGAATTTCAAAGTAAAAAAAAAATTAAAAATAAAAACAAGCATTTCAAGAGGAAGAGAGGAATCCTGACTAGCATCTAGTTGATAGAAGGTAGGAGACTGTGACTCAGAATATACAGGAAAGAGGAGCCAAAAAAACCCTTTGAGCTAAATAACATGAAGTTCTTCCTCAAATGAATGGAACTAGATCCTCTGAGCATCAATGAATTTTTTTGTCTTGCAAGAAATGATAGTGTAACCATCAGGTAAGGAATGAATGAATGAATGAATGAATGAATGAATGAATGATTGAATTCATCACTATCACTATTGTTCTTCTGAAATTTTAGATACTCTCTGTAATATTGAGGTTTATGAATACAGGTAGGTAGGATTACCTTCTTTCTTCCTTTTAAGTTAAATGCTCTTTTTGATTAAATTTGTAAGACTCCAGGCCAATATTTTCCCACTACCTCTTGTTATATTCACTACATCCTTGGCCAAGAATCTACTATTTATATATTTATAGTTCAGCAATCTTCATGCATCTCAGACACCATCTTATTTTTTTGAAATTTATGTAAAATATATTTCATGTTATCCATGTGTGGAAGAAAGCAAGAAACATTTCTTCAATTTGTACTCAGAGTCCATTAGTTCTCTTTCTGGAGGTGGATAGTACTTTTCATCATTAGTTCTTTGGAAATGTTACAGATCATTATATATCACTGCACTACTGTTGTTACTATGTATATTGTTCTCCTGGTTCTGTTACTTCACTTTGTTTCAGTTCATATAAGTCTTTCCAGACTTTTCTGAAACCATCCCCTTCATCCATTCTTATAACACAATCATATTCCATCAAAATAATATACCATAACTTGTTCAACTGGGGAAGTTGATGGACATCCCCTTAATTTCTATTTTTTTGCAGGCACAAAAAGAGCTGCCAACAATACTGTATGTATGTGTCCTTTTCCTTTTTATTTTACCTCTTCTGGATATAGATCTAGTAGTGGCCTAATGTCATCATCTTAACCAGCTGATCATTTTCTAAAGTTACATTCTTTTTATAGTCTTATCTTTTATCAGCAGCATTGATTAAACTATCACCTCTAATCCTAAACTCTTTTATTTCATGCAAGAAACTTTGTGATCCTTAGGAAGGCTTTCTTTTTTTTTTTTTTAATTTATCACATGTTTATTTGGATACATGATTTGAGGTTTGGAATTTATTTTATTTTTCTTACTAACACTTTTTAAAAATTTAAGTTAATTTATTTAGTCAATTTAGAACATTATTACTTGGTTACAATAATCACATTATTTCCCTCCCTCCCCTCCACGCACCCTTTCCACAGCCGACACCCAATTTCATTGGGTATTACTTGTGTCCTTGATCAGAACCTATTTCCATGTTGTTGATGTTTGCACCAGGATGTTCATTCAGAGTCTACATCCCCAACCATATCTCTTCAACCCAAGTAATCAAGCAGTTGTTTTTCTTCAGTGTTTTCACTCCCACAGTGTTTCCTCTGAATGTGGATGGTGGCTTTTCTCGTAGATTCCTCCGAGTTGTTCAGGGTTACTGCATTGCCACTAATGGAGAAGCCCATTACATTCGATTTTACCATGGTGTATCCTTCTCTGAGTACAATGTTTTCCTGGTTCTGCTCCTCTCACTCTGCATCAATTCTTGGAGGTTGTTCTAGTCCCCATGGAAATCCTCCACTTTATTATTCCTTTTAGCAAAATGGTATTCCATCACCAACATATACTACAATTTGTTCAGCCATTCCCCAATTGAAGGGCATCCCCTCATTTTCCAATTTTTTTGCTACCACAAAGAGCGCAGCTATGAATATTCTTGTACAAGTCTTTTTCCTTATTATCTCTTTGGGGTATAAAACCAGCAGTGCAATGGCTGGATCAAAGGATAGGCAGTCTTTTAGCTCCATTTGGGCATAGTTCCAAATTGCCCTACAGAATGGTTGGATCAATTCACAACTACACCAGCAATGCATTAATGTCCCTACTTTGCCACATCCCCTCCAGCATTCATTACTTTCTTTTGCTGTCATGTTAGCCAATCTGCTAGGTGTGAGGTGATACCTCAGAGTTGTTTTGATTTGCATTTCCTGATTATAAGAGATGTAGAGCACTTTTTCATGTGCTTATTAATAGTTTTGATTACTTTAACTGAAAATTGCCTATTTATGACCCTTGCCCTTTTATCAATTGGAGAATGGCTTGAATTTTTTGTACAATTGGTTTAGCTCTTTATAAATTTGAGGAATTAGAACTTTGTCAGAGGTTTATGTTATGAAGATTGTTTCCCATTTGGTTGCTTCCCTTCTTTTTGGTTGCATTGGTTTTGTTTGTACAAAAACTTTTTACTTTGATGTAATCAAAATCATTGATTTTACATTATGTTGATTGCATAATCTCTGTCTTCATCTTCTAGTCAGAATACCACTCTCCTGTTTTCTTTCACTCTTGATTGAAGACCTGTATTCTTCAATTCCGGAACAACTGGAACAATCAGGAAATGCTGGAACAATCAGGAACCTGCATGCATGTAAGGTTTTTACATGTGCATGTATGTAAGATTGAAATTTTCATGTGCATGGAAGTAAGCTGAGTTCTTCATGAATGTTTGTCAGAATTCATCAGTTATTCTTCATGTGTGGAAGTAAGCATTTCATGTGTTCATCTCCATGCATGCAAGTAAGCTTTACTCGTGTTCATCTTCATGGGTGTGTGTAAGCGTAATAGTATAGTGCATAGGTTCTTAGAATTTTGTTTTTTCAAGAATATGAATATGAAGTTTGCTTATCTTTTTGGATTTACTTTAGTTATGTTTTGGAGTTAGAATTTGGATATAATGTATTTTCATTTGAAGTAACCTTGTTTCTTTCTGTTCTGTTACTAAGACTGGCAGATAATTTGTATAGAATATAGAGGCTATTCTTTGGCTGCTAATCTTTTAAATGCATATTTTCCTTGTCTGTGTTACTGGCTGCATTTCTTTCTAGAACTGTTGTATTTGATTCAGGGGTGCTTTCCTTTCATCTTCTTAACATGTGCAATGCTCTCTTGACTGTACTATCTGTTGATATGTACTCTCATGTGTGCTTTCCTTCGTTTTCCATAGGGACTGTTATTTACTGTTGATTAATTTCTTAGGGCTATTCAATATTATGGGTGTGATGCAATTTTATATGTGAAGAATGGAACCATAGATTTCTTTGATCAACCTTTATAGATGTTGGGGTTGTCATTACAACTGATGTTGGTCCAATCAATCTTGGTTCTGTAGGAGATTCTCTATTAAAGTTCTTGACATATACCTTATCACCTGGTTTTTTCTTATGCAATGAAAAATCTAGTGGTATTCTTTGCACATGCAAACCAAATTTCCTTAATTCTATTCTACATTGTATCTGTTTTAATTATTCATGAAGAACACATTCCCCTTTTAACATGGACAAGTAAGGTGACTTTATTGTTCTACCATGCCAAAGTGGCTGACCATATAGCATTTCAAATGGTGATATATGCAAGTCAGTTCTAGGCCTGGTTCTTATGTTGAACAAAGCAAGAGACATAACATCTGTCCATTTTAAGTGTGTTTCTGAACAGAGTTTACCTATTTGTGTCTCCAATTCTTTGTTCATATGCTCAACCTTACCAGAACTTTGGGGCCGATAAACTGAATCGTAGTTGCACTTAATCCCCAAGTTTTTGTAGATTTCTTGTAGAACCTGGGACCCCTTGTCGAAATCTATGGTATCAGGAATGCCATGTCTAGGTATAAACTCCTTTAATAGAAATCTCACTGCCGTTGCAGTGTCATTTTTCTTGGATGGACATGCTTCAACCCATCGAGTCAGTCTATCCACAATCACCAATGCATATTTGTATCCCTTGTCTTTAGGCATGTTGATATAATCTATTTGAATACACTGGAAAGGCATATAACTGAGTGGTCTGCCTCCCAATGCTATGCTCTTAAAATGTCCTTGATTATATGTTCTGCATGTTTCACATGCCTGACAAGTTCTAATGGCATTTGTTGTTATTCCTGGTGCTGTCCAATACCTCTGTATGGTATCCAGAATCCCTTGTACTCTGTAATGTCCCTATTGCATGAATTACGGTACATAGCTGTTGATACAACTTTTTAGGGAGAATAGGTTTACCCCCTTGAGCAGTCCAGATGCCCTTGATTAGTTTAACACCTAACTGCTCTTGCCATGATTGTATTTCTTCTCTGTCGTAGGCTTCAGTGAGATTCTGCCTTTTAATCAGAGAGAAATTCAGCAGATGGTGAGGTCCGAACTTTGCAGTGTATTTTGATGTTATGTCTGCTCTGTCATTCGCTAGGGATATTCTGTCCTTACCATGAGTATGTGCCTTACAATGGGTTATGGCCACTTCTTTGGGAAAGTCTACAACAGTTATAATATGGCCTATTAGGATGCCACATGCAATTGGTTTCCCAGCTGAAGTTTTATACCCTCTGTTTTTCCATATGTAGGATGACAAATGTACAGTGGAGAAAGCATAGTGTGAGCCTAGAAAGATATTGGCTCTTTTCCCTCTAGCTAATTCTATGGCCATAAGTAGAGCCTTGAGTTTGGCTCCCTGGGCGCTGACATGACTTGACAATGATGCATGCCAAAGTGTTCTGTCATTGTCAACTACAGCTTCCCCTGTGAATTTTCTCCCATTGAGAACATAGGAGGGCCCATCTGTGTATAACTTTATTTCTGGATCAATAAGACATGTGTCTTTAAGGTGTTCATTTGGTTTGTGCATGTGTTCTACTATTTGACTACAATCATGCAATTCTTCTCCACCCATTGGCAAATTAGGAATCAGAGTTGCTGGGTTCAATGGTGCACATCTATGAATTGTGATATTATCATTGCCTAACAGAATGACTTCATACTAGGATATTCTTGCATCGGTGAATGAATGTATATTCTGCGACTGTAACAGTTTTTCAATTTGGTGTGCAGAATACACATGCAATTTATATCCCAGTACTAAATAATATGACTTCTTGACCATTAGAGCTGTAGCTACTATGCTCCTGAGGCAATGCACCACTACCAATTGTCTTCAGCCTCTTTTAATTGTGTTTTGAATTGTATTTTGAGTTCTTCCAAAGCCTGTGTCCAATTTGTTGGGTTTTCTGTTTTATTGTGTGGTGTTCCCTCCTCTTCTGTTCCATTTGCTCTTTGTTCATTGCCTGTACAGAAGGTGTCGACTGTAATTTCTTTTTTCTTTTTCTGTTGTTTGCTCATATTTTCCCCTTCTTTACCCTCTGCAGTTGTCTGTGCTCTTGCAATTCTCATTTTTGGGGGTTTTTTGGGGGCTTTTCTGTCAGTCTTCCTTCTTGGAGTTTTGTCAGCAAGTCTCTCAGTGCAGTCTGTGAGGGAGGAGTATTGAAGCTTTTGCTTCCTTGTCATCTGGAGGCTTTGATTGGATTACAGTCCAGCAGTCTGTGGGGGAGGGGTGTTGGAGCTTGAGCTTCCCTGTCCTCTGAAGACTTTTGATGAGATTAAGTCTAGCTGGGTTGGTTTGGATGGGCCCTGAGGCCAAAACCTCCTGGAAGGGGGGAGCAATATAGAGGGTTTCCACTGCTGCAACTAGGCTGCATGCTCTACGCTCCTTCTTTAACTCCTTCCCCAACATCTGTATTTGGTGCTCTGAGTCTGGCACAGCTTTGCCTGCAAGGTACTCCCTGTTGACCAGAGCCTTTGCCTGCCCAGAGGTTCCAGCTGCCTCAGGAGACTTAGCACTCTAGGTGGGGGAGGGGTGGTCCTGGGACCTTCCTTCTCCCTTCCTTAAATTTGAGTGTTCTCGAATTCTGACTTTTGCTGGGGGACCTTTTAAATTGAGTCCATCAGGAGGGTTCCTTGGCTCTGTCTTGTTGTTAGGTTTGATTTTCAGTCCTCTAGGAGAATTTAGTTTGTAATTGGTAAGGAAGGGTTTTCAGAGGTCTGAACTTTCACTAAGCTGCCATCTTGACTCTGCTTCAGGAATGCTTTCTACATTTCTAGCCATATTATTTTTGCAGACATGAATCTTCAAAGCAGTTAGGAGTTTATCTTTTCTGTCAAATCTTGGGAGGTTCTTTCACATATCCTGGGGAAATCAATCTAATCTAACAAGCATTAAGTGATAGCTACATTCAAAACATTGTTCTAAACATTTAGGATACTAATGACAATAAAAAAAAGGAAAAAACAATCTTTGTCCTCAGGGTGCTTATTCTCTATTGCCTGAATTCAATGTATACATAGCAAGTATAATGAAAAATAAAATAATGATAATAAATAATTTATAATAAGAAGGTACTAATAGCTGAGGATCAGGAAAGGACACTTTGGGAGAAAAATTTGATGGATGCTAGGGATTCCATAGGGGCAAAAGGGTTAGGTGTGAAGAAATGTCTAGTGATGGACAACTTTAAGAGATGGAGTGCCAGGTCCTGACCCCAACCCACCCCCTAGATCAAGTGCCTTGCCCATGCCTCCACCCTGTAAAAATAGAGATTTGAACCCCAGACTTCAATCCCCAGAAGTCCTTGCTAGTTCCCAGAGTGTCCCACTGAGTGCCAGGCTCACACTGTCTCTCCACCTCACTCTACCTAGGAGAGGGATGAGTTCTCCCATTGAACTGTTGGGCAGGGGGGCAGGTGATATAGCCAGGCTTAGGGAGAGGAAGATGCAAGAGTCACAAGCACTCTATTCTGCTCCCCTCTAGTTATGTGAGCTATGATCCCCTCAAACCTAGCTCCAATCCAAAGTGGAAATTGGGGGGACCTTGAAAATTTCAAAGTATACCCTCTTTAGGCAGTATTCAAAGAACCAGAAACCATTTAAAATCCAATACTTTATTGAAAGAGAAAGAAAAGGCCAGAAAAAAAGCAAAAAAGCCCCAGTTTATAGAAAAACCCTTTATTTATAAGAAAATATAACCCTTAGGTTAAATGATATCATCCTGACACATTTACTTGATCACCTACATTCCAGTCTTCCTGTAGCAGGTATCTTCCAAATGAAATGTTTTAGCAAATGATCTAGGATTGAAGATAAATTTTAATCTGGATGCAGGGCTGATTGGGAAATTGCTACCTTCCAGAGCTTCTAGCCCACCTTTCTCCTTCAGATTCAGGCAGGCACCCCTTTGAATGCAAATTGAACAGGGTGGGTTAGTGGCTGACAAATATAAATTAAAGCAGCCCAAGATTGCTTGTGAAAGAAACTGGGGAAGGAAGCTGAAGAGCCTAGTCCTGTGATGACGAACCTATGACACGAGTGTCAACACTGACAAGTAGCCATTTTTGATGACTCTCAACTGCATGCAGCTGCATACAGAGAAGTTTGGGCCACATGCCGAGAAGGACATTTCATCCTCTGTTCCTGCACGGCCAGGTGCAGTAGCTGAGGATAGAACATTTGCGGCAGTGTAGGGTAGACACTCTGTGCCAGAGGTCTGTAGGCCAAAACCACAGAACTCCAGCCCAGAGCATCTAGTTCTTCCGGTTAGGCTGTTAAGGGATCTTTGACCTCACTTCCCACCGGTGGAGCAGGGAGCAGCAGAATGCCACAGGGGACACATCTCTGGGGGCCTTGGGATTGCCATTACCAGCAAACACATAACCACAGCAACCATCATCCAATCTACTGTTCTGGGGTGTCGTGAATTACTGATTGAGCATCATTACTGAGATAAGTGAGGGGGAGGCTGGGAGAGGTGAGGGCCTATGCTCTGGATGCTGTTTCCTGCCATTAGAAATAGTGGCAGCCTACTTAATTTACATAAAGAATGCCATCTTGCAGCATAGTGCAAACTCCATTTCACCACTATTACTGTTGTGCATCCTTATTAACCCCTATTTCTGCTTATTAACCCTGCCCTTTCCTAAAAGACATTTTGTGGTCAGTTAGGCTAGTTAACCCCTAATTGCTTGCAGGGCTAACAGGCTATCTATAATTTTATCTTCTGTCACTGACCCCAAAATAAAATAAAAACAATGTTAAGTAAAGGAAGTGGTAGGAGTAGTAGCCGACCCTTTCAAGAGACATGGACTAAGATGTATGGCATTATAGAAAAAAAATGGCAGATAATTTTGCATTCTATGTATTGAAATGATAGTAAGCAGAATGTGGAATATAAATGGACATTTTGAAGCTTATCATTCCCAGCTCTTGAAAAAAAGTGAGGATGAAAGGAAGGAATACATTTCCAGGTACCTACACCTTTATAAGAGCCAATCTAATTCCATCCTTAAATTTGTAAAAGACTACAAATTTAACATCTGCAAGTTTGAGCATTGCTCACTGTATTGCTCAGCATGAAAAACACTCCTTGAGGGAGAATTTATTAAAGAAACTTTCCTAAAATGTGCAACAGTTCTATATGACAATATGCAGAATAAAGATGCAATTATTAAGAGAATATCTGAGTTGCCACTCAGTAGAAATGTCATAAAAGACTGAATAATGAGACTGAATACAAACATACAACATCAATTAAAGAGAGACATGAGTAATTATAAATATTTTTCGATCTCTCTTAGTGAAACTACTGATGTCACATCACCTGCTCAGTTGGCTATTATTGGTCAATATTCTGATAGTCTCACAATAAGAGAAGAGTTGATAAAGTTAGTATCAGTGCCAACAAGCACATCAAGAAGTGAAATATATAAGGTTGTTATATAAACATTTCATGACCTAAGTATTGATATCTCTAAAGTTGTGTCAGTGATGACAGATGGGGCACCAAACAAATTAAATAATATCAAGACCAACAAAAGAAACCAACTGACAGATGCACAAAGAAGTCACTAAGCAGGTAAGTTAAATAATTAGTTTTTGGCTTATTAAATACAGTTATATATTACAATTATACATTTTTGTTATTTAAACTATAAATATCATGAAATTATGTTTTTTTTTTCTTGAAGTGACATATACCACCCTAGTTATGCTCAGTTTTTGAAACACCAAGCTCAAAAGGTTGCCTATCACTGGCTTAGTCTCAGGTTCATAAAATTTATTCCTAAATCACTACAGTTTAAAAAGTTTTTTAAATACAAACTCAAAAGACATCTCCATATTTCAAAAATATTTTGTATAGTAAAGACAGTGGTTGCTCCTGATAGTAAAGACATAAATTGTTTGTCTCACTCTGGCCAAAGTTAATTAAGATGCCTTTGTATTCTGAATGGGGTGGGGAAATCTTGCTCTGCAAGGGTTGCTGTCTTGCTAACTCCTCCTGGAGAGCAGTCCAGCTGTACCTTCCTCCACCTTTCTAGTTAGGAACTCTGGTGAACTCTGTGCTGCAGGGATGGCACACTGGGTCCTTCGGGCACTGGGTTCTTGGCATGTGTGCCAACAGAGAAATCTAGGTGTGTCATCTCTGGCACATGTAACATAGGTTTGTCTCATAGGCCTAGGCTGAAAGAAAACCTCTCTATTGTTGTTACCAGGTCAAGAAATAGATGCCTCAAAACACCGTGGGAGTAAAAACATCAAAGAAAAACAATTGTTTGAATACATTGGTTGAAGGGATGTGGTTGAGAATGTAGACTCTAAATGAACCTCCTAGTGCAAACAACAACATGGAAATAGGTTCTGATCAAGGACACAAGTAATACTCAATGAAATTGTTTGTTGGCTGTGGGAAGAGTGGGTGGACGGGAGGGAGGGAAACAATGTGATTATTGTAACCAAGGAATAATGTTCTAAATTGACTAAATAAACTAATTCAAATGGGAAAAAAAGAAATAGCTGCCTCAGAACATTTAGGAAGAAGTAATCTTAGCTTCCTTCTCTCAACCCCATTGGATAATCCAATGGCATCTAAAGAGCTATCATCATTTCTTAGAAGACAAGAAGCTTATTCCTCTTCAGATGTTTTAAGTTCCTGCATCTTGAGGAAGAATATCATATTTTTTTTATTTAGCTTTTTTTTTCTTTTTTCTCCTTTTCCTTCCCCTCTTGGTTATATTCTTCTATCCTCTGTCATCTTGATGCAGGTCAGGATTCCCATCTTCCTCTTCAGATTCTTAATTTTTTTTTTACATTTAAATCCTTCCATTGTTTAAACAAATCCTTACTGTTTATATTTATTTCACATTTTAATTAATTAGTTACATTAAAATTCCCAGATATCTTCCTTCTTCCTTCTCCTACACACACTGGAGGACGCAACATTTTACAAAATATATTTGTATATATAAAACTATGACTTGATTGTTTCTACTTACCAGTTCCTTCTTTGCTGATTGACATACACTCACTCTCTTTAAAAAGTATATTTTTACAATGAACAAGTATTTACTTTCTCCCTCTTATACCTCCATACTTTGTAAAGTAAGTATAATTGAGCAATACAAATGTACACATTGGTCATATCTGAAAGTGTATGCTTTATTCTTTATTTTGAATCTATCCCATTTCTCAGTCAAGAGGTAGTAGCATGCCCCATCATCAATCCTTTGGAAATGTGATTGGTCATTGCACTGATCACAGTTTTTAAGACATTCAGAACCATTTTTCTTTACAATGTTTTCCCTTGTATATATTGTTCTCCTGAATCTTCATTTTCCCTGATAAACTAGAAAGTGGAGAGGTAATTCTTGAGATTTTTAAAAAATCTTCCCTTCTATAGTTGTCCTGAGACATTTCTTCACTTTGAGTAGTCTCTGACTGTTGCAGAAATCCTTGGCAGATTTTCTTGGTATAGTAGCTTCCTTTTTCCTTCCATTCTCATTAGAGGAGTTTAGAAAGAGCAGGTCAATGTTCCACTGGCACCTGACCAATACCAACTTGTCTTATATGCTTATAATAATAAAAACTCACCTCTATATTATTCTTTAAAGGTTGCAAAGTCCTTTTTATAGTAAACCTATGATGCAGCTATTATAACTATTATTTCCAATTTATAGATTAGGAAAATGATGCTAGAGAAACTCATTGATTATTTCTAAGGTCATATATGCAATGTGCCAAACTGGAATTCAAACCCATGTTTTTTCTGATTTCAAGTATAGTGCTTTTTCTGCTGTTCCAGTGATTCCCACTTACTTTTAAAATACAACATGTTAGGTAGTCATTCATCCACCCTGTCCTGAGAAGAACTTCTTTTTTTCTGCCATAGATTGCCTGAAGATTTAGACAGATTATTTAATATAAACATGTTTGGCAATCTCTAGATAAAGGTAGCCCACAACATAGTCTTTATATACTCCTATCAAGAGGGTACATATCTCAGTTTCATAATAATTCACCTAGGTGTGACGTTAATTTAAATCTCCTAGAGTCTGAATCAGTGTCCTGGCTTACAATATCCTTGGGGAGGAGTAAAGGAGTAGGGAACCCTGCCTAAAAGAATCTAGGCTGGAATCCCAAAATCATGGCTTACAACAGTCTACTCTTTGACCACCAGCCATTAATGATATGAGTGGCAAATAATAAATATCAATTTCATAGCACAATTGCTTCCCTTTAGACCACCCCCAACATGGCAGCTTAGTCCCACAAGAAGAGCAAAAACAAAGGACTACCCATCCTTACATCTCTGTCCATTATTTCTCTGAATGTCCATAATGCTCATGTTTGCCTTATTTTGTTTTCCATTGCTTCAGAGACTAATATGAAACTGAATGTCCTGAGAGAGGTTTCAAATACCTCAAAATATTTATTGTATACCTACTTTGTGCAAGGTACTATTGGATGTTATGTATAATTTTCAGTGGAAATATTGGAAATATAATTTTCCTTTATGATTTAATACTTTATGTGTAAAACACTTTCTCAATCAACAAGCATTTATTAAGTGATTACTACATGTTAGTCACTATACTAGGTACTGTAGAAACAAAGAAAAAAATGAAATAATCTCTGTCCTCAATGAACTTACATTCTATCAAAAGAGGAAGAGTTTTATATGTTTGCATAGCACTTACAATGTGCCAGGTACTGTGTGCTAAGCATTTTTCAATATCATCTCATTTGATACTCATCATATCATTACAAGACAAGTGCCATTAATATCTTGATTTTATTGTTGAGGAAATGGATTCAAATGGTTAAGTGACTTGCCCAGGGTCAATCCAATAAACTTTTATTAAGTCTTTATTACATGCCAGATATTGTGCTAAGTGCTGAGGATATAAAAGGAAGCATAGGACAGTTCCTGCCCTCAAGGAGGGTTCACAATCTAATGAGGGAGACAACATGCAAATGATAACATACAAAACAAGGTACATACAGGATTCATATGAAATAATACTTTGTAACAAAGAAAAGGCACTAGAATGAAGAAGGGTTAGAAAAGACTTCTTGCAAAATATGAGATTTTAGCTAAGACTTAAATGAAGCCAGGGAAGTCAGTAGGAAGAATCAAGGAGGGATAATGTTATAGGCATGGGGAACAATAGAGAAAATATTCTTGGAATGGCCAGGAGACTAGTGACATTGATTGAAGCAATACACACCTTTACTGGATTAACATATGTCCTTTGATACACTTGTTAATTACCTCATTATTCTGCTTTGTTATAATTTCCATTGTTTCTTATATGCTTTGCATTAGTATTAAGCCCATTTTGGGGCATAAATGTAACTATATTTGTTTGCCATTCTTACTTAGTGACTTATCCTTATTTAAGCGACTTGTTCATGGTCATTTAACTAGCATCTAGGAAGTGAATGCACAACTTCATACTGTCTAGCATTTTATCTACTCTCCCACACTATACTGCATATAAGGTATTCATTGTTTTGATTCAAATTCATATGGAATAGTCTTCATTTTTAAGAGATAACGTCTTAGGAGGTGGAGCCAAGCTGGTGGTGTAGTAGCAGAAGTCTTCTGAATCTCCCTCCAATTGATCATTACAAAGTGTCTCAAAAGGACAGAAATCAAAACCAGACAAGTAAAAGGACTCTCCCATTGGACACAGCATTAAAGGTAGGCAGTGAGTGAGTATTTCTATACTATAAGGGGGTGAAACTGCATTAATCAACGCTCAAGCTGATCACCCCTCTCCAACACCACCTTCCCAAGATAGAGTTAGAGTGAGGGCGGAGGCAATGTCTAAATTCTCAAGAGCTGGCTGGACACCACAGACTTATCCCTGAGTGCAGTACAAGGCCTTAGCAGGGAGAGCATGGAACTTGGACAGTAGAGCATGGAGTTTGGGCAGAAACATGACTGGTCACATTCCAGGTGGCAGGCACTGGGAGGAAACCTTCAGTTCAAAACATATAGTGCAGCTGAAAATCCAAGAAGAGGAAGCCTTAGGGCAAGATGCTTTAAAGTGCAACCTAACAAAGAACATCACAGATCTACCTGCCCTCACTTAGGCTTCTGACAGGGAAGGGAAGATACTACCAAGGCAAAGCCCTGTGAGACAGAAGCTAAGAAAGCAATGACCACCAACACACAGGGGCCCCAATCCACTAGTGGCAAAAGGAAGATGCAATAGCAAAAAAAGCTCTTGATCCTGGATAAATTCTGTGGAGAAAAAGAGCAAAATACAAGCAATGGAAGAGAGTGAAAAACAAGCAAACACATCCAAACTTTCAAAAAAAAGGAAATTGGTCAAAACAAGTAAGAAAGGCAGAAGAAAAATAAGAAGAAAATTGGGGAAACGAAATGAATGTAATACAAAAAGAAAACAAAAAGACAAAATTTCCCATTTGGAAAAAGAGACCTAGAAATCAAATGAAGTTTAATAAGTAAATTGGAGACCAGAATTGACCTGCTGGAGGCCATGAAAAGCAGGATTGGACAAAATGAAAAGGAAAATCAAAAGATCATAGCTAGAAACCAGTCTTTACATACAAGAATGGGGCAAGTAGAAGATAATGATCTCATGAGACAGCAAAAATTAATAAAGCAAAATTCCCCCTCCCCCCAGCTCTAGGCAAATTGAAAGGCTGTAATTGACTCCTGAGATGTGATGAGGTGGAGAAAACTGTATATAAGTGGGAATCTGAGAGAGATTCAGAGTCTTTATTCTTGACTCATTCTTGGTGGCTCTTAGACTCAGGATCATGAGCGCTATTGGGATTCTTGGATGTCTTGGCCTCATGTGAGCTGAAGGTTCTCAATAGTTTTCAGCATCTTTAGGCTCTTTAGATTTTGGCTTCCTGATTCAGACTTTGGGTTCTGGCAAAGATTCAGCTTCCTACATTGAAGACTTGGGCACTCAGGTGAGACACTTGCCTCCTTGGTATGAGAGACTTCCCTTTGTGGCTCGGTCTGTTCCGTGTTGGTTTTTGGTTGTTGAAACTCCTGACTGGAGACATTGTCATGACTGGTGAGATTTGGGTTTGCATTCATGGTCTGGAAGCACTCAGATTAGAATTTAGGGTACATTTAGCTAGGCAATATTTTCTACCTCCTTCCTACATTTCCCTCTTTACTGTCTCTACCCTTCTGTAATAAAGCTACTAAAATTACTAACATACTCATAGCTTAATTTCTAATTTTTTATAAATGACAACCACAATAATTCTTTTTAACTCATAAATTTAGTCAAACTATTTTTAACCTTACAATGCACAAAGGGCTTTAAAAGAATGCATATCCTTTGACACACCAATGTCACTACTAGGTTTGTACCCCAAAGAGATAATAAGGAAAATATTTGTACAAAAATATTCATAGACATATTCTTTGTGGTGGCAAAAAATTGGAAAATGAAGGGTTGTCCCTCGATTGGGGAATGGCTGAACACATTGTGGTATACGATGGTGATGGAATACTATTGTGCTTAAAGGATTGATGATCTGGAGGATTTCTATATGAATTGAACCTCAGTGAACTGATGCAGAGGGAAATGAGCAGAACCAGGAGAATGTTGTTCACAGAAAGTAAAATATTGTGGAATAATCCAGTGTAATGGACTTTGCTACTAGTAGCAATGCAACAAGGCAGGGCATACCTGAAGGACTCATAGGAAAGAATGCTAAACACATTGAGAGAAAGAACTAGGGGAGTAAAAATGCAAAAGAAAAACATATATCATCACTAATCACAATTGCTACCTTTCCTTGATACAGTATGTGATTTGGGGTTTAAACTTTCAAAAATCACTATAGCAAAAATGAATAATATGGAATTCGGTATCAAGTGATAACATTTGTACAACCCTGTGGAATTGGTTGTTGGCTCTGGGAAGGGGGAGAAAAGTGGGGAGGGAATGAAAATGAATTATGTATATATGGAAAAATATTTTAAATGGAAATTAATTTAAAAAAGAATATTACCATTCTTCCACTCATGTAGGAAAAAAAGAGATAACATCTTAGTATACATCAGACTCCTTTGTAATTTGAGGAAATGTGCTATCATCTTAAAGAATTTCTATTTTTTTTAAATTCCAGACTTGACCTGCACTCCCAAATCCAAATATATAGTATATATTTTACAAATAAAACTTTTACCAAGAAAAATTCTAAATGCAGAGATACATAACTATATTTATAGATACAGATATACTTATTCATATATATATATATAATATATTGGGCATAAATCATATAGAAAATATGAATCAGCAGGTTACTCAGACAGAAAATGGCAAAAACCAATGTCCAAAGCTCTAACAGAAATCAGGTCATGGCTTAATTAAAATCAGACAGTGTATCCAAAAGAAATTCAATATGTACTCAGTTCTCCATTATCCATGAGGAGATTATCTATGGTTATGTCTCATCCAGAGCAAATTATTCAATTTTTGCCAACAGAGATTAAATCTTTCAGAGCTGCTAAAACAAGACAGAATTTTGCTTATATCAAACCATGTAGTACACGTTTTCAACCCCAAAATGGTTGGTTAGTTCATCCCTTGCATGTAACTTAATTGAATTTTTTGTCCCTGTAACCACATTTAAATAGTCTTCCTGGGTCATTGCCTTCTGAAGGGGAAGATCCATTTGGGATGGTATTGAATGAGGCTGAGGGAAAATCTGGAAGAAATCTAGCATTTGGAGATAAAAACTCTTTTATCTCATAGCTTTTAGAGGAAAGAATGAGCTATGGGGTATCATAGAAAATCTTTGCTTTGCTAAGAATAATCGATGGAGATTATAATCTTGTTGAGCATTTATAATAGCCATTATTTGTCACACAGAGAAAGATGCCTAATTAATGTTTTTTGTTGATTGGAGAACATTATTTATTAATTTCCCAAGTATATAATTTAATTTTAATGTACTCAAATTTATGTATATAGTTAATCCATATACATAACTCTTCATATTTTTGTTGTGGGGATGTATGCATGTATTTTTATTTCTGGGGACCCTGAAAAACAAATCCTCACTTTCATTTGTGTGTATCTTTTGCTTTCTCATTTTAGGCATGGTTTCTGAAATCTTAGATCTCAAGTCAAATAAATTCAAGACAAGCCAGTAAGCATGTTTTATACTTGCTATGAACCAAACATTATGCCAAGCACTGATAATACAAAGAAAGATTTAAACAATCCTTACTCAGTCTAAGTGGGAGACCACAACATGTATGTACACCATGCATGCAACTATGCACAAACAAGATACATATAGGATAAATGTAATGAAATCCCAGAGAAGTCACTAGAATTAAGGAGGATTAGTAAAGGCCATCGAAGATGGGGTTTTATCTGAAACTTGAAATAAGTCAGGAGGTAGAGAAGAGGAGAGTGAATTCTGGGTACAGGGGGACAACCAATAAAAATAACACGGGAGGCCTTGTCTTAAGAAGTCAGTGTCATCGGATCAAAGAATATATGAAAGGAAGTAAGAAGTAAGGAGGCTGGAAATGCAAGAAAGAACCAGGTTATGAATAATTTTAAAAGAGAGGATCTTGAATTTGAACCTTGAGGTAATAGGAATCCAGTGTAATTTATTAAAAAGGATTATGATATGGTCAGAACTGCAATGTAGGAAGATCAATTCGATAGCTTCTTGACTTGACTTAACTAATCCAAAGTATCCCAAAGATTCTGATGAGAATCATTAGACCAAGTGACTTCTGTGATTATTTGTTTAAGCTACATAAATGATAATATTCTCCCCATTTTGAGTATCTATATCTATTTCTATATATATATATGTATATATATATATATATACATATACATAAAACAAGGGTAAAGAGAGAAGAAACTTAATTAGTATCAATAGTCTTTAGTTGAGGGGAAATGTATAATTGATGTCAGAGATATAGCTGACCCCAAGGGCCCAGAAAAAACAGTTCTTCAATCTCAACTCTCATGAGTTTCCAGTTTATCTATCACCCCCAAGAGGAATTATACCTTAGATCTGAGTCTTTTCCATCATCAAAACTGAAATAGCCTCTCTGGCCACAAACACCTGCCTTTTCATCTTCCCCACTCTCTGAATCCAGACAGGTTAAGTTATATGTAAAAGGTCACACAGACAGGAAGCAGCAGATCCAGGAATGAAACTTTGGCTTTCTAGTAGCTTTCCACTGAATCACACTGCTTGAAAGCCTTTCTCTGATAGCTCTAATTTCGGAGGGTGGAAAAATTCCTTGGCAAAACTAACATACCATTGGTTTTACATCCTTCAGGAAGTTGTGCCATAGATCACTTCCTTGGAATCCACTTTCAGTTTAATGTATCTGTTACCTACTTCCCTTTTACCTGTGGTACATGCTTAGGTTTTGCTGTTTTGAAACAAAGAAAGAGACAGAAAGAAAAAGAAAGAAAAAAGAGAAACAAACTTTTTATTGAATTTAACATCTCTTAAACTTTTGCTGCTGTGTGTGTGTGTATGTGTGTTGTGTATGTGTGTATGTTTGTGCATTTGTGCAAGACTACTTGCAAGCTCTTGATTCTATGGATAGAAACTTAATCTGTGATTTCATTGATATTGGGAATTCACAGAAGAGGAACTTCTAATAATGTAAGTCGGTGTCTTCTCTGTTAATTTTGATCTTAGAGAGTTGTCTAGAAAATTAGGATATAAAGTGACACACTTAGGTCAGAGCTAGTTTATATTAAGGATAGATCTTGAACATAGTTCTTTATCCATTGTACCATTTGTTTTTCATCATAATTTTTTTTAGTCTTGTAAGGGGAAAATAGGGATTTTTTATAAAAGGTTGGGCTGGATTATTTAAGAAGAGGGTCACTAGGAATTTAATTTATTTCCTAAGGAATTTAATTCCTAAGAAATGTATTTATAATTTATTTTTAAAATATAGAAAGAGTGAAGAAGAAAATCAGAGAGAGGATAGGGTAAAATATGTAGCCTAAGTACTAAATAATTTACTCCTGGCTCCTGGCTCAACCTGGGCAGGGAGAGTTTGTCCTTAGCTAGAGAGAACTAAGCAAAGCCAAGCACCTGAGGATGTCTCTTTCAAGAGGTAGTTCTCTCAGAGCAGCTGGGTGGCTCAGTGGATTGAGAGTCAGGCCTAGAGACAGGCGGTCCTAGATTCAAATCTGGCCACAGACACTTCCCAGCTGTGTGACCCTGGGCAAGTCACTTAACCCCCATTGCCTAGCCCTTACCACTCTTCTGCCTTGGAACCAATATACATATTGACTCCAAGACGGTAGGTAAGGGTTTAAAAAAAAAAAGGTATGTCTCTCCTGAGGACAGTCTCTTCAGAAAATCCAGGAAAGGAGTCAGCTCTTTTCACTTACCATGTGTCAGTACAAAGGGAGAGATTCAAGGACAGTCTCACCAATGTATAGGTCCAGTCAGTAGATTCTTCACCAGCCTCCAACTCGAACTTAGAAGTCCAGAAGAAGTTGAACTTCAAGTTGAACTCCACTCAGGAAGTTGTAATTCCCTTCTAAAGACCCTTTCTTTTGTGTCACTTCCTGTGCCTTCCCCTAATTTTAGGTCTACCAGTTACAGTTGAAACTTTGCTTAGGACAACCCATGGGGCAGCCAGTTTGATTCTGATTTGTCACCCACAATTGCACACATGGGTCACAGACCTCCCCAATTACTGATTGAGATGTTTATTCTTTTGGTGATTAGATCTAAAAATGGGCAGATCTCCCCATTCAACTATAAGGTGCATGCTTAGATTTTTGGTGATTAAATCTAAAAATGGACAGGGGAGTTAATTTAATTTTCAAAATCAGGGGAGAGTTAATTAATTTCATTTTCCCAGTCAGGGGAGAGTTAAATTTAATCTTCAGTCTTCAGTAGATGCTTCTAACTCCTCACTTTTTCTCCTTAACCCCTTTTAAATTAACTATTTAGACCAACATGCTACTAAAACTTTTTTTTTAGTGATTGCCAATGATTTATTTCTTCATTGCTTAACATTTAATAATCTTTTTTCCCTCATTTTTTCTTGAAATGTATAAGTATCTGACACAATTTATCAATATTTTTCTTCCTCTCTTCTACTTTGGCAACTGTTACACCTTTCTCTCCTTTTTCTCTTTGTACTTGTCTGAATACTCCTTTCTTGAGGCTTCTCCTGTTTCCTCTAACTTCTCCTTCTCCCCACTAAGTGTAGCAACCCCAAGATAGCCGTGAATTGTTTTGTTACTTCCTCTGCACTTGAGAGATAGCTAGTGTAAGGGTTAAATTAAGGAGTTTGACAAAGTGAGGAGAGCAGTTTAACAGAAACTTTGTTTAATTAGAAAGAAGTAGAAATAGAAAGATAGAAAAGAGAAAAAAAGAGATTATTAATCTTATACCCTATAAATATACCCCAAATTCCAAATAACTACCTAGAATTTCCTAAACCTATTTCTGTCTTCTGAGGATAGTTTCTTCTGCCTGGCATGCCAGGCCTATCTCTCCTACTCTATCTATAAATTATTCACTAACTCCCTAACTCCCTAAAATAACAGACAGCCTCCACTCACTCACTCCTTCAATCAGTTTTGTATAGTGGCACACTGTCAGTAGCCAATTGCCAGCAGACCCTTGCCTCAGAGACAGACTTCCTGCTCTTTAGAGGTCCCAGAGGCAAAAGATTCCCAAGTATCAGTGGCTGCTTCCCTTTCTCCTCACTGAGCAACTGTCCCCACTTCCTGGCAGAGGGCCCCTTACTTCCTCTCCTCAGTCCTGGTCTCCCTGGTAATGGAATATTCAGCCCTGCTCACTGACTCCTTTCAGTTCTGATCTGCTTAGAAATCCTACTCTCTAGCCTCTTAAGGAGACAGAGGGAGAGATGAAGAAAATCCCTGTAACACTAGGTAGGACATATGGATAAAGAACTGAGCTTGGAGTCAGTAAGATGAAGTTCAAATTCTGCTCAGGCATTTACTAGTTATTTGAACCTGGACAATTCATTTAACCTATTCTAACTGCAGTTTCCTCATTTGAAAGATAGACTTAATGGTCTCTAAGGTTCAGCTCTAAATCTATTTCTTTGCTGATTTTATTTGTTTCTATAGATTTATACAATTCTGTGATTTTACAACAGAATGCTAGTTTCTCTTCTAAGCTCTAAGCACAAATCTCCAGCTGCTGATACCTTAAACCCAATACATTAAAAACTCAACTAATTTTCTTTCCAACCTATCCCTTCCAATGTCTGAATTTCTTCCCAACCACTCTAGAAGCCTTAGAATCACTTTTGATAGTTACATCTCAGTCCTCTGGTATTTATCAATTTCCAAACCTTTTGGTTCTAAATTCACAAACCCACCACACTCCTCTCCAATCCCACTATCATTATTTTATTTCAGGCTCAAATGATATTCCTCTTGGTTGTAGTAGGCTCTTTTCTGATTTCCCTGTCTCTGGTCCCCTTTCTCTCTAGTCCATTCCTTACCTATCTTGAAAAATAATCTTCCTAACTATTGTCTGGTTTTCCCAAAATTTTAATTTATTATCTTATTGTCTCTAAGAGAACAGATAAACTCTTAGTCTTCAACACAAAGTCCTTAACATTTCTGGAATTAATTTTTAGCATTTCTACTGTTAAAAGTCCTTTTTTCAAAACTCAGCTCAAGTTCTTTCTCCTTTGTGCTTTCTTTATGGGTTAAAAGTATTCTTTCCCTTCTCAATTTTTCTAGAAAAAAATTTTGTTCAGATCTCTCTTTTGCTCTTATCACAATTTTACTTTTGATTATGTCAAATTTTCTGCCTCACCCTCAGACTTCACTCTCTGCGTTATTTTTCATCATTCTGTCTAGTACATGGCACAAGGCTCTTCACATTGCTTAGAAAATATTTGTTGAAATTAATTTTTTTAAAATTAGTTTTAGCTCCAACTGCTTCCTTCTCTCCCTTCAGCATAGTTTAAAAAAAAAACCCAAGGTCTTGGTTATTTATTTGGCACTGATTAAGAATAAAAATGATAATTATTGAAAAACATAGCTAAAAAGGCTCATCTGTGATATAACATAGTAGTTTAGTGTTTGATAAACCCAAGAAATTCAACTAATAGTTGCAAAGAATCCTCACTGTCAAAAAAAAATTCTTTTAGAAAAACTGGAATAAGGCCAGGCCTAAATTAAGTTTATACAAACATTTTACTTCACACATTCCAACAAACTCCAAGGTGGAGGATCATTATATATACAAGACAGGAAAAAGGTATCTTTTACAACTGTACAGATATTTCTGCCTAGCTATTATATTTCATCAGTCTGGTTCTCATCCAATAGAATTTGTTTTAAATACCTATTCCTGTGCTTGCCCTTATCATATGAAGCTAACCTCTGCCTCCAAAATTTCCTTAATATACAAATTCTTTAGCTTATGACTATATATGCTGCATTAGTAAACATGGGGAGGTAGATTGGGGAGAATTCTTGGCCAAATAAGTAATAGAAATGCACATGAAAGATAAGCTGGATACCCCTTAAACTGCTAAAATTTGAAATTTTTTTTCATAAAGAAATTGTTACAGTTAGCAATAAAATACTTAGAACTTTTGTTGTAGTAAGAAACTAGAAACTAAGTGAATGCTCATGAATTAGGGAATGATAATATATAAAATATAATGATTATATATATTATATGACCATATAATATGAAACAGTTATGAATAATAAATGTTATATTATAACATATACTACAGCATAAATATGAATATAATGCATTTCATTTTAAGAAATGAAATGGGCTGGTGTGGAAATACTAGGAGACATTTAAAAAATGACACAAGTAAGGCAATGACTATAAAAATATAAAGAAAAATTGTTTCTTTATAAAGAAATATAAAGTAAAAAAGTCTTAAAAATTCTCATAAATACTTGTCTATATGACCATTGAGATTCTGTTCCAGTCTTAAATTCTGTGGTTCTGAGCTTTTTAACTTTCCAGAGGCATAGGACACTAAATTGTCTCAATTACTTGTTATTACCTGGAGGTTAATCTCACAGATAATTTTTTGGATTGCTGTTTGTCATTATAAAAGACCACATAAATTAAAGAAGACAACTACACAATGATGTGCCATATATAGTAATATAATTTACTGGGAATTTATCAAGAATTGACTATGTCAATTCAAATCAACAAATACTTATTAACCATGGACTAAGAGCTAGGTACTGTGCAACCTGCTGGAAAAACAAAGCAAGACAAACACAAAACAAAACAGTCCCTGGAAATTTTAGTCTAAATGAGATCCTGGAACCATACTAAACACTTTGGTGAAAAACAAAACAAAACAAAATGAGTCCCTTCTCTCATGGAGCCAGACAGCTAAGTACCCCTTTATGCAAAATAAATGACAAAATTACTTTGATATAAATGAAACTAATAACATTCTTTTATACATAGTTAACTATTACATCAATTATATAAAACATTTAATTTTGTATACAGTGTTTAATTTAAGTATGAAAAGAAAATCTTGATTGAATTCCCTTTTGGTACCATGAATATTAATTTCTATTCCATATATCCTTAGTCTATATTTTCATAACTCATAGGGAGGCAGAGAGTTTGTTTTTGTGTATTCACTCCATTCTTATATTGTTCACATTAATTTTGCCATTGTACCAGAAAACCGAATGATTTGATTATTTTATTTTCTAAAGCTAAATGAAGCAGATAATTGAAAAGTCATTGGGAGCTTGACTTTCTTCAATTCAACAGGCTGGTCTTGAACTTTGAGGATATTTCTGTCTCCCTGTATTAGGAGAGTAACAAATACTGCAAAGCAAGATGAGATAAAAAGATGTTTTAAATTATTTTCTTTAAAAACTACTTATAAATTTTGAAATATTATAGTTACATTTCAAAAATGTTTTTAAAAGCCCAGATTGGGAAAATAACATCATGGAAAAGATAATGTATCTGGTAAGAAATATTGGGTTTATAGTCCAACTTTGGCACTTATTGTGTGACTTTGGACAAATCATTTGACCTCTTTGAGACTCAGTTTGCTTATGCACCAAGTGAATATAACATTTAATCTACTCTCTTCACAGGGATGTGGAAAGAAAAACACTTTTAAAATTCAAATATGCCATAGAAATGGAAGATTTTTGTTATTTCACTCAGGACATAAAACTTTGAATTCTGATCCTTTCTAACACACATCCATACTCCCATCTTCTCTTTACTTATCTTAGAACATTGCACTTTTATAGTGAGATAAGTATTCAATTCTTAATGTACTAAGATGCAGAGACAGAAAGTAGGTCATATCTGCAATGTTTCATCTCCCTAGACCTCTATTATAGAAGCAGTGTTATCTATGGAGATATAAATCTGTACTTTAAGAATGGAAACTAAACAACTGTTATTCATTTAATGTACCATATGGTATAGCCTGTGATCCATCTGGCCCAAGAGTCTGTCTCTCATAGTGGCACCAAGGGACATCTTGTGGGAAGTTATAATGGTCCATCTCGGAGATTAGGGGTCCTACAAAGGAATAAACTTTTAACTTCTCAAGCACTGTAATGTTGTTAACTAGTTTCTTGAGATATTTTAGAAACATTAAAATTTTTAAATCATTATGTTGTTTTTTTTTACAAAATAATTAATGAAGACAAGTTAGGATTTTAGAATTGATTCCTAAAAATCAGAAATTCATTCTCATTATATTATACTCTTATTCCAGGAGCTTAGATCTCATTTATGTCTACATATGCTAATTATACCCATTCCTGATTATAAATGTCACAAGGCAGAGATTTTTAACTTGAACCCAGTACTATGACATATAGAGATAATAAATAAGTTCAATAATGATAATGATGATGTAGAATGATAGAACATGAATATGGAAGTGGAGTGTTCACATATGGCATGACAGGGATTGTCATTTACTTCTAATGAAAAAGAAAAGTCTTCCTAGAGAAAGCTAAGAAGTAGTCATGAGAGAGCTTGATCCACTATAGCAAATTGCTTCTTATTGGTCAGAGTTGATAGACAACTGTGTGATATGTAATATTTGTGACCTCAAGGAGCCTACATCTGCCCTACACCTGCATCTCCCATAAGCCTGAAATTCTTGTCTGCCTATAATATTTTTAAAAAAACTTTTACCTTCCATCTTAAAATCGATATTGTGTATTGTCTTTAGGCAATGGGGGTTAAGTGACTTAGACAGAGACACAGCTAGGAAGAATCTGAGGTCAGATTGAATGCAGGACCTCCAGTTTCTAGACTTGGCTTCCAATCCACTGAGTCAACTAGCTTTCCCCTTATTTATTAAGCCTTTGTATTTAGAAAACTATAGTTAAAATATAAATGACTATCTTAGAAGGGAAATGTGTTAACCCATTATCACCTTCTTTGACATTTATTAGGAGGGAGAAGAGTTTTAGAGGATTAGTATCATGTAAAAATAAATTTTGATTTAGGTGAAGAAACAGGGAAGTTCTCAGGAGTAGGATCATAGAATTTAGGAGTTAGAAAGGATCTTAGCTGGCATCTCATCCAGTCTATGTCTGAAAAAAGAATCATAATTGCAACATATCTAATTACTTTCTGAAGACTTCCAGAAAAAATATGCTATCTTCTGAGGCAGCCCATTCCAGATTAATATAATTATGATAATTGGGAATTTTAAGAATATTTAAATGACATGAAACCTTTAGTGCACTATAGTGCTTCAACACACTGCACCAAATTTTGGTTCCAGGAGCAAATAGAAATCTAATCTTTATTCTCAATGCCAGTCATTTAAATATCTGAAGATAGTTATCCTGTTGGCCCTAAGCCTTTTCTTCTCTAGGCTAAACAATTTCACTTCCTTTAACCAAGATTCATATGATCCTACAAGAACACTCTTCTGTTCCCTGTTTGCCATCATTTGTGTGCTTTATATCTAATGAATGTATTTTTTTCAGTATGGTAGCCTAGAAGGTGGAACCAAGATGGCAAAGGGAATTGAGCATTTCTGTTGTGGTCTTTAAACATCTTTGAAAATATACTTTAAATGAAATTTGGAGTGGGATAATAAGAAAAAATCACAATATTGTATTTTTCTGAGCCCAGGATGGTGTCAGAAGACTGAAGGAGAGAGACATTTAGCTGTGGATAATGGGGCGGAGGCTTCCTGGGAGTGGACATGAAAGAAGCAGTACCTTAAGGCCTGGAGATGCTGGTAAGAACTTGTAGCAGTAGAAGTGAGGAAACTAAACTTCTGTTTAGAAATATATTTCAAAGGTGCCCCTTGGCAGATCTTTTGCCCATTATCCAGTTCTGAGTCACAGTTTCAGGGTAGAGAGAAACATATGAAGTCTACAAGAGAGGACATAGAGGCCTTACCTAGGTAAGAATTAAAATGAACGCCAGAAGGATAATGACCCAAAACCTTCTAAGATCATACCACCATGGAAAAACTGAAAACCTAACTATATCTAGCCATAGAAGATCAAGTGAGCCATCCTGCCCAGAAGTGAGTGAAGCCTAACTCTAACATAAAGTCCAAAATCAAGGACTGAACTGGAAAAAGTGAAAAAAAGTCAATAACAATGGCAACAACAAAATGACCTGACCACAAAAAACACAGAAGGCAATGACTTGAAAATATCTACAAGAAAAGCCTAAAAGAAAAAAAGTCAGATTATACATAAACCCAACAATAATTCCTAGAAAAGCAATATCTTTCAATTTCTCTCTCTCTCTCTCTCTCTCTCTCCAAATATATAAATTAATAGCAATAAAGAGAAAATGGGAAAAATTATGTAACACAAGAAAAACAGGAAAAGAGAATTTAATAAGAGACATTAAAGCTTTACGGATGAAAATAACTCCTTAAAATTAGATTTGGTCAAGTAAAAACTAATGACATCATGAGATATCAAGAAATAATTAAACAAAGCCAAAGGAGTGAAAAAAGGAGATAATGTGAAATATCTCATCCAAAAAAATCAACCAGGATTACTAATTGAGGAGAGATAATTTAACAGTTATTGGACTACCTGAAATCCATGATGAAAAAAAACAACATAGTATGTTTCAAGAAAATATAAGGAAAAAACCCTAAAACTTCCTAGATATTTTGAAATCAAGGGTAAAATAGAAATTGAAAATAATTCACCAAATCACCTCTGGATAGAGAATCCAAAATGAAAGTTCCCAGGAATATTATGGTCAAATTCCAGAGTTCTCAGATTAAGGGGAAAACCCCCCTATTTTTCCAGTTATATGTAAAAACAAACTTTATCATTAATTTAAAAAAATTGATTTCCAAATATTCTCCCTTTTTTCCCTTTCCCCCCCTCTGGAATATCATATGCAAAGTCCTCTGTTCTTTTAATGCCTCAGCCAAAGGGCATTCCCAGAAGATTAAATCTAGCTCAGCTTCCAGCCATGAGGCCTCCTCCAAGATGAGGGGCCTTCTCAGAGGCTGGTGCCTTCAGAAGGGTCAAGAGAAAGGGGAGTCAGCCTTATCACTCACCACATGGTCCCTTCAGGGAAGCAGTCTGAGTTCCCATGCACCACCAAGTCAAGTTCCACTGCCAAAGTCCTCAAAAAGTCCCTATCACAGGAAGTCACACAGAATATAAAGGCAGTTCTTTACATCACTTCCTGTGTCTCACATGTACCAATGGTGGCTTAAACTTGGCTTAGGACAGCCCAGGGGGTCAGTCAGTTATTTCTGATTTGTCACTTGCTAGCACAAGCAGTCATAGACCATCCTCCCCCACAGTTAATCCGTAAGTGGGAGTGTATTCATTCCTGGTTGATAAAATTCTAAAGACTAAGCCGGGTGGAGTAAATCTAAATTCACAATCATATGTAATTACAATCTGTTACCCTAAAAACTACAACCCCCACCAAAACTATGATTCCTAGAACCCTACTCATTTCCTGTCATTATGTGCTGATGTAGACAGGATGTAAATTGGGTGGAGGTCTGTCTCTGAGTCTCTTTTCTTCCTGTGGTAGTTTTGTGGAGTGGAAATTTTTGACCAGGTAGAAAAACTTAGTCATGTGGTTTTATTTCATTAGATAATTACCTTTTTTATTTCTTTACTTCAAGTGATTATTAATAAAACTCATAAAATATTATACATGGAGTTATTTGGATATTAATTTTAATCTTAGAAACAGAGCCCTGCACCCAATATAGCAAAGGATCCCATTTAATCTCCTTTTGACCACTTGTACAACCCATGTAATATCTGTGGGTTCAGAGCTCTAGAAGCCACTGCTACTGATTCACTTCCTCCCAATGCCTGTTGCTTTGAGCGTGTCTGCTCTGAGCACACTACAGCAGGACATTGTTTCATCCACCTACCTTGATTCCCTATCCTTTTGTTGGTTATGCATCTCCATTATTTGTTTTGAGTTATCATTTTAAAGTTTAGAGAAGAATTTGGGAGATCTCAGATGATTCACTACCTTTACTCACCATTTTGGCTCTACTCAAGGAGAAAATACTGAAATCAGCCAGAAAGACACAATTCAAATACCCTGGATCACACCAAGATAAATTCAGAATGGGTGAATGACTTGAATATAAAGAAGGAAACTCTGAGTGAAGTAAATGAACACAGAATACTATACCTTTTAGATCTTTGGGAAAAGGAAAGATTTTAAGACCAAGCAAGAGTTAGAAAAAATTACAAAATGTAAAATAAATTATTTTGATTACATAAAATTAAAAAGGTTTTGTACAAACAAAACGAATGCAACCAAAATTAGAAGGAAAGCAACAAATTGGGGGGAAAGTATTTATAACAAAAACCTCTGACAAAGGTCTTATTATTCAAATATATAAGAAGCTAAATCAAGCGTACAAAAAAATCAAGCCATTCCCCAATTGATAAATAGGCAAGGGACATGAATAGGCAATTTTCAGATAAAGAAAGCAAACTATGAATAAAACACATGAAAAACTGTTCTAAATCTCTTATAATTAGAGAAATGCAAATCAAAACTCTGTGGTAGCAGATTGGCTAACATCACAGCAAAGGAATGTACTAAATGTTGGTGGGGATGTGGCAAAGTTGGGACATTAATGCATTAATTACATGTATAACTATATATATATATATATATATATCACTTTAATTGGGCCCTGATTGAAGGACCTATTATAAATTTATTTTCTTTTACTTAAAATTTTTACACATAAGACTTTGATAGTCTATATTTCATCCAGGAGTTATTTTTTCTCTTTTATTTGGATTTTTTTTATTTTTTTTTAAATTTCTCTTGTCAATTGATTCATATATCTCATTACTCAGCCATGCATCCCTAAGAGATCCCTGTGTTTTTCAACACCCTCTCCAGGGAGGAATGTATTATTATTCTAAAATGCAAAGTTTACATTGCACCAGAAGATCCAGAGTGAACTTTGGGATGTGGTGATTTGAACTGTGTGGGGTTGAATGCATTTGTTTTTATATATATGCTCTTATGCTGAAGGGGACTTCCCCCTAATTGACTTTTTGTAAATGTGCCTAGCAATCATTGGTTTTGTTCTCTTTTCCTTTTATCTCCAAATTATTGTAATTTCAAAGTTGGTTATGTTTACAAGATCCATTAGAGAGACTAGTCTTCCTCAGATCTCAGGGGGAATGTGTTATTGAAAATCTGTTACCCTAAAAAAGAACTATATTTCTCAGGAGTTGATTGACTTCCTGTCATTATGTGCTTCCTGTAGACAGAGGATAAAGTCAGTGGGCATTGAGGCTCTCTCTCTCTCTTTGGCATGATAAAGCAAACATAGTGGTGGGAAATGGCTAATCAGTCATGGGCACATGGTTTTATTTTGTATCCTCTTTATTCCTTGATTTATAATGATCATTAATTAATCTCCTAAAATAGAATATTTTTATTATTTGAGAGTTAATTTTAAATCTTACAACAATCTGGGGAGAGTTAATGATTTTCATTTTGACAATCAGGGGAGAATTAAATTTAATCTTCACAGTGAAAAGAGAAGAACCAAGAGGACCTTATGCACAGGGATGGATACACTGTGGCACAATTGAATGTAATGACCTTCTCTACTGGCAGCAATGCAATGATGGAGGATAATTCTGAGGGACTTATGAGAAAGAATGCTATTCACATCCAGAGAAAGAACTCTGAGTGTAGAAACACAGAAGAAAAACAACTGCTTGATCACATGGCCTGATGGGGATATGATTGGGGATGTAGAGTCTAAAGGATAATCCTAGTGCAAATATCAATAATATAGAAATAGGTCTTGATCACTGATCCACTTGTGAAACCCAGTGGAATTGCATGTTGGCTATGGGGGGCAGGGTGTGGAGGAGAGAGAAAGAACATGAATTATGTAACCATGGAAAAATATTCTAAATTAATTAATTAAATAACATCCTCACCCCAAAACAAACACCCCCCAATAAAAAAGCAAATACCCTGGATCTATAGGATTCAAGATTTAGTGTCTGACTTAATAAAAGTACAGAGAGCTTAGAATATGATAATCTGGAAGATAAAGGCCCTAGGAGTAAAACCAAGATTGACCTATACAACAAAACTAAGTATAAATCCTTTAAGGGAAAAAATTGTTTTATGAAATAGACAACTTTCAAGCATTCATTATCAAAAGAGTAGAGCTAAATTGGAAGTTTGACATTCACACACAAGATTCAAGGGAAGCCTACAAAGATAAACATGAAAATGAAATCATATTGGATTCAATAAGCAAAATTATTTTATAGTTTTCCTATATGGGAATACATTATATGTAGCTTCTGAGAATTTTTATCAATATTGGGGAAGTCAGAAGGATTCAATATTCTATACATGTATAGATGACATGGTCGCTAATATTGAGGTGATCCCAAAAATGTATTGGGAAAGTGTAAAAGAGGAATGAGCTGGGAGTAGGAGAAAGGGAGAAAAATAGAAAAAAAAGACATTTTCCATAAAAATTATGCACAAAGAACAGTTTTTAGGGAGGGAAAAAAGAATGGTTGGGAACATTTAAGGATTACTTACTTTCATCTAAAGCTGTTCAAAGATGGAACTCAATACACATATATGTGTGTGTGTGTGTGTTAAGGATAGCAGAATGGCTTAGAAACTAGATTCCAACAATATACAATTTATAAGAGACATATTAGAAATGACAAGAGACCAGAGCATAATCTATTGGGCTTTAGCTGAAGTAAAAAGAGAATAGTTAACAATGATTATTGCAGTCAAAGCAAAAACAAAAGCAGACTTAATTAAAAGGTAAAGTGAAGTAATATTAATACTGAACATATTTGCAGCAAGTGGCTTACCATCCATATTCTTGAAAGAAAAATCAAATGAGTAGCAGAAGGGAGGAAACAGTAACACTCTATTAGTGGATGATCACAATTTAACTGTCTCAGACATAAATAAATCTAACCATAAAATAAACAAGAAAGACATTACGGAGATAAATAAAATTTTAGAAAAATCTAGATATGCTGTACCTCTGGAGAATATGGAATGGAGATAGAAATGATTATACCAATTTTTTAGTTTAATATGGCATCTTTATAAAAATTGAACAGGTAAATAGGAAATAAAAACCTTACAAATAAATGTAAAAAAATAATATTAAATACACCCTTTCCAGACCATAATACAAGATTACATCCAATAAAGGCCTTTTAATATTAAAAAACTGAAAAGTTAATAAAACCTTAATGAATGAGTGAATCAAAGGACAAATCATATCACTATTCAACAATTTTATTAAAGACAATGGCCACAATGAACACTTATGCTAAAATTTGTGGGATGCAGTCAAAGTAGTATTAAAGTAAAAATGTTCATCTCTAGGCTCTTACATAGATACAATGAAAAAAAAGAGTAGATCAAAAAATTAAGCATTCAGAAAAAAATAAAAATACCCAATTAAATACCAAATTAGACATAATGAAAATCAAAGAAGAAATTAATAATTAAAGATTACAACCCTATTAAACTAATAAATAAATATAGGAGTTTCCATAAGAAAAAACCCTAATCAAATAGATTAAACTTTGACTAACACATGATTTGAAAAAAAGAAAGAAAACTGACTTACCAGTATCAAAAATGATGATATATTTCTTTCAATTATATGCCAATAAAACTGATCATTTACTTTACTAATTTTTAATTAAAATTTTTATTTTAACAACACATTTCAGCATAGGTTTTCTGAAGTTATATGATCCATATTGTCTCTGTCTCTTCTTCTTTCTCCTCTCCCAGAGCTGACAAGCAATTCAATTTGGGTTATATATGTATTATCTCACTAAGCAGATTTCCACATTATTCATTTTTGTAAGTGAATAATCTTACAAAACCAAATACATACTCATATTAACAATTAATAAATCATAGGTAGAACTAATTATTTAAATAAAGTAGAGGAGTATATACAAAAATATAATTTCCTCTGGTTAGGAAAAGAGGAAATAGCCTACTTGAGTAACTATATTAGAAAGAAATAGAAAGAAGAGTAAATGAACTCCCTAAGGGGCAAAAACCACCATATAGGACCATATATATTTATAAGAGAATTCTACTATAAATTTAAAGAACAATTAATTCCTAGTATTATATATATATATATGTAAAAATAGATAAAGAAGGAATCCTACAAATTTCCATCTATGATATTTAAACCTATGAAAGCAAAACCAGACAAAGATCAATTTCTCCAACATATATTGATGTGAAAATTAAAAAAAAAACTAGCAAGGAGATTGCCACAACATATCACAAAGATCCTACTCTTTGATAAGTTATACCAGAAATATCAGACTGGTAAAATTTTAGAAAAATTAAACACATAATGGACAATATCAGTAACAAAACAATAATAATCCCATGATTCTATCAATAAATGTAGGGAAAAAAGTTTTGAACAAATATAAAGCCATTCTTCTTAAAAATTCCAAAAACCATGAGACAAATGGACCTTTCTTTTTTTTTTTTTAAAAACCGTTACCTTCCATCTTAGAGTGTTGGTTCCAAGGCAGAAAAGTGGTAAGGGCTAGGCACTGGGGGGAAGGGGGGAGTTTAGTGACTTGCCCAGGATCACACAGCTAGGAAGTGTCTGGGGCCAGATTTTAACCCAGGACCTCTTGTCTCTGGGCCTGTCTCTCAATTCACTGAGCCACCTAGCTGCCCCCTGGACAGGGCAGCTTTTCTTAAGATGAAAAGCAGTATCTATGTAAAACCAAGAAAAAGAATTTTCTGTAATGGATATAGACTAAAAATCTTCCCAGTGAGATCCCAGTAAGATAAGTAAGGTGAAGCAATGATGTCCTTTATCAACATTTGTATTCAACATTGTACCAGAAATGACAGCTATAGTAATAAAACAACAACAACAAAAGAAATTGAAAGAATAATCATAGTTAATAAGAAAAAAAACTATCAATTTTTGCCGACGAATATATGCTTTTTTGCTTTGAATATATACTTATAGCTTCCCTTAAGGGGAGACTGTCATAATACTCTCCAGACCATATTATACCACAGAAAAACTTGGGAAGGCTTGTATTAGTGAGTATAAAGTGAAATGTGCAGAACTAGGAGAACATTTTACATAGTAACAAAAATATTGCAAAGGCAATCAACTCTGAAAGACTTGATTTCTCTAATCAATAAGACTGTTCATGACAATTCCAAAAAATTATGATAAAAAATTCTATCTACTTCCAGAGACAAAGAACTGATGAACTCAGAAGCCATATTAATGCATATTTTCTTTCACTTTATTTTTCTTCCTCCCCCCCCCTTTCTCAATGTGGCTAATGTGGAAATAAATTTTGCATGACTTCTTACGTATAATGAAGTATTTCTCACTTTTTCAATAGGTAAGTAAAGAGTAGGAAGGAGAGAAGAATTCAGAACTGAAAATAAAAATTTTTTAAAGTCTCACCCAATGTTGAACACAGAAGTGAGCTGAGAAAGGTAGACTACAGTGGGGCTATCACTTCTTTGATCTTGAAAGCTCTGTAACTAAGTTTATATGTACTGTTTTGCCTGCTGTATCACACTTTTGTCCCCTATTGAACTTGCAAATAATCAAGCCTTCTCCATCTATCATTTTTTCAAACTGCTATCTAATGATGTCTTTCCTATCTTGTACTTGTGAAGTAATTTCTAAAAAAATGTAGAATTCCAGCACAAACGTTTTATTGGTATTCCTATATGGCACCACCACTATTTGAAACTTCACAACCTTCAAAGAACTAAAGAGAAGCCTCACATACAGGTCAATGGAAAGAGTGAATTTGAACTAACAACCAGTGTAGAACTCCAAAGAGGAATAAAAATAAATTATATCAATGATATTAGAGAAAAAGAAGAATGACTGGTCATGTGGCAAGATTAAGTGATAACAAATGGATGGCTAGAGTTCTTCATTTGTAGTGAACAAAACCTCTAACATATTGTCTAGCTTTTCCATGGTGAATTTTTGAGAGGTTATGCATGAGCTTTTCCACAGAATTTAATTAATATCATTGGAGAAAATTCTCAAATTAATGAGCTGACAGATACATTTCAGTATTTAAGATGTAGGATGGAATTTATCCCTACTATGTCTTATAATTAAATTCAGAACAGTGTCCTAATTTGTCAAGATAATTTTACTTATTTATTTTTGTCAGGAAAATTTTGAATAATTTTATTATTTATTCTGTTAGTTATCCTTTCCATCTTTGTTCCATTTGCCCATTTGATGATCATGCCATTTATCCCTTTATCCAAGCCATTGACAAAAAATGTTAAATAGTATAAGGTCAAGCATAGATCTCTGGAGTATTTCACTGGAGACCTAATTCCAAGTAGAAATGAATCATTAATGACTCTTTGAATTTAATCATAGAAACAGTTCTAAATCTAGCTAATTCAAACACCATCTAGAGCAGGAGATCTTAATTTTTTCTGTATCATGGACCCTTTCTTGATTTTTTAAAAATTCATAATTGAATGGCATGCTAAATTTCATATAGATATTAGTGAAAATTTGAAAATGTTCATTTTCCCATCCAAGTACATGGAACCATGAAATCTATCCAAGAATGTCTGAGGTAGACTATATATTTTTATTTTTCAGAAAAAACTAGCAGGAAACCTTAAATATTTTAGCAAAGCAATGAATAAACTATATTCACAGCATTCTTCAAACCTACTACTTTAAAAAGCCAATCAAAAAAAGTTAGTTTCACATGAAACAGGGTTAGGTTCATATGAATTATCTTTTAAGTAGCCATTCTGATGCCATTTGTTCTATACTCTATTTTGTAGATGCTTAGGTAAACTTAAATTCATCAATAGTAGCTAGGAGCTTTTGGATGTAGGGGACGCTGTTGAGGAGGCCAGATTCAGAGGGGATATGGAACAATTGGCCATTATGTACATGGAGAGCATGGATATAATTTGAGAAGAGAGATGGGCTCAGAAAAAGGTGGTGGATGGGATGGGAGAATATATGTGCTAAAAATACAGACCATATACCAATGTGTGATGATTGCATGAAGGGAGGTATCAGCACAAATAGATGAAAAGAGACTGTAATTTAATGGTGAATCAACCAGTAAGCCAAATGTATCAATCAATGGTAATCTTATCCATTTTATCAAGAGGATGAAATGTTCCCTTCTGCCTAATACATTTTAGAAGTTAATAGCTAGCTCATGAATAATTTTCCACATTTCATTATATGAATTTTTGTACTCTGAATATAAAAAGCAAAGATGTTCAAAATATTTCTTTTAAAAATACAAATGTCACTTTTTTTAAAAAGCCTTTAAACTCCAGATAGGTTCAGTTACATGCTCTATATAGTCTTTTAGGAAAGGTCTTGCTAATAAAATTCTTCTCTTAAGCCTATTATATATTATCTTAGACTTCCTTCTGTCACATATTATTGAATGTATCTTGAACATTGTGCCTTATAATTTAGATCAAATACGATTATAAATCAATTCTTGCAGCAGTAGGCACAAGAAGTTGGTTGATATCTCAAGATGTGACACCATACCAACCAACTTGTTTTTGAGGAGACAGTAGCTAATCCTATATTTATATTATTAGCAAAAAAAAAATCATTGAAGGAAAATGCCCCATGATCAGATAAGTGATATTATAGGAAGTCACTGTCAGAAGCTCAGCTGGTGGAGGGTATTACATGTTTATGTGCTATTAAACAAGATAGCCTTAATTATCTTTATTGCTGCCAAAAAAACAATGTCTACAAATAACATGAGCATAATAAATAGTGGTTAGAGAAAAAGCTGGGATCTTTGGGTTTATCAAAAACTAGCTTACTGAAGTCATTTACCCCAAGTCTATTCCACTGATCCTCCCTTCTGTCTCTTATCCAGTACCATATTGTTTTGATGACCACTGCTTTATAGTATAGTTTGAGATCTGGTAGTGCAAGACCACCTTCTTTCACATTTTTTCCTTTATTTCCCTTGATATTCTTAATCTTTTGTTCTTCCAGATGAACTTTCTTATAATTTTTTCTAATTCTATAAAAAAGTTTTTTGGTAGTTTGATAGATATGGCACTGAATAAGTAGATTAATTTGGGTAGGATTATAATTTTTATTTTATTAGCTTATCCTACCCAGAGTAATTAATGCTTTTCCAATTGTTTAGATCTAGTTTTAATTGTGTGAAAAGTGTTTTGTAGTTATCCATTTTTATTTTCTTCTAATACTAGTTCCTTTCAACACTAGTGCCTCAATACAATTTCATATGTTCTTCATACTTATACATGTTTGTGGCATAATGGATAGAGGACCTTGGAAATAGGAATATGGGTTCAAGTTACATAGCAGACAAAGGATAGGTCACTTAACATCTCAGTGTTTTTGGCAACTTCTATTACTTGAGGGGACTTTTTCAACTGGATATTTCCTATATAAATGTAATTACATGTTTAGCCACTATCTGTATATACTTTCATATGATATTTCCAAAGATACCCAGAACAAATATCCCCCTACAAATATGAACATACACATATAACACACACATATGTCTGTATATAAATATTATGGGAAATTTTTATGGAAACATTCACTCACTAATCTACACATAAGATGTATGGAAGAAGCCCGATGTTTCTATGATGATACATTTAAAATTTAAAAAGGGAACATTTAAGTAATAGAGTTTGGAGTTTCATGTATGTTTATTTAAAATTTTTCATGTGTTTTAAAATTTCTTTTCATCATGGTTACTATATTAGAGTAAAATATTAAAGAATATCATGGTTGTTTTTCTTGAAAGCAAGTACCTTATTTCACCAACGCTAAACATATACATATGTGTGTGTATTTCCATGAGTGCATGCATATACACACACACAAAAAGATATCTATATATATTTTTTACTTGCTGACAAGTTAACTTATATGGCAACCAGGAGAATTTTGGAGTAGAAAACAATCTCCATATCTTTGTGGCATCAAACTCTTTTGGTGTTTTGCTAACTGGAGTTGATTGGACAATTTGAAAGGGAACCAGAGTAGTGAACCAAATGTATTATGAATTAAAAGTCATCTTAGGTCATTAGTCAGATGCTTTTGGACTGAGATCTTCTGAGCAGAAACAGAGGGAAGAATATTTCAAAAGATAGTAAAGAATTCCTCAGAGCTTTTCTCTTCTTGTGACTAGATGCAGATGACTAGAATCTGTTTCTCAACCGATCTAATGCTTGCCCTTGGGGCTATAAGTTAAAGATTGTATAACAGACTTTTAATTTTTCAAGGAAAAAGCCATATCATAGCTGAAGACCAGAAGAGGTGGCAATTTAGTAGAAATACCCAATATAGAACAATGTGCTGATACCATCAGAGGACATTAGTGGTTTTTTTTTAAACTGAAAGCATAAGTTGCTCCAGACACACATGTTCTCTAGCCATATGTATTCCCTAAATATATCTGGCCAAAAGTGTATCCCTGGCCAGCAGATTTGGTCTGCTTGCATCTCTTCATTCATGTTTTCTGCTCACCCATTCTGTGCTATGTCCACTCTCCCACTGGTAGTGTAATGATTTATATGATTATATGCCCATGTTAAGGGAAAAATCTTTTTTTTACCATTTTTTAATATGTTATTTGATTAAATGTCTTTTCTTCTGAACTACTACTATGTCTAATGACTAAACTAATAAAATGAAATAATCAGTGAAGATTTTCAAATAATGGGTTTTATTTTATACTGACCCACAAAATACCTTAAAAATTTGACTTCTTTTGAATGTCTACCAGAGAGATTTCTGTACAACTCTCAAAAAGTATCTCTGTGTATATACACACATACCCCATACATAGATGCACACAGATATATTTCACACATAATTAATGAAAACCATATTACTATAATTCACATGCTTAAATTTTCCAGTCCCCAGGTTTTTCTTTTCTCAAATTTGTTCAAATTTACTTATCTGTGGATATATTGTAAAATTATTCACCATTCCCTGTATAATTTGAGTTCCTTGAGGACAAGGTCTACATTTCATTTTTGTTGTTTCATTTCATTTTCATTTTATCCTCAGTACCTAATATTTTGAAAAGCTAGAGGATTTGGACTACACACAATGACTGACATACATATTAGACTCACTAAAGAAAAACAACTTTGGAAGTCTTCAAGTATTCCAGCAGAAAGCTACACCACAACTAATGTGGACTTTATGAGAACTCTCTAAGAGAATAAAAGGAATTCAAGGAGCTGTGTTCCAAATTGTCTTGATAAATACTCATAAAATAAATACCCTTGCTATATACCTTGGTAAATATTAATAAAAGTTAATAAGCTTGGGTCATTAATTGATATAAATGGATAATTAGCATGGTAACGCTGGGTAAGGATGGTCAACATTAGTCCTAGAAAACCACATCTACCTCCTCAAGATCCCTGAAAATTTTGAGGGGAGAATTAGAATCTGAGCTCCAAGGACTCAAGTTTAATGTAAGTGGGGGTTGAGAGAGTGAACCCAGGGTTTATACTAAATATTAAAGGTATAAAAAGCTTTTTGTAGAGAAGGCAAGACAAAGAGAACAAAGTGGGCATTGTCAAGAGATAACCAGATGAGGTTAGGCTACATTATGAAAAAACATAAAAATAAGTTAATCTGAGACATAGGCTGAATTTTCAAAAGGTAAATTCTTAAAATGGAATAGGTATTGGTAGTGATTACCTCTGAAAAGTTGGAATGGAGATCACTTCCTGATAGTCAAAAGGTCTCTGGATGCAGGACTTATCAAGCTCATGAAATTATAGTCAAAGTTAGGAAAATCTTTTTAAGCATTCATGAGTATTGGGAAAAACTCTCCTTCCTTATCATGATATATTTGCATTAGAGAATGTCTGAGTTCCAAAAAATATGCTCCAAAGAGATGAGCAAAAAGAAGAATCCTCCTCCTTGAAATCTCATGAATGGATAGTTATTTCTGCTCAGTGGCTAATATTTTGTGGAAGAATATACTCCATCATTGGGAATAAAGGACCAACAAGGAACTTCTCGTTGTGCAGACCTCTAGAAAGATACCAGAGGTATATCCCAGGAATTATCTGTAAAGTGGATGCTGCTTTACCTTAGGAATGTAGCAAGTTCTCTGTCCCTGTCCACCATCTAGATGATAAAAACAAAGAAGGAAATGGAATAATCAGAGTGAGCACTAGAGATTTCTGGGAGCACAAGTATACTTATAGGAGAAAATGGTGACTATCTGGAATTCTATGATGTAGTACTAGTGTCCTGGCACTCTACATGGACCAAGAAAGCCATGAAACATGGGGTTAGGGAAATGAAGAAAGCTCTCAACAAAGGAGACAAAGGAATCATGATTATGATTTTGGCTGGATGCACACTGTCCTTGGAAATATAGCACCACCACCCCTTACACATCATGTGAGAGAATATTAATATATTTCATGACTACTTTCTCTGAAAATTGGATCCAGGAACAGCCACTGGCTCTTACTACCCCACCAACATGTCACTCGAGATTCAGCCAGATGAGGATTGCTGGCTATATATGACTACTATATAATTTAAAGGGGAAAAAAAATCTCATCCTGTCCTCTATAAAGGATAGTGCTAAAGTATTTATGATGATTTAGAAATGCCCAAATCCCACGTACCTTCAGTGCTGTGCCCTACTGTAGAGTCCCTTTGTTCCTATGAATTTGGTTGTTTTTTTTTTTTTTTTGCTTTTTGAGGTAGTCTGTATCAGTAGGTGGTGGGGAGAGGAAGAGTCCTGCATCTAGACTGACATCTTGCTTACCTAAAAGTCCTTATGATGATTTAGAGCAAGATGTCTAAATTACTTTCTGTGTCATAGGCAATCTGATAAAACTGATGAAAAACTCAGAATAATGTTCTTAAACACATAAAACAAAATTAGAAAGGAAAGAAATAATATTGTATAAAATTATAAAAATATTCAATAAGTCCAATTTGCAGAACACATTACTTAAAATGGTCCAATTGTTTAGTCCCATTACCACCTCAGCCTCAGAGGAACCAATGAACCAGTTATGGCAACAAGGCGTAGAGGACAGATTCACTCCAGGTTCAGTTGAGGTAGTAGGCAATAACTAATCTCATGGAGAGTCCTGGACCTCACCCCCACAAGGTTTGGAATGAAAGTAAACTGATGAGAGAGCCCCAACACAGTAGGATTTGGGGGTTTGTAAGTCAGTGTGATTGTATGCTGAACTTATGGAAGACTGAAAGTTGAGCAGTGGAAATATAGTTTCTATGTAATAAAAATGCTCAAACCCAGATGTAGGCTCCTTAGGAACAAAACTTTGTTTTCCTTGTACTAGGTTTGATTCGATAGCTGGTCCTCATTTTATTCCATAATCTTTTCCCCCTTTACAATTATTAGAATGAGATATAATGTAAGCTCATTGAAATCAATGACTATTTTATTTTTTCCTTTGTCTCTTCAGTGCCTATTATAGTCCTTGGAACACAGTAGGCTGTGAATAAATTCTTCTTGATTGATCTTAGTGCTATAAATCTGTTTAGTGTGACTTTGTGTTTCTGACATTTTGCATTTCTGAATTTGGGCTTTTGTTTCTTAACTTCTTTGTAACTTTCTTTTGGGAAGGTCCTACTTGACTCTTACTTTATAGCACAGACCTTTAACCATTTTTTGTGTCATGTGTATGGGTTCCAAGGCAGCAGAGTGGTAAGGGCTAGGCAATGGGGGTGACTTGCCCAGTGGCACACAGCTGGAAAATGTCTAAGGTCAGATTTGAACCTATGACCTCCCATCTCTAAGCCTGGCTCTCAATCCACTGAGCCACCCAGCTACCTTTATTTTTTTTTTTAATAATTGAAAGAAATGCTAAAAGAAATAATAAGATTCAATTCTTGCCCCCACTATGTTCATAGATTCCACGATCGCTAAATTAAATTAAGACCTCATAATCTAAAGCCTCACAGTGCTCTGAGGAAGTTTGGGGGCAATAAGTAAATTAGAGTAACATTTAATGGAAGATTTCCAAAAGAATAGGTTCTAATCTAGGAATTTGGCTGTAAAATACAAATATTTTTTCAATCTGAATAGAATTAATTTGAATATTTAAATTCAAAGCCTGCTACAGAGGTCCTTGTTCTTCCATTATGTGCAGCTGTTTGAGAAGAGATGAAGGAGCAGGAGAGAAGTCTGTTTCAGTTGATTTCTGTAATTCTTATGCATTATTAATTATCTTAAAAATAACATGTGTATGTCAAGATTCATTAGAAACCTTAACGGCATATTTAATTTGAAGATTGTCATTCCATGCAGTCTACTCAATGTAACTGATTGTTTAGAAGGATAATTCATTGTCTACAAGTTATACTAATGACTTCAAATGAAAATCATATCTAATGATCTTAGACAGGGCACATGGTTGTTTTAACCATGTCTCAATATTCATTTATGCTTGTTTTTACTAATTGAAATTAATTGGAATAAATATGTATTAAATAGTTAAACTTAGCAAATTCATTTTAATAAAGTGATTGAGTACCTTTTCATACTAATGTGCCTGACTATTATTTCTTATCCTAAGATGTACTTCTTCTGATGTACTTTCCAAATGATAACATATACATACATTTTCATAAAGAGAAAGCAGAGACAGAAAAACTCTCTTCCTACCTCAAAAATAACAACAAAAAAACAGCCCACCAATGTGAGATGCTCTCTGTGTTTACAAAATTCAAAATATCTAGCATTGTGTCATTTAAGTAAAAAAAAAAAGCCAAAGGGAAGGAATAAACAAAAAAATCTGTCAATTCTGTACCAATTTTAAGATATGGATAGTTTGTAGACAAAAATAAATGATTTTATTTTTCTTGTCATCTAGAACACTTTGAAGTCATAAAAGCATAGCAAAACTGTCAATTGATAAGAAAGATTTAAATATTTTGTCAGTTTAGATTGTATATGAGGAATTTCCAATAGGTAGTCCCTTATGGTAAATCACATTAAAAATCCTAATAAATGTCAACTAACTTGCAAAAGGTTACAGCAAGTGTCAGGCATGCAATTGTGAGAAATAGCTGGTTCCTCACTAGGCTATAGATTGATGATTTATTTAATTACTTATGTTACTCCTAGGGGAATAAGTAAATCAGTTCATCTAATTCAATATTCATTCATCCCACAAATATTTGTTAAACACCTATTATGTGCATGGTCCCATGCTATAATCTGTGAAGGATGCAAAGAAATAGAAGAGAAGTCTACTCTCTTTAATAGATTATAGCCTACCTAGGAAGATTATAGGTTGCATAGCAGATGTTAGTCTACATTGGGAGAAAGAATATCTATCTTTAGGAGTTTCTCACTCTGAAGTATTTACTAGCCTGAACAAAAAGAAAAGAAAAAAGAAAAAAAATAGAAGAAAGATAAGAAACAATTTGGATAGTCACATATGAGGGAGGAAGGAGCAGCGTGATCCAGAGTTCAAGAACAAACAATGTGCATATTCTTGGGTTGTTTGAGATGTCATGATACGTAATGGATAGGTGGCCTCAGCAATATAGTTGTTGCCTTCACTGAAGGTTATCTCAACCTATTCATGTCTGCCCAATCTGTGCCATTCTTGTCCATGTATACCTATAAAACTTCTACTGGGAGGGAGAGAGGAGAAATATTAGGTTTATTGAAAATTTTCCTTTAGAAATTTGACATTACCTGATTAAGTAACACATTAATTAAGGAATTTAGATTTTTTTTAATTTTTTTAATTTTTTTTTAAATATATTTTATTTGATCATTTCCAAGCATTATTCGTTAAAGACATAGATCATTTTCTTTTCCTCCCCCCCACCCCCCATAGCCGACGCGTAAGTCCACTGGGCATTAGATGTTTTCTTGATTTGAACTCATTGCTTTGTTGATAGTATTTGCATTAGAGTGTTCATTTAAAGTCTGTCCTCTGTCATGTCCCCTCAACCTCTGTATTCAGGCAGTTGCTTTTTCTCGGTGTTTCCACTCCCATAGTTTATCCTTTGCTTATGAATGGTGTTTTTTTTCTCCTGGATCCCTGAAAGTTGTTCAGGGACATTACACCGCCCCTAATGGAGAAGTCCATTACGTTCGATTATACCACAGTGTATCAGTCTCTGTGTACAATGTTCTCCTGGTTCTGCTCCTCTCGCTCTGCATCACTTCCTGGAGGTTGTTCCAGTCTCCATGGAACTTCTCCACTTTATTATTCCTTTGAGCACAATAGTATTCCATCACCAATAGGTACCACAATTTGTTCAGCCATTCCCCAATTGATGCGCATCCCCTCATTTTCCAGTTTTGGGCCACCACAAAGAACGCAGCTATGAATATTTTTGTACAAGTCTTTGTGTCCATTATCTCTTTGGGGTACAGACCCAGCAGTGCTATGGCTGGGTCAAAGGGTAGATATTCTTTTGTCGCCCTTTGGGCATAGCTCCAAATTGCCCTCCAGAATGGTTGGATCAGTTCACAACTCCACCAGCAATGAATTAATGTCCCTACTTTGCCACATCCCCTCCAGCATTCATTACTTTCCTTTGCTATCATGTGAGCCAATCTGCTAGGTGTGAGGTGATACCTCAGAGTTGTTTTGATTTGCATCTCTCTGATTATAAGAGATGTAGAACACTTCTTCATGTGCTTGTTAATAGTTTTGATTTCTTTATCTGAGAACTGCCTATCCATTTCCCTTGCCCATTTATCAATTGGAGAATGGCTTGATTTTTTGTACAATTGATTTAGCTCATTATAAATATGAGTAATTAAACCTTTGTCAGAGGTTTCTATGAAGATTTTTTCCCAATTTGTTGTTTCCCTTCTGATTTTAGTTATATTGGTTTTGTTTGTACAAAAGCTTTTTAGTTTGATGTAGTCAAAATTATTTATTTTACATTTTGTGATTCTTTCTATATCTTGCTTGGTTTTAAAGCCTTTCCCCTCCCAAAGGTCTGACATGTATACTATTCTGTGTTTACCCAATTTACTTATGGTTTCCTTCTTTATGTTGAGGTGTTGATCTATTCCTAGTCTCTCCCACACTGTCTTCCAATTTTCCCAGCAGTTTTTATCGAATAGTGGATTTTTGTCCCAAAAGCTGGGATCTTTGGGTTTATCGTATACTGTCTTGCTGAGGTCGTTTTCCCCCAGTCTATTCCACTGATCTTCCTTTCTGTTTCTTAGCCAGTACCAAATTGTTTTGATGACTGCTGCTTTGTAATATAGTTTGAGGTCTGGGACTGCAAGGCCCCCATCATATGTGTTTTTTTTCATTATTTCCCTGGATATCCTTGATCTTTTGTTCTTCCAAATGAACTTTGTTATGGTTTTTTCTAAATCAGTGAAGAAGTATTTTGGTAGTTCAATGGGTATGGCACTAAATAGATAAATAAGTTTGGGTAGGATGGTCATTTTTATTATATTGGCTCGTCCTATCCATGAGCAGTTAATGTTTTTCCAATTGTTCAAGTCTAGTTTTAGTTGTGTGGCGAGTGTTTTGTAGTTGTGTTCATATAGTTCCTGTGTTTGTCTTGGGAGATAGATTCCTAGGTATTTTATTTTGTCTAAGGTGATTTTGAATGGGATTTCTCTTTCTAGTTCTTGCTGCTGAGCTGTGTTGGAGATATATAGAAAAGCTGATGATTTATGTGGGTTTATTTTGTATCCTGCAACTTTGCTAAAGTTGTTGATTATTTCAATTAGCTTTTTGGTTGAATCTCTAGGATTCTTTAAGTAGACCATCATGTCATCTGCAAAGAGTGATAACTTGGTCTCCTTCTTGCCTATTCTGATGCCTTCAATTTCTTTATCTTCTCTAATTGCTACTGCTAGTGTTTCTAGTACAATGTCAAATAGTAGAGGTGATAATGGGCATCCTTGTTTCACTCCTGATCTTATTGGGAATGCATCTAGTTTATCCCCATTGCAGATGATATTAGCTGTTGGTTTTAGATATATACTGTTTATTATTTTTAGGAATGACCCTTCTATTCCTATGCTTTCTAGTGTTTTTAATAGGAATGGGTGTTGTATTTTATCAAAGGCTTTTTCTGCATCTATTGAGATAATCATGTGGTTCTTGCTAGTTTGCTTGTTGATGTGGTTAATTATGTGGATGGTTTTCCTAATGTTGAACCAGCCCTGCATCCCTGGTATGAATCCTACTTGATCATGGTGAATGATCCTTCTGATCACTTGCTGGAGTCTTTTTGCTAGTATCCTATTTAAAATTTTTGCATCTATATTCATTAGGGAGATTGGTCTATAGTTTTCTTTCTCTGTTTTTGACCTGCCTGGTTTTGGAATCAGTACCATGTTTGTGTCGTAAAAGGAGTTTGGTAGAACTCCCTCTTTGCTTATTATGTCAAATAGTTTGTATAGTATTGGGGTTAACTGTTCTCTGAATGTTTGATAGAATTCACAGGTGAATCCATCAGGCCCTGGGGATTTTTTCTTAGGAAGTTCTTTGATGGCTTGATGGATTTCAATTTCTGATATGGGATTATTTAAGAATTCTATTTCCTCTTCTGTTAGTCTAGGCAGTTTGTATTTTTGTATATATTCATCCATTTCTCCTAAATTGGTGTATTTATTGCCATATAATTGGGCAAAGTAATTTCTAATGATTGCCTTAATTTCCTCCTCATTGGAGGTGCTGTCCCCCTTTTCATCTTTAATGCTGTGAATTTGCTTTTCTTCCTTCCTTTTTTTAATTAGATTGACCAGTACTTTGTCTATTTTGTTTGTTTTTTCAAAGTACCAGCTTCTTGTCTTATTTATTAAATCAATAGTTCTATCACTTTCGATTTTATTAATTTCTCCCTTAATTTTTAGGATTTCAAATTTGGTTTTCTGCTGGGGGTTTTTAATTTGATCGCTTTCGAGTTTTTTCAATTGCATTTCCAATTGATTGATCTCTGCTCTCCCTTGTTTGTTAATATGAGCTTTCAGGGATATGAATTTGCCTCTGATTACCGCTTTGGCTGCATCCCAAAAGGTTTGAAAGGATGTTTCGCCATTGTCATTTTCCTTGATGAAATTATTAATTGTTTCTATGATTTCTTCTTTAGCTAAACGGTTTTGGAGTATCATATTGTTTAATTTCCAATTGGTTTTAGATTTGGTTTTCCATGTACCATTACTAATCATTATTTTTATTGCCTTGTGATCTGAGAAGGCTGCATTCATTATTTCTGCTTTTTTGCATTTGTGTGCTATGTTTCTGTGACCTAATGTATGGTCAATTTTTGTGAATGTGCCATGTGGTGCTGAGAAGAAGGTGTATTCCTTTTTATCCCTATTTATTTTTCTCCATATGTCTATTAATTCTAATTTTTCTAAGATTTCATTCACTTCTTTTACCTCTTTCTTATTTATTTTTTGATTTGATTTATCTAAATTTGATAATGGTTGGTTTAAGTCTCCCACTAGTATGGTTTTATTGTCTATTTCTTCCTTCAATTCTCCTAGTTTCTCCATTAGAAATTTGGGTGCTATATTATTTGGTGCATACATGTTGATTAATGATATTTCCTCGTTGTCTATAGTACCTTTTAACAAAATATAATTACCTTCCCTATCCCTTTTGATCAGGTCTATTTTTGCATTGGCTTTATCAGATATCATGATTACCACTCCTGCCTTCTTTCTATCAGTTGAGGCCCAGAAGGTCTTACTCCATCCTTTAATTCTGACCTTGTGGGTGTCAACCCGCCTCATGTGTGTTTCTTGAAGACAACATATGGTAGGGTTTTGGATTCTAATCCATTCAGCTATTCGTCTACGTTTTATGGGTGAGTTCATCCCATTCACGTTCAAAGTTATGATTGTCATTTGTGGACTCCCTGGCATTTTGATTGCCTTCCCTAATTCTAACCTTTTCTTCTTCGGCTCTACCTTTTAGTCCAGTGATTTACTTTGAATCAGTCCCCCTAGTCCCCTCCCTTGATGTTTCCCTTTTTAGTCCCTCCCTTTTTGTTCCCTCCCCCTCCCCCCTCTCTTTCCCTCCCTTTTTGTTCTCCCTCTCCCCCTCCCCCCCTTGGTTTTCCCTTCTCCTTACCCTTGTTGGGTAAGATAGAATTCAAGATCCCAATGGATCTGGATGTTTTTCCCTCTCAGAGTTGATTTCCCTGAGATTGAGGTTTAAGTAAACCCCCCCCTCTCTTCCTCTCCTTCTTATAGGAGTTTTCTTCCCCTCCCCTTCCCCTGTGAATATTTGTGTGAGAACCATTATTCTATTTGGTCTTTCTTTACCCCCTATTTATACATTACATTTTCCCCACATATTAGTATACATAGGTTGATATAAATGTAGTCCTTATAGAAGAGAGTTTGAGTAAAAGAAGATAACATTTTTCCCCTTTCCTTAATATTTACCTTTTCAGGTATTCCTTGCTCTTTGATTTTCGGTATCAAACTTTCCACAGAGCTCTGGTCTTTTCTTTGCAAAAAGTTGGAAGTCTTCTATTTTGTTGAATGCCCATACTTTCCCTTGGAAGTATATAGTCAGTTTTGCTGGGTAGCTGATTCTTGGTTGGAGACCCAGCTCTCTTGCCTTTCTGAAGATCATGTTCCATGCCTTACGATCATTCAGCGTAGAACTTGCAAGGTCTTGTGTGACCCTGATTGGCATTCCTTTATATCTAAATTGTCTTTTTCTGGCTTCCTGTAGGATTTTTTCTTTTGTTTGATAGCTTTGGAATTTGGCAATTACATTCCTGGGAGTTGTCTTTTGGGGGTTTAGTGTAGAAGGTGTTCTGTGAGCTCTGTCAGTGGATGTATTGCCCCCTTGTTCTAGAATCTCTGGGCAATTTTCTTTGATTATATCTTGTATCACCATGTCCAGTTTGGTGTTTATTTCTGGCTTTTCTGGGAGTCTAATTATTCTTAAATTTTCTCTTCTCCCCCTGTTTTCCAGATCTATCACCTTGTCGGTGAGATATTTTATGTTCTCTTCTAATTTCTTGGTGTTTTGGCTTTGCTTTATTAGTTCTTGCTTTAAAGCCTGGTTTTCTTTTACAGTTTGGTCAAACTGGTTTTGTAGATGCGTGAATTTCTTTTGCATCATTTCCCACTTTTCCTCCCAGAGGGCTTCCATCTTTTTGGTCCTTTCTGATTCAAATTCTTCATGTGTTTGTGGAGAGTTTCTATTTCCTTTGGAAGATTTTGGAGAATTTTCTTGTATATCTTCTTCTATCTGCTCTGTATTTTGTATTTTGGCTCCATAGAATGTGTCCAGAGTCGCCCCTTTCTTCTTATTTTTCTTGGTATTTTGGGGCTTCTGTGCTTCTGTAGAGTTTGTCATCTCTGAACGTGGAGGATTGGCTTTTCTTGTCTTTGTCTGGTGATCAGAGGCTTTAGTCCTGGGCAGATGTTGGTTCTATGAGCGTTCCCTGGGTTAAACTGAATATGCCTCACTGGAACTGGAATGGAAGGGTCGGACCACGAGGCCACACTCTCCCCCTGGCTCGATTTCCGGAAGTTGCCTTCAGAATCCCTGGCCGTGAGCCTGTTTCGTCGGCCTGCGGGGGGATGGGCTGCCGCTTCCCCAAGCTCCGAGAGCACAGACTTTCACTGAGACTTGGATAGCAGGATCCAGCCCGTGAGGCTGTCTTGCCCGCCCTGAGGGTTGCTGTTGTTTTGACCGGCTCTCTGCAGCGGAAGCCCCAGGCAGTAACTTTCACCTGGACTGGGACTTGGGTAGAAGACCCTGAGGGTTGTTGTTCCTCAGACCCTGCTCTCTGAGCCCGGCGCAGCTGCCGCTTCCGGGAGCCTTGGACTCTGCGCTCCTACCCCTGAGGTCCGAGGGATCTCGGGTTCTGGCTTTTAAGGGGAGCCGTACCTTTTGAACCGGGTCCAGGTCCAGGAGGAGGGTTCCCAGGGTCTGTGCTGTTGATCGTTTTGAATTTCGGCGCCTTAGGAGCTTCTAGTTTGAGATCGGTCGGGAAGGGTTTTCCGGAGATCTGAACTTCAGCTTTCTCTAAGCCGCCATCTTAACCGGAAGTATGGAATTTAGATTTTTATATTTAATTTAGGATTGAAAATTTGAAAATTGAAAAATTAAGAAATTAAGAAAACACATGTATTGGCTGACCATTCATTGACATCTCTTTTGCTACATGATTGGCCCCAATATCTTTTTCCTGGTCATATAGATCTCTAATAAAAATCTTTTGTTCTACTTTTCCTTTTTTTCCTTTAATGATAGTTTATTGTGAATGTTATTTTCCAGAGGATATTGCATAGTTTATGAAATAGATTTTTAATTGATATCTTTTAACATCACCTAGATTTACTTTTGTGTCTTTTCCTCCAACCTTTCCCAGATAGCCATTCCTTATAGCAAAGAAATGTAAGGTGATACCTGAAACTAATATTATTGTTGACTGTCCTATCTCTCTGACAAGATCACTAACTAAAATGGTTTCCAGGGTCCTGTGCTTTTCCACTCTCTTTTGGGTGAGCTTTAATTTTGGGGAGCCAGTGACATTCCACGACAAATAGGGCTGCAGCATCATAGGTGTTCAAAAGAGAGGCTACTGCTTCAGGAAGTAGCTTGGGCTCACTAAAAGCACTGAAGAATTTCAAAGAAAATTCAATATAAACTCTCTCTGTTCAGTTCTGTGCTCAGCTCATTTTCTATGCACAGTGTCTGTCCAAGATGTATCACAGTGAGATTTTGTATTCCATATATCTTTTACTTTTACTCAATTGTGTAATTATAAAGATGTGACCTACTTTAGACTATCATTTGCTGAAATTTGCCTCTTCCTTTCTCATACCTTCATCAAAGATGACTTCAACATATATGTAGCTTATTCTCTTAGAATTTTAATAATTTTTTGAGATGGGAAGATAGAGATGGATCAAGAGTTATTGATATTCTCTGAGTTTCCTTTTCTTGAGAAGAGGACAATTATAACATTTAAGGGATTTTTGTTGCAGTGCCAAGGCTTTGTTATCCTTCTCTTTTTCAGATGACTTGATAGTCAATTGCTTACCATTTCTGGGTTTCAGTTTAATCATCTGTTAAATGAGTAGCTTAAACTAGACAGCTTCTGAAATCTGCTCTAGATCTATAATCTCATTTTTGTTTTCTTCAGTACCTATTTTGCTGCCTAATGTAGCACTCTGGGACTGCAATATAATAGAGTCCACATGTAATAAAATAACTTCAATTTTGGGGGAGTAGTGTTCTAAAAATCTTTCAGATCTTTTCTATTTTCATGTGCTGATTGCGCTTTCAGTTTCAGATTCAAATGATGTTGGGAGAATGGACTTTCCTGGTCTTGGGAGGTACTATATATGTTATATTAAGTTTAAGGATTTGGAAAAGATTAAGACTTACTTAATTAGATCATTAGGTGTTAGCTCCCTAGAGAAGGATTAACAGTATGCTTCGGAGCAGGCAAGAAATTACCCTTGGGCACTTTGGAATGGGTAAGAAGATCTTTAAGATACTAAAGGATTAAAGACCCACTGAGGGGTGGGTGGAGAGTTTCTAGAGAACTTGACCCACACTATTATGTGAGTTTCTTAGTGCAGGTTCAATGTGAAGGGATATTATTCATCAGTCCTGTTTACTTTCTGGGGAAAGCTTGATGAGCTCAATGGAATATTTGATTGTTTTATGTTTATCATTTATTCATTGGCTCCTTAGAGTCTTTAGTCCTTCATATATTATCTGTGCAATCTCCTGTCTGATATTTATGTTGTTGTCACTCAATTGTTTTAGTTATATCCAATTCTTTGTGATACCATTTATGGTTTTCTTGACAAAGATATGAGAATGGTTTACCATTTCCTTCTCCAGATAATTTTACAGATGAGGAAACTGAGGCAAACAGGATTATGTGACTTACCCAGGGTCACACAGCTAGTATGGGTCTCAGGCTGTATTTCTGACTCCAGGCCTGGAGCTTTATCCACTATCCTACCTACTTGCCCTGATTCTCATACCATACAACAAATGCCTGTGAATATGATCAAACCTAAAGTTTTACTTGGGAGTTTTCTTTGGATTGAACTCCAGGACTGAGACAAGAATCAAGTAGACAATTTGACCTTTTCAAAGTTAAACTTCTAGTATTCTATCTGGCAAAGTTTATCCTGAGATAATTTCAAACTCAACATGTCCAATATAGAAATGACTATTTTCCCTCCTTTGAATCCCTTACCCAAACTCTCCTCTTTCTATGGGACCACAATCCTTCTAGTGTCTCAGGTTTGTAACCCACTATTTCTGACCAGTGGACTAGTCATTGTCATTAGCCTCATACAACTGATCAGTAGCTAAACCTTGCCCTTTCTATCAGCACAATAACTCATATTTGACTTCTCCTATCCATTCAAATAGCCACTATCTTAATTCAAGCTATTACCACTTCTCACTGAGTTTATTGTAATGGCTTTCTAACTAGTCTCCTTGCCTCCTCTCTCTCTACTCTAGTCCAACCTCCACACCACTGTCCAGTGGTTTTCTCTAAGCAGAGCTCCAGACCATGACACTCCCTTCATCGATTAACTCAAATGGTCTCCAATTGCCTGTGGGATCAAGGGTAAACTCTTGTGTTTAACTTTAACAATTTTTCTCAACAGGCTCCAACCTACCTTTTCATATTCATTGTACAGTTCTCCCCCTCATGCATGCTGTGATCCAGCCAAACTATCCTTCTCTAAGTTCCTTGTGTACAATATTTTGTCTCCTGACCAATATCTACAGGAAAAATTGCCCTCATATCTGGGATACACCATCTCTTCACATGCACTTCCTAGAAACTTTCTCTTTCTTTAAAACACAGATGAAGCATCATCTTTTACCAGAGCCTTTTCTGAAACTGTTCCCCAATTCCAACTACTAATGACTTCTCTCCAATACTCTTTAACTACTACTTTGTATTTTATTTATTCTCTTAATGCTTTTTGTATGTTCTTAAATATGTCCCCTCATTAGAATGTCAATTCTTTTTTAAGCCTGTTTCATTTACTGAATTTATTTTTCCAACATCTAGTACAGTAGGCACTTAAAGCAAACTTGTTGATTGATTGACTTATTGATGAGTAATGAATATGATTTAAAAGATTCATGCAGTGTTGGTATGCAGATTTAAATTGTCTATTTTGAGATTTGTAATACTGCTCTCAGATAAGGTAGTGCCTGTTACATTGCTTAATAAATGGTTATTGATCTGTATAATTAAATAAACAATTAATTAATACAATTAAATTTTGTATCAGAGTCAATGAAATCTATATTGGGGGAAAGTAGTTCCTAAACAAATTGGCTTATGAGAGACTGCTACTTCCAATGAAGTGTTATTCTGATACATCATCATGGCATGGAGGTGACCTTGGGTTCATTCCCCAAGGCTTTGCAATTGGAGTGAAAACTGAAACAGGTGCTTACACCCTGGGAGTGGTTTGTGTATTGGTCCAATGATGAACTACATGTCTGTCTTTTAAGGACAAGCTTCATTCAATCCAGATAATATCATCATCAGAGACTGACTCTGAGGCAATGAATCCTTTTGGCTAGAATAACTCTATTATGAGTGTGAAAAATTTGACCTGCATCAGTGGAGAGAGTTTCCATGCTGCTGAAAACTATTGAAATACAAAAATAAGTCAAGAAATATAGAAGACTCTTTGCTGAGTTAAATATTTATGGCGAATTATTTGTACAACTGATATACAAGTAGATCATTAAACCTATATACACATATGTACATATGTGTATGTGCATATTCATACATAGCACAAGGGTTCGACTATTAGGCTATAAATATTGTAGACAATCCTGTTGGCCACAGGAGAACTGTCTCAAGAAATAACACTGCCATCAGTGTCATCTTTGAATACACTGGCAAATTTTGATGGAAGCAAATACTCAATTTGATTTATATGCAGATGTCAACATATAGAGATCCTTTAGGCATTTGTAAACTGCTAAACAGATGTGTGTCACAAGGGATAGAGCTGAATGCTAAGCCATTTATGTAGAGTAGACAGTCATATCTCATTCAAATTGGTTTAGGAGAAATTCATAGATATGAAAACTTAGACTTGAAGGGGTTGTTTTTTCAGTAAAGTCTTTGTTCTCCCCTCACAAATTAACTAGATAGAAGTCTGAATTCTTTGCTTTCTTTTGGTGAAGCAGATTAAACTTAAGGAAACTTAATAAAAAATACTTAATTATCCAAACCATGATGCCAAAGAATTACATCTTACATTAATGTAATACATTATGATTCATGAAGCATTTTTTTTCTCAACAGTTCTGTATAGTAGATAGTGTAAGTATTATTATCCACATTTTAGTGAAAAGAAAACTGAGGTACAGAAAAGTTAGATGATTTGTCTTTGGTCATATAAATAGCAAGTATCAAAGATAGGACTCCAGATCATGTCCTGGTTCCACTGAATACTTACTATCAAAAAGTAAAAAAGGTAAACAAAAAATATGCATAGCTTTTTGCACAATTTAGGTAAGGCAGCCATTCACATCAAGAAATAGATTTTTTCCAGAGCAGGTACTGTATAGCCCAATAGGAAAGAGAGTGTATCTGGAAGCAGAAGATCTCTCTGGATTTCAGTTTCCTCATCAATAAAACGAGAGAATTAAATTAGAATATTCCTAAGGTCCCAGTTGACTGTAAATCTATAATTCTAAGATTTTTAACTAAAAAGAGCAACAGTTTTGTTTTGATTTGGTCTAAGAAGCTAAGTTTGAAATTTGAGTATGTATATCCCTAATAAACAATTCAGATTAAAGCAAAAATTATATGTATATGTATATACATATGTATGTGCATATATATAAATAAACAAATATTTTTGAAGGTCAATAGGAAACCAAGGCAATTCATGTGACTTTTCTTGGATTGAGTTAAAAGTTTTTAACCTCATCACTTGGGTAAGTCAAACTAGTGAAAAATTATCAAACCAGAAAAGAGGCTGACCATGTCAAAGAACTGGTGATTATGATGGCATGATTGAAAAAGTGTGAATGTATGAAAAAATCTATCTCATTTTTGACCTTTTTAATGTCATGGCAGTTTTGCTCATATCCATAAACAAAATGCAATTTCTTCTACTGGAATTGCTTTTTTGCTCAGTGAAAAAATGTATGTGTCATAGTAGGGCAGGAAAGTTGGAGTTCAAAAGATATAATCCAATGTATGGGCAATGAGATGAACTAGAAAAAAAATGCAGCCAAAAGAAATAGCTTGAAAGCAGAAAAAATGGCATTAAAAATGAACAGTAGACTAATGGCTTCAGATAATGTATGCACAGATCCAAGTCTTCACCTTAAACCCAATACACTGACACAGAATTGCTTGTTAGCATTGAAAAACATTTTTTAATTTCATTTATTCATTATTTTGCATACCTTGAGATTTTCCAGCTTCAGTTAAAAGCTGAAGAAAGGCTATAGTCACGGCCGAACAACCTCTGGAGCCAAGTAATCATATTACTGTATTGCAGCTTCTCTGATATTCTGTACCTTTCACAGATGTCTGGAGATATCTGTTTTTCAACATGCTCTATTGAAAAATTATACAGTCTAAGAAAAACATGCCATTCCACATACTTCCTATATTAATACTTAAAAAAAATTAACTGAGATGAAAGTTAGTTGCTGCATATAGGGGCATTTCCTAATTTTCCTATTTTTGCCCCATTATAATCTTCCCCATCTACCAGCCCTCACAGACAGTTTCTATTAAAGTCTTTACCCTCTAGACAAGAGTGCCAAACACACACGTCCTTCAAAGTCCCTTCATTTATAACATGCCTATGATGTTTGGAAGTAGGCAGTCATATGGAGCAAATCTGTCTCTCATTCTGTCTCCTACTGATATCACTAACCTTCTGACTTCCTACCTGCTAGAGAAAGCCAGAATCTGTTTTTATTAGAAAATTAATCAATATTATTTGGTAGGATAAGCCATAATCTAGAGACAAGAGTCTGGAAAACTAAATTTTCTGTTTTTGCCTAACAACAATTACATCACCTTTTGCAACTCACTTTTAATTCTGAAATCAAAATAGCAAAATTGACCTAAAAGGCAATTTATCTTTCCACATTAGCAAAATGAGAGATTTGTGGGTGAATAAGTGATCTTAAAATGTATCAATAAATAATCACAAGTGGATCATTAGCAGGATTATATAGACTGGAATCTACTGATTTGAGAACAGTGACAAGATGTAGCAGATGTAGTCACTTGGAACTGGGAAAACCTGGCTTTTAATCCTACCTCAGACATTAGCTCCTTGAGTTTCAGTTTCCTCATCTCTACAATTAGGTTGTTGGACTTGATAACTGGCTGCTTGCAGCTCTAAATCCTTGATCTTATTTTCTTTAACTTTTATGTTTTAGTCTGGAATTGTGATTTCTTCAGCTGGGGAACTCCTGGCATGGAAACTTTATTTGCCAACCTATTTCTCCATCACCTGTGCGGTTTATAATCTTAAGATTTTCCTGGGGAATTGAGAGATTAAGTGACTCATTTATAACCACAGACCTACTTTATTTCAGAAATAATACCTGAATTATGATCCTTGTGATCCTTGTGTCTGAATTTCTATTCGTTTTACTCTCTCTCTCTCTCTCTCTCTCTCTCTCTCTCTCTCTCTCTCTCTCTCTCTTTATGTATATATATATATATATACATATATATATATATAAATGCCCTTTAAAATTATAATGGGAAGACATTGCTTCCTATGGTCAATTGCTCTGACCCTTTAGATAACCTTTCTGTCATATCTTACGATTTTTAAATTATGATGGGCTCATCTCTCCCCCTCCCCCGTAAGTCAGTCTTCATGAACTTATAGATCTACACGCTGTCCATATGCTATGAATATATGACATTCTGTCCCATCTGTAAACATAAGCTTTTCTCCTAATGACCCAATTCATACCAATATGGATTAGTCTTCTTGAACAATCACCTAAGTATTATAAGGGGAAAATAAGGGTTAATAATAAAAACTTGGACTGGATTCTTTAAGAATAGGGTTGCCAGGAATTTAATTTATTCCAAAGAAATTTATTTACAATTTATTTACAAAATATAGAAAGAGGGAAGAAAGAAAATCAGAGAGAGGATAGGGTAAGATATCTAACCTAAGCACTAAGTAATTTTCACCTGGCCCCTGGCTCAACCTAGGCAGGGAGTTAGTCCTTAAGCCCAGGACCTGGGGAAGTCTCTCTCAAGAGGTAGGTCTCTACTGAGGCTAGTTTTTTTTTTTTTCTTCAGAAAATTCAGGAAAAGAGTCAACCTTTTTTCACTCACTATGTGTCAGTCCATAAGAAGCGATTTAAGAACAGCCTAACCAGGAACAGGGTCTCAGATACAGTCAGAAGATTCTTCTCCAGTTTCAACTCCAAAGAATGAACTGTCTCTCACAGGAAGTTGTAATTCCTTTTAAAGACACTTTCTTTTGCATCACTTTCTGTGCCTTTCTCCACTTTTTACGTGGACAAATCATAGTCTAAAGCCTTGCTAAGGATTGTCCAGGAGGCAGTAAGTCGTCTGATTCATCACCCACTATTGCACATGTGGGTCACAGACCTCTCCCACTAAATGATTAAGTGTAATGTTTGCACTTTTGGTGATTAAATCTAAAAATGGGCAAAAAAATTAATTTATTTTTCACAATCAGGGGACAGTTAATTTCATTTTCACAATCAGGGGAGAGTTAAATTTAATCTTCACAGTATCCTTTGATCAACTCCCTTGAAACTTTATGTCCCTTGATTAGTGATTACTTCTCATATCTCACCTGTAAAGTGAAACCAGTTTTTAATTCAAGTTGTTTCAAAACACAAGGGTATTAATTCAATAACAGGAACAATACAGATAGGAGATATTTTTCAGAGAATAGAATAAAGTGGAGAAAGAATAAGGTGCCATCTACTGACAAAGAATAACTAAGAGAACATAAAGAATCAATGCCCAAAGATGTCAAAACTCTTATTTCTTACCTGCCTCCTCTTTTCTTCTGAGCATTACTTATATCTATCATCACTCTTTTTCCATCAGCCATTACCTTTAGATAATTTGTAGGTCAGATTCCCTCTTTTTCCATTTTCCTCTATATTCCCAAGAACATTTAGAGAAGTGGGGAAGATCTAGTCTAAATTCTCCCTTTCTAGATAACTTCTAAGTTCTTCCACTTAGGTTCCTATATGACCAGAATAAGATTTCAAAACTAGTAGGAGGGGAATCTTCATATGTTCATTTTTCTTTTTCTCTCATTCTTTTGTTAAAGTTTAAAAAAATGTATTTCTCCTACTTTGAGACAATTAGCTTAATCCTTGTTGGGTTAAAAGCAGTTTTCACTCCATAGCACAAACATAATGTTTGATATTTCTAGATTTGTGGGCTAGACTTTAAAATTATAGAGAAGGAAAAATTTACCAAGAACTCAATTAGTTTGGATAGAATTATTTTGTTTTCTTGTATTTTCTTTTAAAATAACTGAAGTGGAGTTGGACCCATTTGAATTTATTATACAGGCAAATAAGAACATTAGCATGTTTTTGAAAGAGTGGAGCCTAAGTGGATTCTTTAAAATTTGGACCCCAGTATGATGATTTTCATATGTACACACACACACACACACACACACACACACACACACACACACACACATATACTTGATTAAAATTTTTAGCCTGGCTGTGGATTTAATTATTTTATTTAATCAGAAAAATGTAGGGGAAAAGGATGGAAAAAAGAGAGACTACTTTCCTTGCTGCTCCATTTGACTTGTTATTCTGTGGCTGCCATGTGGGCCCCCTAGCACAGAAGTCAAGAACTAGCACCAAACACTGAAGAGAAGAAACCAAAATCCACTCATGATTTAGTTTATCAAACCTTTTCTTGGCCCACTGACTCCCACATGTCATACCTTGGGAGTCATCTGTGACCTATCTATTTTGTCTGGGCCAGGGTAAGTCCAACCTGACCCCTGTCTTGTGATCTCTTTACTCTTTCTATATTGCTGCTTTTTTCTGACTGACTAAGGAGGCTTCCATTCTATTCTCCTAAAAAAATTCCCTCAATAATTTCCTTCATAACTTTGTTTTACAAAAAACAAAAGCACTTTACAAATAGTATTCCTCTTTATCCTCACTATCAGTTTCCTTTGTCAATAGTTGTCTTTTTTTTTTTTTGACTCTGGTTTAACTCATCCATGACCAAAATTCATCTTTATTATTATTCCTCTTTATCCTCACTATCAGTTTCTTTTGTCAATAATTGTCTTTATTTTTTTTTTTACTCTGGTTTAACTCATCCATGACCAAAATTCCCTACAAATTCTTTGGGAATAAGGGACAAGGGAAAAGCTGTGTAGCTCATCTTCCCATTTTGGGCATGCAAATAATAAGGCCTACCCTCTTTTACTATTATGGATCTGGAAGAAAAAAATGAAGAAAAATAAAGGTATTTTTTTTTTCTGTTTCAGTTTACTTTTCATAGATTCCTAATCCTATGTTTCATTGGATCATAGATTTAGACCTGGAAAGAAACTTAGGGGTCATGAAGTCTAACCTCCTTATTTTATAAGTGAGGAAACTGCAGAGAAGATTAGTAACTTTTCTAAGCCTACACAGCTAATAAATGTCTGAAGAATTTGAAATCAGATTTCCCTGACACTATGACCAGAACTCTGTTCATTGTACTACCTATTAACCCTTGAAAACATTGGAGTTGGGATTTGAACCCAAGATTCTTTTGTCCATTGCTTTTTCCACTAAAACACATTTTGAGATCTAAGGCTCATGATAAGTGGATTTGCCTGCTCCATGGCCCACTTCAGATCATTTTATTTTGGATTTTGTTCTTTGAAGTATATTCGATTCCTAATCACTTAACATTTTTTTGAAAATTTCCTTTAAAATATGTACAATTTCATCAGCCTTCAGATGATATACTTTTCAATGCTGTCCTTTGTTCTTAAGATTATTTTTTTGCATTTTATTTATAATTATATAGAAAATAAATTCATAGGGATAGTGATGATTTGTAAGGATAGTGATAATGGGAACCTTTGGATGAGGAAACTTTTTTCAATAATGTTTAGCACATTCTGGGCAACTTATAGACTTCAAGAGTTATCTAGAGCATGGAAAGGTCACTTCCCAGGGCCACATGACCAGCAGGATTTGCACTAGAAGAAGGACTTGAATTCAGCTCTTTCTGGCTCTTAGGCCAGCTCTTTATTTATTTATTTGTTTTTTGTTAAAGAAGAAACTCAGACCTCTTAGAAATTCCTATGACAACAAGTCAAGTATAAGCTTTCACTTTATTCATATTTTGGGAATATAAAATCATAATTATATTATAGTATGAACTCCACCAAGTACAGATAAAGTTGAAGAACATGTGAGAGTAGGCACAGAACAATGGAAAGGGAATCTATCTTTTTTTCCAATTTGTTATTGTCATGCAAAACACACTTCCATATTGGTCATTGTTGTAAGAGCACACTCATACATAACCAAAACCCCCAAATAAACCAAGGACACACTGATGTGAAGATGACTCCCACAGTTCTTTCTCTGGACGGGGATAGCATTCCCTATTATAAATTTGTTGGGAATGTCCTGATTCATTGCATTTCTGAGAGTGGCCAAGTTTTCACAGATAATCATCGCCAAAATTGTTGTTACTGTGTACAATGTTCTTCTACCAGTTCTGTTTATTTTCCTCTGCATCAGTTCATGAAGATCTTTTCTGTGCTTTCTGAAGTCATTTTGCTTATCATTTCTTATAGCACAATAGTATTCAATTACCAACATGTACCACAATTTGTTCAGTCATTTCCTTAACTGATGGACATCCCCTCAATTTCCAATTCTTTGCTACTACAAAAAAGCTGCTATAAATATTTTTATACAAGTAGGTGCTTTCTTTCCCATTTTTAATTATCTCTTTGGGATATAGACCCAGTAGTGGTATTTCCAGATTAAAGGATATGTACAGTTTTATAGGAAAGGGCATACATCTTGGGACCACAAGATATCAGTTCAAAGCCTGCATTAATTTCTATTCATGTGGAAGCGACCAAGTCCCTATCTTTTCATGACCTCATTTTCCTTCTCTATAAAATGAAGAAGTTGGACTCAGTGACCTTTCAGATCATTTCAAGCTCTAATTTATGATATTATAATCTTATGGAAGGTTTAGTGACTAGAAGTCAGAAAATTAAGGATAAAAATTCTTTGTTAATGAGAAAACTACTAGGCCAAGGGAAGAAGAAGAGAGCCAGATAAGAGAATTTGGATGGGATTTATTATTTATGCTTTTTTTGCACTTGTTTGCAATGTTTTTATGCCCTAGTACATGGTCAATCTTTGTGAATGTACCATGTGCTACTGAAAAGTAGGTGTATTCCTTTTTATCCCTATTTATTTTTCTCCATATATCTATTAACTCTAATTTTTCTAAGATTTTATTCACATCTCTTACCTCTTTTTAATTTATTTTTTATTTGATTTATCTAGATTTGATAGTGGAAAGTTCAGGTCTCCCACTAGTATAGTTTACTATCTATTTCCTCCTTCAACTCCACTCGTTTCTCCCTTAGAAATTTGGATGCTATACCATTTGGTGCATACATGTTGATTACTGATATTACCTCATTGTCTATACTGCCTTTTATCAGGATGTAATTACCTTCCCTATCTTTTTTAACCATATTTATTTTTACTTTGACTTTGTCACATATCATGACTACAACTGCTGCCTTCTTTCTCTCAGTCGAGGCCCAATAGATTTTGCTCCAACCTTTAATTATAACCCTATGCGTATCTACCCACATCATGTGTGTTTCTTGTAGACCACATATGGTGGGATTTTGGTTTCTAATTCACCCTGCTATTTGTTTTTGTTTTATGGGTGAATTCATCCCACTCACATTCAAAGTTATGATTGCCACTTGTGTATTCCCCAGCATTTTAATATCATTTCCTAGTTCAGTCTTTTTTTTCCTTTGCTATATCCTTTTAAACCAGCGGTTATATTAAGATATGCTTCCCTTTCTTCCCCTGCCTTTTTGTTACCTTCTTATTATTTTTTGGGAGGTCTGTTAAGTTCCCTCTTCCCTCTCTTTTCCTCCTTTTTTTTACTCCTTGCCTCACTCCTTCCCTTAGTTTTCCCTTCTCACTTTCCCTGTAGGGTAATATGGAATTTGATATCTCAATGGATCTAGATGACCTTCCCTCTCAGAATTGACTTCACTGAGAGTAAGGTTTAAGTATTACCTATTAGCAATCTATTCCTCTCCTTCTTATAAGAGTATTATTCCCCTCCCCTTCCCATGCACACCTTTGTGTGATAAAGATTATCCTATTTATTTTGTTTCTTCAAGTATCTCTTGGCATCATCTTCAATTCCCCTCTCCCTTTTTCTTTTTTTGCATATCATCTTATAGCCCTTATTACTACAATCTCTTCCTGTGAATGATTCTTCTAATTATTATAATAGTGAATATAATTTTAGACTTACAAATTACATTTTCCCCATATGTGAATATATATAATTTGATCCAATTGTAGCCCTTAAAGAAGAAAGTTTGAATAAAAACATTTTCCCCCTTTTCCCTCTCTTTCTTATTTACCTTTTCATGTTTCTCTTGATCTTTGTGTTTGGATAACAAACTTTCCACTTAGTTCTGGTCTTTTCTTTACAAATACTTGGAAATCTATTTTGTTGAATGCCCATACTTTCCCATGGAAGTATATTGTCAGTTTTGATGGATAGGTAATCCTTGGTTGAAGACCCAATTCTCCTGCCTTACTGAATATCATATTCCAAGTCTTGTGGTCCTTTAGTGTGGAAGCTGCCAGATCTTGTGTAATCCTGACTGGTGCTCTCTGATATCTGAATTGTCTCTTTTTGGCTTCTTGTAAAATTTTCTCCTTAGGTTGGAAGCTCTTGAATTTGGCAACTACATTCCAGGGGGTTGTCTTTTGAGGATTTAGTGCAGAGGGTGTTCTATTAACTCTTTCAATGTGCATTTCTCCCCCTTGTTCAAGAACATCAGGTCAGTTTTCTTGGATAATTTCTTGCAATATGATGTCAAGATTTCTGTTTATTTCTGGGTTTTCAGGTAGACCAATTATATTCAGATTATCTCTTTGTGATCTGTCTTCCTGATCTGTCATCTTGTCAGTGAGGTATTTTATGTTTTCTTCTATTTTTGTCAGTCTTTTGACTTTGCTTTATTAATTCTTGCTGTTTTGCAAGATCATTGGCCTCCAATTGCCTAATTCTGGTCTTTAAAGACTGATTTTCCTTTTAGGTTTGGTCTATCCTGCTTTTTGGGGTTTCCAGCTATTTCTCAGATTGGGAGTTCTTGTTCTTTAAACTGTTATTTTCTTTTTGAACTATTTTCCACTTTTTTTTGCCAGAAGGCTTCCATCTTTTTGATAAGCTCCAATTTAAATTCTTCAAGAGCTTGTGGCCAATTTCTATTTTTTGGGGGAAAGGTTTTGGTGCATTTGTTTGTATTTCCTCTTTTGCTATTTCCTCTGTATTCTGTATTTTTCCTCCATAAACATTATCCAGGGTCAACTCCTTCTTCTTGTTTTTCTTGGTGTTGGGAAGTTGTTGTTCCTGGGCACTGTTTATCATCACTATGGTGGTTTTTCCTTCCCCTTCCAGTCATAAATCTGAGTGAGGTGGGCAGGCTTTCTATGTATGGATCTAAGGAGCAAGGTTTTTGCCTGAGGCTACCTCACCAGTCTCTGCAGCTTCTACTGTTTGCTGACCTTCTCTGTGCTATCTCCCTGCAGGCCCCCAAGGTTTGTGTTCTTCAGCCTGTTGGGGTTTCAGGTCTAGTTGTTCTCAAGGGTAGGTCTTTGGTGATCTTAGTCAGCTTCTAAGGACCTAGGGGTGCCCCTCACTCACTCTAGAGGTGCCCCTTGCTCACTCACTGATTCTAGCACACTGGCTCTGATTCTGGCTCTGTACATGGGGTGGGGGAGGGTTAATCACCTCACATTTTGATGGAAGCTTTTTCACCCCTTATAATGTGGAAATGCCCAAATCCCACACACTTTCAATGTTGTGCCCTACTGTAGAGTCCCTTCATTCACATGAATTTTTTTTTTGGCCTTTTGAAGTAGTCTATATTGGTAGGTGGTGAGGAGGGGAAGGGTCCTGCATCTAGTCTGCTGCCATGTTTACCCAGAAATTTCAAGAATTTGGATTGGGAAAAAAAGAAAAAGAACTAATTTTTCAAAGTTTATATTTCTTACATGCATTTTTTCCATCTCATCTTTCCTTACTTATCCTGTATATTTATAGACATAATGAATAAAATATGCCATAGATATTTATTAAAGTCTCATGGTTACAATCTATTTAAAGTATATTTTCTCTGGTTAAAATAGGGAGGAAATATTTTCTAGGGTCGAGTTTGAGATAAACAATAACAAATAAAAAATTAACTAGTATAATAAAAACCTTGCAAGTCAATAAGATTTCCTAAGCTGTGGAAAGGAAATAAGACTGACAGTTTGTGGGGGAAGGGGCCAACTGGGAGTGGCAGTTGGGTCTTGTGGCTAGCACTTCCTTCATGCTGGGAGTGGCAGTTGGGTCTTGTGACTAGCACTTCCTTCCTGCCATGTGGGACTTGCTTCCGGGTGTTGGAGGAGAGAGGAGCTTGGTCAGCCCAGTCTAGAGTGGCATGCTCTTCTTGGTTCAGCCGGAAGACACAAGCTTCTGAAGGTCAGCTCTGTTCTTGTTTGCTTTCTGTCTACTGCTAAGATTCTAAAAAAGACAAAACTGGACTGATATAGAGTAGATGGGAGTGGGAGAAACCTCTGCCAGCCTCTGGTCTGGCCTCAACTCTGAAGCTGAGAAAAAACTCCAATCCCAACTGGTTATTAAACTTTATATTATTTGAATTCACAGTCAGATAAGTGGACTATCTTTTCTGGTCATAGAGAGAGCTGGACTTCAGTTCAGTCATTCTACAACAAACAATCCTTATTGGACCCCTGCTGTTTCTTCTCAGCAGGGGGCATCTCCCTCCTTTGCTTCACTAAGCAGTGTTCCCTCTCCCCTTAACTCCTCCTTACCCCCATGCAAACCTCAAGTTATCCCCTGTTTTCCAATCCTCCATTTCCTTACCCAATAAATATTACAAAGCCCATGTTGCCTTATGAGTTTTTGGATGCACAATTCCAAAATAAACACAATTAGCAACAGAACTTTAACTAAGAGCATGACAAGTGAAATGAATCTAAGTACTAATAAAGAAAATATATTTCTTACCATGGAAAAATAAAGAAGGAAAATGTTTCTTCCATCATTTCTACCAAAATAGTACACCAGCATTCTTTTTATATTAATCAAGAATATCAGAGGAAAGAAAGGGATGTTCCATTCTGCCTGCTACCATTTCCCTTACATATATATTGAGTGGTTATAGTATATACATATGATATTATATATTACACTATATTACATATAATTCTAGTATGAGTTTGCCTATGTAGCTTTGAACAAACTTTGCTCATTTTAAATCTTGACTAGGTCAACTGAAACTTGAAAGTCATCAAAACTTTGCGACATAGAAATTACTCAGATAATATAATAGAAAGCAATTTATCTGAAATGATGTCTTTCAGAATTATTCAAATAACTGGAGGGATCTAAAAATCCCTCTACGAAATCACTGAAAATTAGCATGAGTGGACTTCTTAGAACATTGTTATTTTTGCAAGAGATAGTTCTTCTCCAATACTCTCTTTTCAGCCTTCTTGCAGAGTACAAAAAAATAACATTGGAAGTACAAGGACATTAAAGGCCTTGTTCTGATTCAAATGGCTCTGTCTGAAGATTTGTGCCAGAGCCCGACTGAGTTTAAAATGTTGCATGACAGCCTGACCGTTTGAATTGAATCTACCCTTGATCTTATACTTCCTGTTGCTATGGTACCCAGATAAAATGGTCCAAATGCTTCTCCCTAAGGACAAACCATCAGATAAAGTATTCTAAAGAAGACCCTGCATTTTTATTCTTCAATACAAGAACACTGATTTGCTTCGATGTACTTATGTGTTTATAGATGAATACTTGAATATTTAAAAGAATACATGTTACTAAGGAGTTTTTATGAGTCTTCAAAATATTTGGAAAGCAAACGTAATCTAAACCAGACAACTTCTTTACATTTGATTTTGCTATCCTGATAACCTAACTCTTTCAATTTTCCCATTGTCTCGTGTATATTTTTCCAGTGAAACACTAAAAGACATTAGTGACATAGACAACATGGATTTCCTTATCTCTTGTCAGTATTTGCCATGAAAAATAGCTCTGTTAAATCATCATCAATAATTATGACATTTTTTCTGAGTTGGATAAAAATCCATTAACAAATGTTATGTCCTTCAAGAATATATGAAAACATTTAATTATATGCATCATTTTTTCATGCAACAGAGGGAGCAAAAACATTTAAAAGCCTGTGGAAAACAGTGCAGGAACTTTATAGTGCTGTGAAATTAGGAGAATCCAACTGGTTTTGAATTTAACAAAATGTTAGACATTCTCTCTATCCCCACCCTTAATTTCAACTCTTTTATGGGTTGCTTTTTTTCCCCTTATATGAAATTAAATGGAGCCTTTGTTTAATCAAGCAAAAAGGCATTAGACCATTTAAACTCTGTAACTCCAATTACTAGTAGAACAAAAAGCACAAACATAGAAATGATAAGAATTTAACCTTCTTGGGGGGGGGGGGAGTGGTAAATCAAATTCAAAGTTCAGAAGTTCCCAATTCAATTAGCTTTGAAGAACAAAACTCTCAACTGGGTTTTGACCTTGCAAAATTTGTTTTTATTTTCTAAGCATCAAATGATTTCATTTTCTGTATCTGCATTTACATGAGTAAAGAATGTTATTTGAAGCAAACCATTTTTATTTCTACTTGCCTCAAAGGGAAATGGAAACAGGAAGCTTTGAAATGGTTGAGTATAGCTAGATATCTTTAGTGTCAAAGTGGTTTAAGTTCATTGACCTGTCCCTTTAGTGAGAATGAGTTTAAAAATTCCAAATCAATGCATTGGGAGCAATTACAAGGTCTTTTCTAGGAAAAAGATATTTAACACTTATTAATGAACTGATTGGTGAGAATAGAAGAAAGAGTCTCAGAATGAGATTCAGTCCTCCACTGAATTGCTATTTTGATGCAATATCATGGAGAGGTGACTCTGGATCTTTGAAGGCTATACAAGGAAATTATAAGTACTAATTAGTCTTTCCAAACTGGAAGGCCTCACGTTACAGGCCTAATTATAGAATTCCTTGGGACTAGGCTAGCTTAAGTCAAAGAAGCTCATAACAGAAGGTTGGCCACAAGGTAGCCTTTTTTTTTTAGGTCAAAGAATCATAATTATCTACTTAAACATACACAAAGTAGTTAGTTTTCACTGTGGGGTGACATCTACACTCATGAAATCTTGGTTCTTTTAAATCAATGAATCAGTCAATTAATGAGTTAACCAAGTTAACCAAGTATTTACCAAGCACCTCTAATACCAGGTATTAGGATTCAAGTATAATGAAGACAATTTCTACCTACAAGGATATCACAATACACTGCTATATATATAAAAACATATATTGCATAAGTATAAAATAACCAATATCTCTCTATACATATATGTAAAAGTTAAATATAAAGTAATTTGGGTGGTTGGGCAAAAGCTTGAGATCAGGAAACACTTTGTGCTGAAAATGGTATGTGAATTTTTAAAAAATAATTTTTTACTGATGGCTTTTTAAAAAAACATCATCATAATTTTCTGTAGTATCTCTCCCATTTTACTTCCTCCTTCCAGAAAACCATTTCATATAAAATAGAGTGTTTTAAAAGACCTCCAAAAAAATCAATAGAAAAACTCATCAAAATGATTAATACATCAGAGTGTGACAATATTTGCAATGTAAAGTTATGGACTTTCTACCTTTCTTTCAAGTCATACTTGTTTTTTTTTCAATTTTGAAACACTCATATTAGTTTTTTTTTGGTAATTATTTCTGTTTATATTATTGTAGCCATATACATGTGTTTTGTAATTATAGTATAGGTGTCTATATATAGACATTTATCTCAGCTTCCCTATGCATCAATTTATTTTGAACTTTCAGTGCTTTTCTACATTCATTACATTTGTCTTTTCTTATAGCAAAGTAACATAATGTTATATTTTTATACCATAAACTGTTTAGTCATTCTCTAGCTATTGGAATCTAATAATTCATTTCTAATATTCCATGTCACAAAAAGTATTGATATAAATATTTTGGTGCATATGGAGACTTCCTTTTTATACTTGTTCTACTTGGGTTATCAGCCCAATAATGGAATTTCTTAATCAAAAGATATTGATATTTTGCTCACTCTTTTTGTATGATTCCAATTTGCTTTCCAGGTGGTTTGTACTGATACACAGCTCCACCAATAATGCAGTGCACTTATCACAACAATCTCTTTAATAAATCAATAATTATTTAAATTACACACCAGACACTGTGCAAAATGCTGGGGAGGGATCCCTTACATAGCACAACTTTTCCCATTGTGGTTCTGATATGTTGTGGGTCAGCATTAGAAATTTGTTTTTCAATCAGAAAAATTTTATTTAATTAATTAATTTAGAATATTTCTTCATGGTTACAAGATTCATGTTTTTCACTCCTCCAACATGTCCCCTGTAGCCAACATGCAATTCCACTATGTCATTGATCAAGACTTATTTCCATATTATTGATATTTGCACTAAGGTGATCATTTAGAGTCTATATCCCCAATTATATTCCCATCAACCCATGTGATCAAGCAGTTGTTTTTCTCCTATGTTTCTACTCCCACAGTTCTTCCTCTGAATGTGGAGAGTGTTCTTTCTCATAAGTCCCTCAGAATTGTCCTGGATCATCGCATTGCTACCAATAGAGAAGTCCATTACAGTCGATTGTACCACAGTGTATCAGTCTCTGTGTATAATGTTCTCCTGGTACTGCTTGTTTCACTCTGTATCACTTCCTGGAGGTCATTCCAATTCACATGTTGCTCCAGTTCAGTATTCCTTTGGGTACAATAGTATTCCATCACCAACAGATACCACAACTTGTTCAGCCATTCCCCAATTGAAGGGCCTCCCCTCATTTTCCAATTTTTGGCCACCACAAAGAGTACAGCTATGAATATTCTTGTACAAGTCTTTTTCCTTATTATCTCTTTGGGGTATAAACCCAGCAGTGCTATGGCTGGATCAAAGGGCAGACAGTCTTTTAGCACCCTTTGAGCAAAGTTCCAAATTGCCCTCCAGAATGGTTGGATCAATTCACAACTCCACCACCAATATATTAATGTCCCAATTTTGCCACATCCCCTCCAACATTTATTACTTTCCTTCACCATAAGAAATTAAATGGAAATTTTTGGGTAGTTTTGTGGAACCCAACAGTACACATTGTGGAAGCCATCAGATGACACAGAAAAAAGCAAGAAACTCAGAAATGCATAAAATATATGCATAGTATAATATAATGTCAACATATTTTATCTTTTAATGCTATAAATACATACAATTTCTTAAGTTAAAACAAGTAAAAATCTTAAATATGGGAAAGCCATGGGGCACCTAGATGGCTTATTGGATTTAGAATCAGGCCTAGAGATAGGAGGTCTTGGGTTCAAATGTGGCCTCAGACACTTCCTAGTGTAAAGATAATTTAAGGGTTGTGACTTAAAATCTAAATTAATTGGTCACCAGGGGAAAATCCCAAATAAAATACCCAAGTCAGTCTGGAAATTTATGGTAATTTTAATTAATATAGAGGGAAGGATTTAAGGAGAAAGAAGGAAGAAGGTATAGTATTTCTCCCATCTGGCCTGTGCCAAGGGAGTTCAAGATCTCTGTCACTAGGTCTCTGAAGAAGATTAGAGACTTCTAAGAGGATAAAGTTGGAAAATAAAGGAGAAAAAGTCAGCCAGAAACTCACCACTGAACTGAACTGTAGCCATGCCAACATGCTGAAAGGCCCAGCACACTGCCACCAGCCACCTCTCCGCTGCCAAAGATACCAGAGAGAGGAAGTGATGCGAAATATATAGACCTTTTACTCTTGTGTCCCCTCCTCTCAATTTTCACATTTACCAATTATAGTAGAGGCATGGAGAGAGAGAACTTGTAAGCCAAGATGCAAGAACCAGGGCTGGAGAGAGAGAGAGAGAGGATTTGTAGGCCAAGATGCAAGAACCAGGGTTCCAAAACAGAATCTTCCCAGGAGTTGGCAGTTGAGCTGAGAGGGGAGGGGACCGGACTTGAAGGTCACTCTCTCCCTGGAAGTTGAAACCTGGCTGAAAGACCCTGATGGGGGTTACTTGGTTTTTGGGGTTCTCTGGCTTTGGACAGTTGAAGTTGAGAAGAAGGAGAAACTTGACTTTTGAGTTGGTGGTCTATGTGAGAGTTGAGCTGGTCAGGAGAAACTGAGAGACTTTGAACTTTGTTTCCTCTCTGGGGTTTAGTTAAGAGATCTTGCTGATTTTGTGAGGAAGAAGAAAAAAGGTTTAAAAGGCTGTTGTCCTCCATCTCCCTAACTGTCTTACAGTCACAGTTTGTGACTGGATTATTTCCTCAAACCCTCCTAAAAATTATCCCCTTAGTTTAGGGAAAGCTTCATCCCTCTTATCTCAGTTTCCCATCCTGCCATCATAATAAACCCCTTACCTGAGAAAAAAAAATTAGAGTATTTTTTAGTTCACTCAGGGGATTGGGAAGAATTGGGAAGAGTGGGTGGCAGGAGGAAGAGGGTTGGAGAAGGGAGAGAGTGAAAGGGAGGAGGAGATTAGAAAGATATACTGATCCATGAGCCATCAATAGGGATCAATAGGCAAACCCCAGAGTAAACCCTAGAGCATTCCTTTGTAGGCAGTTCCCCTGTTTACCAGTATCCCTGTGTGGCATCCCTCAGCATTTCCCATTCCTATCTCCATTACAAATAAGCAGCCTTAGGTTCCTGTAGCAGCTCTCTCTAGTCACAAGTCAGAAATCAGTAGTCATTGCTGAAGAAACAGTTTCCCCTCAGTTTACTATTCTATTTCAATAAGTATTAGGTTTTCTCAGTTTACATCTTTTATTTCACAATCACATGAGAGAGCTTTTCTCCAGGACTGCCCATTCTTTAGTTCCCATCTTCTTTGAATAGATTATATCTTTTGAGTTACTTAACACTTCTTTGTTAAGTTAACCTTTTGTTAGTTACTTAACCTTTTTGTGATTAGTTTACCCTTTATAGTTACTTAGCACCTTTTTGTATTAAGATCTTAAAATAGACTTAGGTTAAAGTTCTAGCTTCACTATAAAGTAAGAACTAAGTACCTTCATTGATCAATCAGGAGATTACAATTTCATCTTCTCCATAAAATAAGATCTAAGTAGGGTGGAGTAATCTAAATTTCACAATCCCCCTGATGATCATTGGGAGACTAGCCTCCCCATTGATCATTTAACATAATCATCTTGTAGTCCTAAAGCACTTCTAAATACAGATGTATACAATATTCAATTTCTAAAAGGAAATTACAGTAGTTATGGAGAAATAGAAAAGAGAGAAAGTAAAACCAATGTTTTGCAGTGCATTGACAAAAAGCCAAATTAGGGGCAGTCCCCTTTGGCATAAAAGTGTACATTTACAATAAATGTTCAATCAAACTTCAGTTCAATCACCCACACCCAAAGGTCGTTCTTGACCTTTTTGATATGGTGTAGGTTTTTCTGGCATCTTTCTACAACAGTTCATTCTCTGGATTTATCAAGCTTTTTCCTTGAAGATCTTTTTTTGAACAAAATTTCAAAATCTTGTATTTTTATTAAAATACAATCCACCCCCTGAAGTTGGTGTTAAGAAACATCCAGTTCAGTTCAGGATGCAATTATGGGGGTGTATGAGTCAATTATCAAAAGAAGAGGAAAAAACCCCCAAAATATAAAAGAAAAAAATGGAAGAAAGTGTAAACTTTTAGGAGAAAGAAAAAATTCAAAATCAGAATAAAAATACCAAAATCTATGTATATAAAATGTTGAGTAAGCAAAGAATAAATTCATAGTAGGTCTTTGTATTAGGGTCCAATAAATTTCTATCCCATAAATCTGTAGGACAGAATTCAGTAATATTTCACTTACCCATTTGCAGCCAAGACTACAGGAAGTTGCTATACTATAAGAAGAAAAGGAATTAGAATTTTATTTTGATAGGGAAATGTCATTCTCTGGTCTGATTTTTTTGTCATTCTCAGGGATATGGGGAGCCAGGATGATAGACAAACTTTGGTACTTGTCTGAGTACTTCACAAAGAGTGTATATATAAGGAAGTCCTATCACTTAACATATGTCAAGTGTCGCAACCTCGAGTCTTACACTAGTTTTTCCTGTGTGGTCTTTTTGGCACTATTCAGGTTAAGTCTGTGCTCCTTGTTTTAATCCCATTTCCTAGAATCAGATACAAACATTAATCACAGTCAGACCCATAACATTTTATTAATAAATGGCAGATTCCCACAGTTTAAAGCTTTGGGTATGAATTGATATTATAGCAAGTATATACATGTATATATATGCATATATATATAACATATTACTGCAGAAAAAATATTAATTGTATGTACCTTTAGTAAAAGAAATGAGGAAAAGGAAAAAATCAAATATTCTAATAAAAATAAAAGAAAAGCAATAATAAAATAAGGGGGGAAAGAAAAAAAATCAGGAATACAATGTGTTCTTGAAAAACAGCATCCATTTGTCAATGGATTATTATCTCCAATGCATGTGATAGGGTACAGTCAATCAGTTTCAACAAAAGATGTTCTCTTTACATGTGAGCAATGAATCCAAGAGTTCTTCTCTCCAATCTTTATAGACATTGGAGTAGTTAACAATATTTTGAATGATCCTTCCCAGGAAGGCTGAGTTGCCCCAGTAAGCTGGAAATTCTTAATATATACCTTGTCTCCTGGGTTCAGGTCATGAAGTGAAAAGTCTAGTGGTCCAGCTTGTACTGAAGCTCTGGATTCATGGAGTTCACACAGTTTGTGCTGTAATTCCTGTACATAGGAAGCAATAGCAGTATCTTCCCCTAATAGTGATGTATATACAGGGGAGAAAGGTTTAACCTGTATAGGTGGATGTCCAAAAAACATCTCAAATTGTGAGCTGTGTAGGTCTCCTTTAGGCCTGTTTCTAAGATAAAATTGGGCCAGAGGGAGAATTTCAGGCCATTTTAAATGTGTGTCAGTGTTTAATTTACCAATCATAGTTTTAAGTCTTTAGTTTATTCTTTCAACTTGGTGTGATCTCTGGGGATGATATGGCACATGAAATTTGGGAGTTATCCCTAAGCAAGAATATATCTGATTTAGGACAGAATCAGTAAAATGACTTCCTCTATCTGAATTAATATATGCTGGCAGGCCAAAGCGAGGAATAATTTCTTTTAAAAGCACCTTAGCAACAAAAGCCGCTGTGCCTTGGGTCACAGGAAATGCTTCCAGCCATCTGGTAAGTTGATCTACTATGACTAGACAAAATTTATAATGTCCAGCCTTTGGAATTGTTATGAAATCTATCTGTAGATGCTCAAAATGTGCGTAAGCCAGAGGACTCCCACCAAAGGCTTTGCCATGAAAGGCATGTTGGTTATATACTTGACAGGTAGAGCAGGGTTCAGTAATCTAAATTTCACACTAGCTCTGTGACTTTGGGCAAGTTAAACCCATTGCCTAGCCCTTGTTGCTCTTCTGCCTTGAAACCATTACATAGTATTGATTCTAATATGGAAGATAAGTGTGATAAAAAATGTGAAATCCAGCAGATGACACACAAAGTATGAAAATGAAGAGATATCTTCAAAAATTTAGTAACTTATAAATACATATAAGGTACTATGAAAATTCCTTAAAGGGAATTCTTCTCTGGTATGAAGGGAGGACAAAAATATTTTACCTAGATTTTCTTTTCTTTTCTTTTTTTATTTTATTTAGTCAATTTAGAACATTATTCCTTGGTTACAAGAATTGTATTCTATCCCTCCTTCCCCTTCTCCAACCCTTCCTGTAGCCCACTCACAATTCCACTGGGTATTACATGTGTCCTTGATCAGAACCTATTTCCATGATGTTGGTGTTTGCATTAGGATGTGCATTTAGATTCTACACCCCCAACCATATTCCCTCAACCCATGTAATCAAACAGTAGTTTTTCTTCTGTGCTTCTATTCCCACAGTTTTCCCTCTGAATATGAATCGTGTTCTTTCTCATAAGTCCCTCAGAATTGTCCTGGATCATTGCATTGCTGCTAGTAGAGATGCCCATTACATTCTATTGTACCATAGTGTATCAGTCTCTGAGTACAACCTAGATTTTCCATGTAACAGGGTGCCTTGCCCTTAACCCCTGCAATGTGGAGGGCCACTTGTATAAATTAGAAGCATGATCTTTGCTATCAAGGATCTTTAATGGTAAAAGCTAACACATAAAAGTGAGCTGAAATAGGGAGGTGGAAGAAAGAAGGGATATTGTGTGCAGATGAGTTACAAAATGTCCTGTGGAGATGAGTCATCACTGCATATTGGGGAGGAAGAAAGACACTGTTGCCTTAAGCTACTTACTTAAAATGAAGCTTCTAGGAGTGAAGGAGAGAGATATATGTACAGAGGGAAAGGAAGAGAGATATGGCTGTGAAGGTTGCATTACTGATATCTCCACAGGACTTTCTCTACCATGCCATAAAAATGCCCTTATTTTGGAAGCTCATTTCACCCCTGGAGTTCATAAACTGAAAGCATCCTTTACTCCTGTGGTTTCTTTTGATTATCTGATTCTTTCCAGAACCTTCATTTAAAAGAGAAAGCATAGACCAACCATGACTTCATGGTTGGTGGAAAGGACTTCCAATATGAGTGATAGTTCAGGGGATGGAATGAGCTTCTAGAGAGGAGGTTGTATGGTATGACTGAGAAGTGTGAAGGACTGATTACTGCTACAGAAAGACTTGCAAGCAAATGCAAGAATAGAAGTTTGAAGAACTGTCAATCAAGAACAAAGAAGAATGTGACCAGGAAGAAGGCAGTTTGAATAATCTGGCACAAAAAATGATTTTCTCACTTATTCCTTGACTCTGAGGAAGAAGCTGACAGAGAAGATTTACCCTGAACTTCTGGTTATTGGTTTCTCCTTGAAATGATTGGGGCATAGCTCTTAGGATCTTTTCAAGTCATTAACAATATCCACTTAAAGACAATTCAACCTTTACTTTCTTTTATATTGAATTTATTTTAGATTAGGGGAACCATAAATCCCCTTTACCCTATCTCAACTCCCTACCTTTTCTTCCTTCAAAATAAATCCCTTTTCTCAATATTTTAAAGTGAAATTAGTCTGTTGAAAGTGGTTGTCAACTTACTAATGCTGGATAGCTGTTAAGACCAACAGAAGAAAAGGAAATGGATGGGTGGGGGAGGAGGAGTGAGAATTCAGTCTCTCCTTTAGCCTCATTTCTTGGTGTTATTGTTCCAGTCCTTTTACTTTACCTTAAATACCTTAGTAAAAGAGCCTCCAATACAGAAGTTCCAGTGGAGATGGGTCTTCAGGGCAGTGTGAAAAAGAATAAAGGCTTTGGCTATTCCCGTCTTTTGTCCTATTTACCAAAGAGCAGATTATGAGGTGAAACTTCAGGTTTATTTTGACTTTTATATTGATTTGGTGCATCCCTTGATATGGTTGTTAATCGTTAATTTTCAGAATTGTCTCTTCATATCTTTTGACCATTTATCTATTGGGGAACACTTCTGGTCACATGTATGTATATATTTGTGCAGGTATGTATGTAAATACTTTGTAGCACATAAACATACAAGTACTATACATAAACATACATATATATGAAGTAAAAATAAATATGTGTATCTGTCTATGCATATATGTGTATTGGATACTAAACTCCTTTACTCTTTTTGGAGATATTTGAATATATATTTGCTCCCCATTTGATTGCTTATCTACTTATCTAGATGCATTGATTTTGTTTGTAAAGAACTTTTTCAGTTACAAATGAAAAAATTATTTAAAAATTTCCATAATTACCTGTATTTTTCTCTTTTTAAAAAATTTTCAAATGAATTTTACAGTATTAATGAGTTCTACAAAATATCCCTTTGATAATTTAATTGGTATAACCTTAAATTTTTTGATAGTATTGCTGTTTTTATTATATTGATATGATCCAGCCATGAGCACTGAAAATTCCATCAGATACTTATTTTTAATGAGAATTTTATAAGTGAATATATAGAAGTATTTTGAATCTTGCTAGAATAAGCTCCCATTATATTATACAATTCATATTTAGTTGGAATTAGATTTCATTTTCTATTATTGCCTCTTGAATTTCATTATTAATATATAGACATGTTGATTTTTACAATTTTATTTTGCACCCATGACTGCTGAAGTTTTATCTTGATCAACATGCCTACTGATCACATAGGATTTGAAAGTAAATTGTATGCTTCAGGCAAAAGAAACAATTTTAGTTTTTATTTTCATCTTTAGACTTTTATTTTCTTCTTCTCTTATGGCTATTGCTAGCATTCCCAGAACTATATCATCTAATAGTTGGAAAAGTGAATATCATTGTTTTGCACAACATTATACAAATAGCCTTTTCTACATCTCTTGGAATAATTAAGTGGCTTTCGATGTTTTTATTTTTAGTTTGATAAATTACATTGACTTTTCCCCATAAAGTTGAAATCTTTTAGCATCCCTCATATGAACCCAACCTTGTTGTGATAAATAATTTCCAGGATGAACACTGGTATGTTTGATTAGATTTTATTAAATTAAAAATGTTGAAATGGCGATGGAAGCACATCATTCTTCACTTTATATAATCTCTTAATTTTTCTCTAGTGTAAAAGATATGTGTATTCTTTCACAATATAATGAACATGGAAATATGTAATGTATAATAACATGTACAACATAAAAAAAGGAAAACAAAATATTTCCTTCTTTATTTCTTCTATTCTAATCTATTCCTTGGCATCTCACCCATTATCTTATATTTTTGTTATCTTATATTCTCTCTTCCTCCTAAGACTACAAAAATTATTTTCCCCTTCACTTGTACATTTTGATTTGATTATGATTCCATTACATATTCTTTTGCAGCTTATTCCTCTCCTCACCCCTTTTATTCCCCCTATTCTGTAATTTTGTCTTCAAAAATATTTAGTCACCTTCAGGTAGGATGTTGTGCTTTTTTCCCTACCATTACTTATCACTTCTATTTTTCTTCTGCTTTTACCTTTGTCTTTTTTTATGCTTTTAGAAAGAAATATCTTCTTGGTAGTTTTTGTTATTCTTTTTTGTTGTCCTTGATTACTATATTTTTTGACTTTTCTTGTATTTATATTTTCTATTGGGTTTCAAAAGCAAATACTTTATTTAGTTTTTTTTTCTAGGAATGCTTCAAATTTGTAATTGCATTTTAATTTTGCACCATTAAAAAAAGAAACCCTTACCTTTCATTTTGGAGTCAATACTATTTATTGGTTCCAAGGAAGAAGAGTGGTAAGGGGTTAGGCAATGGGGGTCAAGTGACTTGCCCAGGGTCACACAGTTGGGAAGTGTCTGAGTCCAGATTTGAACCTAGGACCTCCTGTCTCTAGGCCTGGCTCTCAATCCATTGAGCTACCCAGCTGCATAAGATATATATAAATAAGATACCCTTATATCATTTTTATTGAGAGCCATCTAGCAGTCTCTCTGAGGGTCCAAGGTTACTCTGTCTAGATGTCATGATCCGGTAGAGTAATGGAGAAGACAGACACTATGGTCTCAGGTCCACATGTATAAGCATCACACAGTGTTCTGCGATAGCATGGAGGTTCATTTATTATATAGGGTTTCAAGTACATACTTCTTTGGTACATAATCAATTTTCTACATATATGCTTCCATGGAACTTAACAACAAGACACGTAGCCCAAGGAGATAGTCAATGAAACATTGTTGCTATAGATGAATGACATAGACAGGGTGTTCTAGAGGTTAGTTCTCCCTGACTAGGAGAATCATTGTTACTTTTGGTCAGCTTTCACAATCAATCACAATTACTTCGGAGATGAGTAACAAAACATTTCATAGCTAGGTACAAGGGTAGAGGACAATTTAATGACAGACCAGATTTGGGGTTTTCCTCAATTTACAAGTTCTATTTTTCTTGTGTTACTTTAAAGCACCTGGCATTGTTGCTTGGTTTCTGTCAATAAGCAGAATCCAGTGGAGTGTATCTTGAAAGTAATTGATGTTTCTTGGCTTGCCTGACTTGTAATGGGAGTGAATGTAGTTCCGTGGAGAAGGTAAGGAGGGGGGAAATGGGTAGTGATCACTAGGTTTTAATTATGTGAATGCAGTCTTTTAGGGTAATAGTCTGGGGGGATTAAGGTGAGATATATTTTTATTCTATAAGCCTTTGCTCTTATATTATTTCTTTTGAGTTGGAGAGAGAACAATAACGATCATTAATGAGGGAAGTTAAGGAGAGAGAAGTCACAGCGGGGCATCAGTGGGGGCCTATTCTCTGGGGGCTGGCTTGCAGACCCTATTTCCCCAGACTGTGACCTTGTCAGCCAGTGACAGTATGATGGCCTCTAGCACATTTTGAAATAGTCTGAGGTCTGCAGAATATATTGCCTTATTTTTATCTAGAGTTTCTCTACTCACTGGAACACATTATTCCAATCCCTCTTGAGGCTTAAAGTGGGTGCAGGATAGCCTTGTGTTGCTTGAACTTCCTTTCCTTTATACTTGAAGGTCCTTCTCATGGTCATTTGTGTAAGTTGTTTGTCAGTTGTTTTGTTAAATCTAACCAATATGAGTTTGCAACATAGTATTTTTTTTCTCCCTGTTCTTGAGGTAACATGTGAATTCTTTCAGTTGGAATTTTCTGTGTTCAAAAGTTCTTATCAATATTGTTGTGTTGTTTTTTGCAGTATGGAACTCTTGTTTTTTTTTTTACTTTTGTTTTCTTTCAGAAGAATATGTAAATTCTTAACTATATGTTAAAATTTTACATATATTTACATATATGTATGTTACATATATGTACATTACATATATTTACAAATGATGAAACATGGCAATCATGAGTAGAAATAAAGCAACATGACCCCAGATTATGACCTCTTGATTTCTGTTTTCTTAGAGATTACATAATTTGCAAATTAACTATTTATTAATCATCACATATAGCAGAATACCAAGTTTGACTAATCTAAATTCTGTTCCCTTAAAATATTACATTATACCTTGTCATTTTTACTTTTAATTTACAATATTGTGGTGATATATGAATACTTATTCTTATTCATCCTGTCTTTCAGATCAGTATCTTTATATTATAGAGAGATCATGTTTTCTTTCAGAGTTATTGCTTTTGTGTTACTTCATCAATTGTTTGCACTTCTTTGTATTTGTATCATCAAAAAGTTATTTTTTCTCACTGTGAGTTCAACATTTCCCCTTCTGCTAATTATTTCTCCTCCTGTGAAGTCTATAAAATTATTTGGGAATATCATAGTCTGATTACATGCTTCCTTGGGAATTTACTGGACACTCTATTTATCAGATGTTGATTATTTTTCTTTTATCTTGAAATATTTGTTCATAGAGGTCAAGATTTATTTGGCTAATCTGATGGACATGTGTCTTGTTGTTATTTTCCCTGTGTGTTTAATCTGCTTATGCTCAAACAATCTGAATTTTCTTCTTCTTTAGATTTTTGATAATTTTATTCCTTTCCCCATATATTTCTATTGATCACTTTCTAGCTCCTTCCCTTTTGATAGCAGTTATTCTGGGGTTTGAACTTCAAAGTTAAGACTACTTTCCTAAATACTCAACAATTCAATTATCATTGGCTTCAGACTGGCCTAGGTGACTTCTGAGGGTACAGAACTAGTCTTAAAATTTTTCTTCTGAGTTACAAATAGAGTACTATATAACCACATACTGCCCAAGTTAACTTTCATTTCTCATTTCTTTGTCTGAGCTCTGTTGCAGCAGAAAAGATTTTAAAAACTGCATTCTCAACTAGAACAAGCTTCTAATTTTTGGTATTTTATGGTATTTAGAACAGAGGGATAGAGTTGATTTCTGTTGCAAGCCCTGGGAATGGCTTTATTGAAATGTGGTATGTAGTGGAACAAGGAAGCAGCCTTGGAGTGACTTTTGGTTTATGGGTTCGCTTCTTTTGATTTGGAGTTTGTGAATTAATTTTTTCTGATGTTAGTTCATCAGATTTTTACTTTGGGATTATGGTCTTGGTGTCCTAGACTTTTGAGATAGCTGAAATTGCTTTGACTCTTGGAAATAATTCTATAAATGCTTGAGAAGTGATGAGTATCAAAACAAATGTTTACTCACTGATTTTATTGATCATGAGACCCCCTGAGATATTCTTTAATGAAAAGATGAACTTTATGAATCACAATTAAGGAACAAGGGAATTTTAAGTATTGAGAATGATTAATGCAAAGCACTAAAAAGAATGATGAAATGTTATATATATATATATATATATATACATATATGTATATATATATATATAACAGAAAGAAAGCCAACTTGGAGAGATTTCAGAGTTCAGGGATAAAAATAATACCTAGTGTGGCTGAAAAGATAGATTGGGGTAATTTTGTGGAGGGCTTTATAAGCTAAACATAAAAGTTTATTTTTTATCCTAGAAGTATTAATAGGAGAGTAGAGTTGATTGAGGACAATCACATGGTAAAAACTGTGTTTAAGAAAATGACTTTGGTGATATTGTGGAAACAAAGTTGCCAATGACTAAATTCATCAGGCTTATCTATATTGTTTACAAAAGGATAATGCTTTTATATAATTTTTAGATAAAAAACTTTCCCCCTTTAAAAGAGAAGAATATGAGGTGTGTCACAAATTATACCCCTTTTAAACTCTGATTATGGTTCCAGAGGTAGCCATTGACTTGATTTATTTAGCACATTTGCAAGGTTTAAATTTATAGTATAGGTTATATGTTATGTACATTGTCAAAATCATGGAACATTTTTTGAGAACCTATTAGATGAGCTGAAAGCCATGTATATATATGGATAAGTATATAAATATCATGGATTTTTCATTCACATAGCTCAAAGACTAAAAACTTATCTTTAATTTTGATTCATGGCTTCATTCATATATAAAGGTTTCCTGGACAACATATATAGAAAACAAGCAGTACTAGCTTCTAGATTTAGACTTAAGAGGTTGATAGATACTTCTATAGAAGCCCCATGAACTCTCATGACTTCCTTTTGCCTCTAGGTTCAAATATAAACTCTTCTGTTTAGGTTTTCAAGTCCTTTACAACTTGACCACTATATCTTTTTCAAATTTTAAAATTTAAATGTACATTGGTTAACTTCCTTCATTTTGTGGTTTAGACAAGCAGGCTTTCTTGCTGTTCCTAAAACAAACTCCAGATCTCATTTCTACATTCTTTTGCTGGCTGTCCTCCATTCTTAGAATGTACTCTCCCTTTGAGATTTACCCATTTCAAAATATTGGTTATATAACACCTGCATGAAGTCTTTCTTCATCTCTCAGCTTCTAGTGCCTTTCCTCTCTCAAATTTTTTGATCATTATAGAGTTTATATTTGTACCCACATGTATGTATGCACATGTATATGCATGTATAAAATTTGTAACATTATACATAAATACATGTATATATATATTTTGTATAGATAAACATATATTATTGATTTTTATTCACTTTGTCTCTAAAAGCCAAAAATAAGATTAAACATGGCCAATTGAAAAACATTATTAGTATGCATATATTTCACTTGCTAAAAGACAATTGGGGGAATTTTTCTCTACAAGTCTCTGAAGTGTTTGGCTTGGAGCTTTGAACATACCAGAGATTTTTATGTAAAACATGCTATTAACTATTTATAAACAAATATAAGCATGTATCTAGTTATTCATTATTTGAGGCAAAGAATAATGTAATGGTGGTTGTTAGAGAAAACAGATTAAGTAAATAGGAAGCATCAATGTTTTCCCTCAGAAATGCTTACCATACAAGTCCTGGATATATATCTTTCCCATTGCAACATGGCTAATAGGAAATATTTTACATGACTTCATATGTATAATATACATATGTTTGCCATCTCAAGGAGAGGGAAAGGGAGGGAAGGAGAGAATTTGAAATTCAAAATTTTAAGAAAATAAGTTAAAAATTTTTTACATGGAATTGGAAAAAATAAAATAGAAAAATAATTAAAATCCATTACAGTTTGGTTTCAACTTATGTCTCTTCCCCAGCAAAAGGGTGTTTCTTTTGGTTCCTTTCATGTAGGAATCCACATCCACACCCTTTCTTTAATCCTTTGAATTTGTTGACCTCCATGTCTGCTATGTACTCTTTCCTTAACTCTGCCTTGTAGAAGTTCTTATTTCTTTCAAGAATTAGTTTAAGCATCATCTTCTTTAGGAATTATTTCCTGATCTCTCTCTCTCTCTCTCTCTCTCTCTCTCTCTCTCTCTCTCTCTCTCTCTCTCTCTCTCTCTCTCTCTCTCTCTCTCTCTCTCTCTCTCTTCATATATATATATATATGTATGAATGCACATAGATACATGCATATATGTTATATGCCTTAATAGAATACACAGTCTTTGAGGACATATTTGTATTTATCCAAATTTTGCCTAGTGTCTGACACAAAGTACTTGGCAAATGTTGGTAATAGAAAGACAGTTTTGTATAGTGGATAAGATTATGGAGCTAGAGTTAAAAAAGACATGCTATAGAAAAAATTCCTTCTTCACACACTAGCTGGGACCGCTGTGTGACCCAAAACAAATTTTATAATTTCCCCAGGTCTTATTTTCCTTACCTGAAAAATTTAGGAGATTGGAATGATAATGTGTATAGGCCCTTCTAGCTCTACATTTATGATCCTTTGAAGCTATGTAGGAGTCAAATCATTTGAAATTTACTTAGTAAGAAGTCACAAAAGATTTTTGAAGAGAATGATATTCAGATCTTATAGAAGTCAAAGATGAAGGAAGAAAAAGGTAGAAAGAATTGAAAAAAGTTTCAGTGGTTCAGGTGGTTGTTATTGATGACTTGTTCTAGGATGCTAAAAATTGGAGCAGGGAGCATGAGAGACATGTAAGAAACTTTATGTAAGTAAACTCAACCCACTTAGTAATAACTCACATATTAGAGGAAAGAAAGAAGAAATAGTTAAAGAAACCAAGTTAAAAAAGTCAAAGATAATAATATTTAAAATATCACACTTTTGGTGAGTGGTGGCAACACATGCAGAAATAGTAAAGCTACAAATAGGTACAACTTTACAAAAACAAAAGTTCAGTTCACCTTTAACTATCTGACCTTTGGGAATGTGGGACACATTTACATACATACATATGTACATACATACATACATACACATATATGTATCTGTCTTTATCTTGGCTCTTACTTAGCTTATCTGACATGGGGTAGAGGATCTCTGAGAAGGATCACCATAATTCAGTTTTTCCTTGCCATAGTCTTTTCTTAGTGGAGTTAGTTCTAAGTGGATAAATTCATTCATGCTTCAAGTTAGTAACACATTGTCCAAGTCTGAATCTCCTCAGTCCTTTAGAACATAAACAAAGAAAAAACATGCATGGATGTAATATGGACATTTTTTTCTATATTAGAAAAAGAGCTAAAGTCTTGGCTGATAATATTAATTCAGAGGTTGGTAGATATTTTTAAGATTCATAATTGATTTTTCTTGAGGCCACTAAGTTCTGGTTGATTTTAATTATCTTCTTGACTTTTGGTAGGGCTTTTAAAAATGCAGTTATCTCAAGATCAGTCTTTTTGTGTTGCTCAGTTAGTGAACGAAGCTGCATTTGGTATGCTTTGCCTTACCTTAGTCTCTTTCTGAAGCTTGTTGGATCATATCTTCACTGTATGAGTTCATCCACCACTTATTTTTTCAAAGTGTATCATCTCTGGTTCTAGTCTGCCTTTGTTTTGTGGCCTCAAGTATTCACTTTTGATAACCACAATATCAGTGCAGTTCCTTCTATAACTTTTTCCCTCTTTTCTGAATCACTTTTAATTTATTTTCCTGTGGACAAGTGCTTCCTTTATTGCTGAAGATATTTTTGTTTGTTTGCTATTTCAATGTGTTTGTGTTTATTTGGTAACTCTTTAAAAATTCTTAAGGGTGCCATATAAAATAAATAAATAATGGTAATGGCAGTATTTATAATAGCTATTCCTAGCAATTTCTAGAGTATTATGAAAGGAGATTCAGAGAAGCAAATGACAAAGTAGATGGTCTGGCTCTTTGCATTTTGTCTATAAATAGGTTAAAAACATTCAAAACATTTTCCCTCAGTACTCAACTATTTGTAGATTTTTTTCAACATAAGGATGCATTTAGTGCTGGAATATATTTTACCCTTGGATACATTCAATTTGTCTTCATTTTGTAGTTTACTCTGTTAATTAGAAAAGGTTAAAAGATTAATAACTAGTCATTGCTAATGTATTCAATGGACTGTGAGTTGAGTTTGATGAGGGTTCTCCTCTCCCCTCCCCCCATTCCAAAGAGACATTAATGATCAATTCAAATGAATCATATCAAGTCTTTGATAAAGTACATTTCAGAGCTGGTGCTTGATTCTACAATAGTGTTTTAATGATTTTTGAAATCCCTGTCTCCGCCCCCAGTCAAAAATGCAATTATATTTTACATACAGAATATATTAACTGTCCATAGAGGGACAGCTGCTATAAAACCAGAATATCAAAGGCAAAGTAAATAGAATATAACTATAGATAGAAAAGAAATATGTTAAAAACATTTAGTTTATGCCTCCCTCATTGACATGTTCTGAGAATCAAAAAAGAATATTTGTGTGATAGATATTTGAATATATACATTCAGCATTCCACTGTTTAAATCTCATGATTTCAAGCAGTCAAATTATTTTATTAGTAATCATATTTTTTACTTTCCCATTGGCAACTGACCCCATTCTCAATTTTACCCTATAGAGAAAAGAATGAGAGTTAACATGAGGGCAAGTTTGTAGAGTGGTTGATGTCTTATTAGGTGTTGGAGAGCAAAGAAGTCCTTGTGTATTCATTGCCCATTTTCACTATCTACCTTTAAAACTTAAGTTTTATATTGTAATTATGCCTCCAAAGCATAGTGCAAGTAACTTAATGCCAGAATGCCTGTAGTCACTGTCAAGCCTAGTCAACCAATTTGCTTGAGACAGTGAAGCTGCTAATCCCATCATAGATTTCAGCCTCAAGATTAAATGTCAATATGCCTCTGCTATGCTCTCACACTCTATGACCTTTAAGGTTATCAGGAAACAGACATCACTGGTATATCCTTCACAATCTCCAACACCATCCATGAGCTGTGAAGAATGGAATTACCAAGAAGATACTGAAATTTTGCCAGTCTTGGCATTTTTAGTAACAACAACCAAAATCCCAGTAATCTCTCCCTTAGTTTTTGGAGGGCACCCGAGACAGAGAAGTTTACTGCAGTATAATATACAGTATAATGCCTCCATACTGCTACCTAACAGAAGAAGTTAAGATTTAGGTTGAAAATGTTTTAGTTTTAATAATTTTACTTGTTGTATAGGAATTATGGTACTGTAGATTTCATGTAATATGAAAAGTGAATATTGTCTGAAATCAATGTCCTTTTATTGAGGCATTAGCACAAAAGGTCACAGACTTTTAGCATATCACTAGTCAGAAAAATGTTTTGCATGTTACCAATTTTATTTTGTGTACTGGATTTTATGGATTACTTATAGTTACTTTGTTAGGAAAAGGGAATATTCTCCTAACAAAGGGTGTAGGAACTTAATCTTCTATTTCCAATAGATTAAATGCATCAGAATTCAGTTTTTACTTTCACACCATTTTCTAGGAATGTTACACCCTTCACCCCCTTGAAAGTCAAGGATTGATTGCATGTATCTGAAACAAAATTACTACTAATCATGTTCTATATAGCCTCCTATAGTCTTAATTTCTCAGTGTTACAGGAAAATGAGAAATAGTTCATAGTCTTGAGACATTGTACGATCTTTGTCTAACAAACTTTAATTATTTTTATTCATCTTTCAAGGCTTAATTCAAATGGCACCTGTTGTAGGAAGCCTTTCCAGAACAACTCCAGAACAAAAATAGTTCTTTTTCTAAATTGTCATAGAAATTATTTCTCTCTAATGCCCTTATAACACACAATTAGGAACTATTGTATTGTAGTATTGTATTGGATTGGAGAGTATTGGACTTGGAGTCAAGAAGACCTGAGTTTAAATCTCACTATGGAAATGTACTAGTGTGTGATGCTCAGCAAGTCACTTAATCTGTCTGCCTCAGTTTCCTCACCTTTAATGGGGGCATAATAATAATATGATCTATATCTCCTGGTTGTGAGAATAAAATGAATAAATTTGTAAAACTCATATCAAACCTTAAAGTATTATTATTGTTATTTTGATTTAATTTATTATTATTGATTTCTAGAAAGATAAGGACAATGTCTTAATTTTCCCTGAATTTTCACTAAGGCCTATTATAATGCTTTTCACATAGCTTAATAAGTATCTGCTAAGTAAATTAGTGAAGTACTGTACTTACTAAGTCAGGAAGGTGGTCTGATAAAAAGTTTAGATTTCCCATAAAATGTGAAAGAAAAAAAATATTATTTTTCTCCTTTCTTCTTTAGCCAAAAATTCAATTTACCCAAATACCCTATTATAGCATATTGATGTTTTACTATGAAATACAATTAGAGTGGAGAAAAGATCAGCAAAAGAAATAAATTTTATTGGCCATATAATTGTTAATTCTCTATTTCTTTTATTATATTATAAATATAATGTCTTTGACAATATTATTATGCTATATATGCTGAATTATGCAGTTAAGAAATTCATACATAATCCAGGTGGAGTGATGAAATATTTATATTTAATTCAAGGTACAATATGATCATCCATTAGACAGGAACCAATAAAATCCTCTATGAGTTTCAAAGAAAAAGATGTCACTTTTTGCTCCTTTTTTTTTGGCATGAGGTAATATATAGAGGAGTGATGGAAAACCTTTTAGTGACCTCATGCTGAATTCTGCCCCTCCTCAGAGACCCTGTGCTTCTAAGACACCCCTCCCCCCTTACCCTAGATAGAGGAGGAAGCATTCCCAATGGGCTGCTGGGCAGAGGGTGGGTGAAGTGAAAAAATGCCCTCAGCATCTTTATAGTAAGAAACTCTAGTGGGCCATGGCTTATGTACCTACAGAGAGGGCTCTGCATGCTTTTTTGGCACCTATGCCAGGTTTGCCATCACAAGTATAGGGAGTCCTGTGCAGATCATAAAAGTTTTGGAGGTGGTAACATTGTACTGGACTTGGAAGGATGGACAGGATTGCTTCTAGAGAGGAGTCACAATCTAGGCACTGAATACATCAAGAGCAAAGAAAGAAATGACAGATAACAAACAAGGCTTCTTCAAGTAAATGCTATATTTCGATTAGTCAATCAACTAAACAAAAACATTTAAATTATTCTATGTGCCAAATACTAAACTAAATGCTGGCATAGAAAGATAAAATATAGTTCTTCCACTCAAAGAAGGTCACATTTCATTAAGGGAGAAAATAAGAAAATGATTCTGTTCAAACAAGAATATATGGAATAAAATTGAAATTACTTAGTTTATCCTGCATATTAGAAGGCACAAACCTTAAAAGGATCAGATTTCTTGTTGAAGATGAGAATTTAGCTAGGATTTGAAGGAAACCAGGAAGGCCAAGAAATGGAAATGAGGAGGGAAAGAAGGTGAGATATGAGGATTAGACAATGAAAAAATCCATAATTAAGAAGAGAGTACATGTTGTAAAAGGAAAGGTAAGGCAGCTTGTGTTACTGGATCACAGAATGTGTGAGTTGTGCATATGATTAAAGAAGATAAAACAGATATGAAGTGATCAAATTTTGAAGGGTTTTGAACACCAGCGGATTTTATCTTTGATTTTGGAAGTGATAGGCAGCTACTGGTGTTTATTGAGTTGGCAGACTATAGATTCCACTTTACATTTGAAGCTCTGTCTGGCTTCCTCCCAGGATAATCTCATCACTTATAATTTCATCACCATGCTGCTAATGGAAGCCTTATTGACACCATCTCCATTAGCCTCCTCTTCTCCTTAATTAGAAGACTAGAGGATAGAATACCAAGTTCCTTCCAATGCCTTCATTTATAGAGGAAAGAAACTATTTTTTTTTTTGCATTCCACATTGCTTCTGCTTCTCATTTGTTTTTAACTTCATGAAACAAGATACCAGGATATCCTCTGGTGTTTCTCCCCTCCAAGGTGTTTCTACCTCCTTTTGTATATTGTTTCCAAACTTCATTAGTTGAATTATCTTTTTTATTATTATTAATTGTATCCTTAGTGCTTAGGGCAGTGACTGGCACATAGAAGGCATTTAATAAATATTTATTGAATTGAATTGTGAGACAGCAAGAGAGACAGAAAGAAACAAAGAAAAAACCAAGAAACACAGAAAGAGAGGATAAGACCTGCACTTTAGGAAGATACTTTGACATCTGAGTAGCAAGATGGACCACATTTTGGAGATATTTGATGTTCCACCAGTATCAAAGAATCAATCCTACTCAATTTCGACAATGTATGTTATTTTTATTGAGAGGACCACGACATTCCTTCTAGTCATTTAGGTTCACAATATCACTGTTGACTTTGATTCTTCAGATTCACCACCATGTCCAATCTATTGTAAAATCTTGTTGATTGTATATTTGCAACATTTCTTATGTCTATCCCTTAATTCTGCTCATAGAGCCATTACCAAAGTTCAGGCTTCCATTCCTATTACATAGACTTTAACAAAATTGGAAAAAAAAATATATAGTAAAAGTTAGTCTTCTAGTCTCATTGGACCATTCTTGCTTGGGTTTGTCAGAGCTCCTATTCAGGCAGAAATGGCAGATGAGTCTCAACCTCTGTTCTCAGAAATATAGAAGGTATGGTGGCAAGTGTTTTTTGAGCTATTTCCTAAGCTAAAGAGGGATGAATAAGCAAAGCAAAAATGTCAGCAGCACCAAGAGACTCTCTTAAAAACAAAACTACCTTCTAATTTTCAGTGTACACTGTTTCCACAACATACAGAGTTCATGTTTTTTTAGTGTGAATAATTTTGAGTAAAATATCACTCCACTGATGTAGAAAAGCAATTTCATTGCTACTTAATTTTAGAAGGTTGCCTGAATTGCCCAGTGTCCACAGGTAATTAGGATGTTTCAGAGGCAGGACTTGAATCTTCCATCTATTCTACCTGGCTTTAAATCTATTCTTTGGGTAGCCTCCAAACTAATGGAAAATCAATGCTGTCATGTCATTCTTCAGTTTACCAGTGACTTCTTTTTACTTACTGAAGAAAGCTCCTAGCATTGCCTAGCATTCAAGGTCCTACATAAAATATGAAAGATACATTTTTATAATTTTCTTTTTTTTTTTGAAAATTTTATTTAATTAGTCACTTAAGAACCGTATTCCTTGGTTACAAGAATCATATTCTTTCCCTCCCCTTCCCATAGCCAACATGCAATTCCACTGGGCTTTACATGTGTCCTTGATCAAAACCTATTTTTATGTTGTTGATGTTTTCAATAGGATGATCATTTGGAGTCTATACCCCCAATCATATCCCCCTTTACCCATGTAATCAAGCAGTTGTTTTTCTTTTGTGTTTCTGCTCCCACAGTTTTTCCTCTGAATGTGGATAGTGTTCATATTTGTAAATCCCGCTGAGTTGTTCAGGATTAGTGCATTGCCACTAATGGAGAAGCCTATTACATTCGATTATACCACATTGTGTTTCTGTGTATAATGTTCTTCTGGTTCTGCTCCTCTCACTCTGTATCAATTCTTGGAGGTCATTCCAGTTCACATGGAATTCCTCCAGTTCATTATTCCTTTTAGCACAATAGTATTCCATCACCAACATATACCACAATTTGTTCAGCTATTCCCCAATTGGAGGGCATTCTTTCATTTCCAATTTTTTGCCATCACAAAGAGTGCTGTACAAGTCTTTATCCTTATTATCTCTTTGGGGGTACAAACCCAGTAGTGCTATGGCTGGAACAAAGGCAGACAGTCTTTTAGTGCCCTTTGGAAATAGTTCCAAATTGCCCTCCAGAATGGTTGGATCAATTCATAACTCCACCAGCAATGCAAGTCCCATCTTTGCTACATCCCCTCCAACATTCATTACTTTCTTTTGCTGTCATATTAGCCAATCTGCTAGGTGTGAGGTGAAACCTCAGAGTTGTTTTGATTTGCATCTCTCTGATTATGAGAGATTTAGAATACTTTTTCATGTGCTTATTAATAGTTTTTATTTCTTTGTCAGAAAATTGCCTATTCATGTCCCTTGCCCATTTATCAATTGGGGATTGGCTTGATTTTTTATATAATTGATTTATCTCTTTGTAAATTTGAGTCATTAGACCTTTGTCAGAGGTTTCTGTTATGAAGATTGTTTCCAAGTTTCTTATTTCCCTTCTGATTTTGGTTACATTGGTTTTGTTTGTACAAAACCTTTTTAATTTGATGTAGTCATAATTATTTATTTTACATTTTGTTACTCTTTCTAAGCCTTGCTTGGTCTTAAAATCTTTCCTTTCCCAAAGATCTGACATGTATACTATTCTGTGTTCACCTAATTTCATTTCTACAATTTTCATATTATAGTCTTCTCTTTATATATATATATATATATATATATATATATATTCCAGCCAAACTTAATCTCTCATAATTTCAAATCTCCTAATCTTTACTGAATAACACTATCACCTGTATTCCTTTGCTAGGAGCATCATCTCTTCCATCTTTACTCGTGGTAGTGCTATTTTTACTTTATAGCTCAACTCAAATGGGATCTCTTTCCAGAAGTTTTCCCTGGTTCTTGGGCCTCCTCATTTAGGAAGAAGCTTGCTTTTCCTAATTGTCTCAAGCACATTTTTTTTGTTCCTCTCCAATAAAATTAAGATATGCTTATCTTTTATTACAATCATCTATATATCTATCTCTTCAGTAAGTAAGACCTATAATGGTAGAGCTCTAGCTTTTTGAAATTTTGAACCTTTTCCAGTAACTGGCACTAGGTTTTCTTCTTGAATAAGTCTTATTTTCTGATAGTAGTAAGTGCTTAAAAGTACTAGTTAACTGATTGTTTTCCAGTTTAAAGGGACCTCTTCTTAGAACAAGAAGAATACTTTGTATCTCTCTTATGTACTTATGCAATATTATTTCTACATATTAACTTGACAACATTGACTTTGTAAAATAGTATGGTAAAAATAAGGGGAAACACTATAGTCTTATTGGAAATAATATTGAATGAACTGGTACAAGTAGAGGACTAACTGCTGTCATTTGTAATAGCAAAAGCTTAATAAAGTGTTTCACTTTTCATTGATGTTTTTGGTTGAAAGTTTATTTTTTAATAAGTCAACCAAATTCTTACTTTCTTTAGAACTTATACTTCTTCTTTGCTGATTTTTAACCCATCTTATTACTGATGTGTAGCTAGCTTAATAGAATAGAAACAATAGGTTGCTCATCTATGGTTTGAGTGCCTTGGCAGGTTTTACTTTTGGTATCAGTACCAAGGTCACATCAAGCTACTACAGGGCATGCCTTGTAGTCTAGAGAAAATGAATTGGATAAAGATTGAGCAGGATCATTTAGAACAATCTGCTTATGAACATAAGAGGTTTAGGGTGGTCATTGTCAATCTTTTTTTTTAAGCCTATATTTATTGATTTTTATGATTTCCTTCTTTCCAGTTCACTCTTAAAAATTTGAAGTAAATGCACATTAAATTAGTGATTTAATTAAATTAAGTAGAATAGTTCATGATATAATTGGAGGTAGTTTTGTGGTGCTTTAAAATAAGAATTTAACATCATTTCCATAGAGTGGTGTTCTTATCTAAAATCTTACAACTTAACAAGACTGATACAAGTAGAGTGCTTTGTAATCCTTAGCATGCTATATAAATGTGAGTTATTGTTAATGACAATAATATTTCTTATCACATAGTAATATAGGATTTATAAAGTTCAAAGCAATATTCTTTATTTCTACAAAAGTACTTTTTATAAATGAGATTTCATCTTTTTAGGGTCTTCCTAGTAAAGAAACCTCCTCTGTTCTGTGATTTATAGTCATAAAAGGTTACATGCAGCCCTGAGATATTAAATGACTTGGTTAGTATAACAAAGCCAATATCTGTTAAAGACTGCATTTGAACCTATGTCTACATTGACTCTAAGGCTGAAACACTAGGCTCAGCATAATGCTACATCTCTAGAGAAAGTATGCCAAAGAAACTAATGAGCAAAATTAAAAAGCAGAATAACTGGTGATCATGGTTCTTAGTGAATATTTATTTTACTATTAGAAACTTACATTAAAAATTATAGAAGCACTTTCACAACCATCTATTAGCTTGGGGGTGTGCTAGTAAATGTTTATCAACTAGCTCTCTGAGAAAATTGTGCATATAAAACAATTTTATGTCTAATTTATATTATTAACATTTTCTCCCTAAATTTCTTAAATCTAGACAATGAATAAAACAATGAACCAAGCCCTGATTTGTAACATTTGTCAATTTTTGAGGTATAAATGCTCAGACTGAAGATTGTAATAGCTAGTTGTTAAGTTGACTCTCATGAACTGTTTCAAATCTAGCATAATGTGTAATTCATGGACGTGTAAAATATTTAACATTAGAAGAGACTTTAGACATCACCTAGTCCAATTCTTTAGTTCTCTTGATTTGCTAATTTAAAACAAAATAAAAAACCCACATGAATTGAAATTGTGAAAAAGCTATATAACTTTCCCAATAGGTGATAAATCCTGAATGACACTAGTGGATTCTGTGTGGAAGAGTTATGGGAAAACAAAGAAGAGCCACATGGCACAGATATATCTGGTTAGGTTGTGATCTGCATGGTGGGGAAGATCCAATCATAGTTTTGTTGGAGTACTGGAGTGTCATGAGCTAGAAACCATTTCAATTTTTTCACAGATTAAAACATCTTATAATTTGGAATGAATTTCAACCACTGTTTAGCTGTTCCTCTCCCTTGTGTAGAAGAGATCAAAAGGATGGAGTTGAAAGAGTCTTAGAGAAGTTAGAAGGTTCAGTATTCTAGATGTGGGAAATTGAATAATTCACTTGACATCTCTGGCATTGACACAATAAAAGGCCACTCATGATAATTTTACAGGTCCTTTTAGTTCCAAAATACTGTGATTCTAAATACACAGTCCAATCAATTGATTCCAAGATACTAAGCCATATAAGTTAATAGGAGATAAGGTTCACATTAGAAAATTTCAAAACTCCTTGACACTTTGAGGGAGGTTAATAATTGGCATATGACTGTTTTGTCTCATATTCATACTTAGTAAACATGGCTGCAATCTAGACGGGAATCACTTCCTCTCCCTGGCACTGAACAAAATAGACTGCCTCAAAAAAGTATAAAAATCATTTTTGGAAGAATGGAGGGACTCTCCAGTACCCCACAGAAATGAAGGTACGTGGGGTTTGAAAATTGCCACACTATGAGAAGGAGGAAAAGCTTGAACAAAAACGTGAACTGAGCTGACCCTCCCCCTCCTCCCCCACGGAACCAGAGTAGGGGCTCAGAGCTCTCACCGGAACAGCGAGTGAGTGAGGAACGTCTCTGTCTGGGGGGGGGGGTACACCAGGGTCCTTGGGATCTAAAGACTGCTTGGGAACGACCTCTCAGGGCAGTTTCATGGGAGAACCCTGCGCACTGGAGAGCATGCAGGCCGTGGGGCCCCTGCAAACTGCAAACAGTGTGTATTCTCGAGAATCTCTAGAAACTGCCTAAGGCCAAAGTGCCACTCCTCCAAGGCAACCTGGAAACTGACAGGGGCTACCAGAGATCCACCCCTCAGAGCAGTTTTACAGGAGATTCCTGTGCACTGGTGAGAAGATACCACAGAGCACAGGGGCGGGCGTGCTAACAAACCATGGAGGCTGGGAAGAACTAGTCTTAGGAAACTTCAAATCTACAGAAAACCCACCCATACCATCCAGACTTCAGACCAAAAAGGAAAGAGGAAAATAACCACCAAAGGGCTGGCTCACACTGCCCAAAATCAAGCCTCCAAGAAAAAAGGGAAAAAAAAGTGACTATTGAAAACTTTTATGGGAGGAATACCCAAGGGAAAGAAGAAAAAGAGGATGAAATTCAAACAAAATCAAAACATGCCCCCCCAAATGGAAATTATCCACAAGCTCAGGAAAAACTAAAATTGGAGCTTATCCAAAAGATGGAAACCTTCTGGCAAGAAAAATGGGAAAAAATTCAGAAAGAGGTCTGTAGCCTGACAGACAAAACCTCACAATTGGAGAAAGAGCTGGAAGCCTCTAACAGAAGGTCAGACCAAAATGAAAAGCAAAACCAGTCCCTAAAAAACAGAATTAAGCAACTTGAAGAAAGTGATCTTGCAAAACAGCAAGAATTAATAAAGCAAAGTCAAAAAATTAATGAATTAGAAGAAAACATAAAATATCTCATTGACAAGGTGACATACCAGGAAAACAGAGGAAGGAGAGACAACTTGAGAATCATTGGTTTGCCCGAAAAACCAGAGAGAAACAAAAACCTCGATGCCATACTACAGGAAATTATATAAGAGAATTGCCCCAATGTTCTCAAGCAAGGGGGCAAAATAGAAATAGAAAGGGTTCATAGAACACCTTCTGTACTAAATTCCCAAAAGACAACCCCCAAGAATGTAATTGCCAAATTCAGGAGATTCCAAGCTAAGAAGAAAAGTCTTACAAGAAGCCAAGAGGAGCTTCAGATATAGAGGATCCCCCATAAGGATCACATATGACTTAGCAGCAAACATGCTAAGAGACCTCAAAAAGAATGGAACATGATATTTAGAAAGGCAAGATTTGGGTCTCCAACCAAGAATCAACTACCCATCAAAACTGACTATAAGCTTCCAGGGGAAAGAATGGGCATTCAACAAAATAGAAGATTTCCAAGTATTTGCTAAGAAAACACCAGAACTCAGTGGAAAATTTGACATCCAAACACAGAAAACAAGAGAAATATGAAAAGGTAAATATGAAAGAAAGGGAAAAGCAGAAAAACCTTATCTTTTTCTTTCATTCAAACTCTCTTGTATAAAGCCTATATTTATATCAAATTATATATATGTGTGTGTGTATGTGTGTGTGTGTGTGTGTGTGTGTGTGTGTGTGTAAAGGTAATGCGTAACTCACAAAAATTATATGCATCATAAGGGTAGTTAGAAGAATCACACATAGGGAAAGATTGGGGCATCAAGGCAATTTGGTGAAAGTGGGGGGAAAGAAAGAAAAAGGGAGGGGGGAATCGCTGATGATACTAACATTTACTTCAAGAAATGGAGGGAAAAACTAAATAGAATAATCTTTCCCACACAAGGATACACAGGGGAAGGGGAGGGGAAGAATTCTCATATGAGAAGGAGAGGAAGAGAGCTCCAAGTGGTATTACTTAAACCTTACTCTCAGTAAAATCAACTCTGAGAGGGAAGAACATCTAGATCCATTGCGATCTTGAATTCTATCTTATCCAACAGGGTCAGAGAGAAAGGGAAATTAAGGAGGGGAAGGGAGAGGGAGTATTAAAAGGGAGGGAAGGAGAAGGGGGAGGGGAAGGGAAAAAAAAGGGAGGGGCTAGAAAGGGAAGCATATCAAGGGAGGGGACTAGCGGGACTGATCTAAAGTAAATTACTGGTTCAAAAGGTTATAGCTAAAGAAGAAAGGTCAAAACAACAAACGAACAGACAAAGATCACATGATTATCTCAATAGATGCAGAAAAAGCCTTTGATAAAATACAATACCCATTCCTATTAAAAACACTAGAAAGCATAGGAATAGAAGGGTTGTTCCTAAAAATAATAAACAGCATATATCTAAAACCATCAGCAAACATCATCTGCAATGGGGATAAACTAGATGTATTCCCAATAAGTTCAGGAGTGAAACAAGGATGCCCATTATCACCTCTATTATTTAACATTGTACTAGAAACACTAGCAGTAGCAATTAGAGAAGCAAAAGAAATTGAAGGCATTAAAATAGGGAAGGAGGAGATCAAGTTATCGCTCTTTGCAAATGATATGATGGTCTACTTGAAGAATCCTAGAGAATCAGCCAAAAAGCTAGTTGAAATAATGAACAACTTTAGCAAAGTTGCAGGATACAAAATAAACCTGTATAAGTCATCAGCATTTCTATATATTTCCAACACAGCTCAGAGGCAAGAATTAGAAAGAGAAATCCGATTCAAAATCCCCTTAGACAAAATAAAATAGCTAGGAATCTATCTCCCAAGACAAGCACAGGAACTATATGAACACAACTACAAAACACTCTCCAAACAACTAAAACTAGACTTGAGCAATTGGAGAAACATTAACTGCTCATGGGTAGGATGAGCCAATATAATAAAATGACCATACTACCCAAGCTTATTTATCTATTTAGTGCTATACCCATTGAACTTCCTAAAAACATTTTTAATGGCTTAGAAAAAACAATAACAAAATTCATTTGGAAGAAAAAAGGGTCAAGGATATTCAGGGAAATAATGAAAAAAAAATACAAAGGAAGGTGGCCTTGCAGTCTCAGATCTCAAACTCTATTACAAAGCAGTGGTCATCAAAACAATTTGGTACTGGCTAAGAGACAGAAAGGAGGATCAGTGGAATAGACTCTGAGTAAGTGACCCCAGCAAGTGTAAACCTTAAAATTTCTTAGACTGATAAATGTTGGAAATTTCACCATTGGGAAATTTCATACTTGAAAAATTTCCTATTGATAGTGGGTCTTGAACCCCATTGGCATGGGAGGTTCCTCCTCCTCCCTTCTTAAGATTACTTTAGGACAGAAACCTTTTGCTGAACAATGGAAAGGACTTTGACCTATGCTTAAGCATAGAACAGGAATTTCTTCGAGTCAAGATTGATTTTAGAATTGATACAATGGAGATATTTGGAATGACAGAACCAAGTCTTGGAAATTGCAATCTCCACCCTACTCAGTCCAACAGGATTTAGGAAGGGCTGCAGCATAGATCAAAATTTAATTATTCCAATCTCTACCCTACTCAGGGTAACAGGATTTAGGAAGGGCTGTAGCAAAAGATCAAGATTTAATTATTTGAGAATATGACCTCCAACAGACTGGGTTAAGCTAGAGCCACCATTGGCACAGGGAAAATGATGGACAGTGATTGGTAGATGTGAGAACTGAGGGGAGGGAACTTGGATGGTTTCCTTAAAGATAGAGGGGTCTGAGGACTGAGGGTGTGGTTGGAGAGTTTTGGCTCTGAGTGGTTGGAGAGGTGCTCTGAGAAGCTTGCTCTGAAGGAAGCTGAAGGTGGGGGCCCCGGAGACTGTTTCTCCATTTTGGTCACGTGAGTAATAGGGACTGATCTCCTTTCTTTGATCCAGCTATCTAAGGGCTTGGGCCTTTTGGCCCAGCCTAAACAGAAGGGGTATTTAAGCCCTATTCCCTTCTCTCCCCTTTCTCTCTCTCTCTTTCTCTCTCTCTCTGTCTCTAATTCCTTTCTTCCTCCTGTTTGTAATTAAACTCTATAAAAGGCTGATGGCTGACTTGAGTTTTCATTTAGGAATTACATAGCTGAATTCCTTGGCGACCTTAAATTAATATATATCAGTCTTTAAAAGTGATTTCCTTGTCACACAAGACAGTATATGACAAATCCAAAGAGCCCCGCTTCTGGGACAAAAACCCACTATTTGACAAAATCTGTTGGGAAAACTGGAAGACAGTGTGGGAGAGATTAGGTTTAGATCAACACCTCACACCCTACACCAAGATAAACTCAGAATGGGTGAACAACTTGAACATAAAGAAGGAAACTATAAGTAAATTAGGTGAACACAGAATAGTATACATGTCAGAGCTTTGGGAAGGGAAAGATTTTAACACCAAGCAAGACTTAGAAAGAGTCACAAAATGTAAAATAAACAATTTTGATTACATCAAATTAAAAAATTTTTGTACAAACAAAACCAATGTAACCAAATTGAGAAGGGAAGCAACCAATTGGGAAACAATTTTCATAACAAAAACCTCTGACAAAGGTCTAATTACTCAAATTTATAAAGAGCTAAATCAATTGTACAAAAAATCAAGTCATTCTCCAATTGATAAATGGGCAAAGGACATGAATAGGCAATTTTCAGTTAAAGAAACCAAAACTCTTAATAAGCACATGAAAAAGTGCTCTACATCTCTTATAATGAGAGAGATGGAAATCAAAACAACTCTGAGGTATCAATTCACACCTAGCAGAATGACCAACATGACAGCAAATGAAAGTAATGAATGCTGGAGGGGATATGGCAAAGTGGGGACCCTAATTCATTGCTGATGGAGTTGTGATCCAACCATTCTGGAGGGCTATTTGGAACTATGCCCAAAGGGTGATAAAAGACTGTCTGCCCTATCATCCAGCCATAGCACTGCTGGGGTTGTACCCCAAAGAGATAATAAGGGAAAAGGCTTGTACAAGAATATTCATAGCTGAGCTCTTTGTGGTAGCCAAAAATAGGAAAATGAGGGGATGCCCTTCAATTTGGGAATGGCTGAACAAATTGTGGTATATGTTGGTGCTGGAATACTATTGTGCTAAAAGGAATAACAAAGTGGAGGAATTCCATGGAGACTGGAACAACCTCCAGGAAGTCATGCAGAGTGAAAGGAGCAGAATCAGGAAAACATTGTACACAGAGACTGAAACACTGTGGTACAATAGAACGTAATGGATTTCTCCATTAGTGTCAATTCAATGTCCCTGAACATCCTACAGGGATCTAGGAGAAAAAAACGCCATCCACAAGCAAAGGACAAATTGTGGGAGTAAAAACACTGAAGAAAAGGAACTGCCTGACTACAGGGATTGAGGGGTCATGAAGGAGGAGAGACTCTAAATGAACACCCTAATACAAATACCAACAACATGGAAATGGGTTTGAATCAAGGACACATTTGATACCCAGTGGAATTGTACATTGGCTAGGGGAGGGGTGGTGGGAGGGAGGGGGAGGAAAAGAAAATGATTTTTATTTCCAAGAAATATTGTTTGAAAATGACCAAATAAAACAATGTTTAAATTGGAAAAAAAGAAAGTTGCAGCTATCATAATACCATTATGCTTTAGCAGAGTGATCAACTAATAGTATTTTCAATTATTTCTTTCATTATTTAATATGCCTGCTTTGGAGAAATAGTGTGTCACCGTGGAACCAAGAAGACTTTTACTCAAGTACTACCTTTGATATACTTGAGAAATACTTTTTCTGTATTCTCTTGGCATATCATGGAGATTTGTATGGCTCTTCATGGGTTATTGGGGCAGTTAGGTGATATAGGGAATTGAATGCTGGCTTGGAGTAAAGAAGACCTGAATTCAATTATGGCTTCAGACATCTGCTATCTGTGTGACCTGGGGCAATTCACTTGCCCATATTTGCCTCAATTTCCTTATCTGTAAAATGAGCTGAAGAATGAAATAGCAAACTAGTGTCTTTGCCAAGAAATCTCTAGAAGAGGTCAGAGAGAGTTGGACATGATTGAAAATGACTAAACAATAACAACAAATAACAGCAACCACCATTTTATTCATCACTACTGCTCCCTCCTTTATTTTTTTATCTGGCCCCATGTTCCTTTGATGGTATCATTATATACCATTTGCAGTTTAACTCTTATTTTATACCCCCTAATCATAAGGTAATAACACCAAATATTTTTATAGAGCTTAAAGTTTAAAAAAATTTTTGCCTCGCTGCAACCTTGCCAGGAAGACAATGTGGATATTTCCATTTTGCAGATAAGAAAATTGAATCACTGAGTCACTTGTCTAGCATCACATGACAATTAATTTTCTGAGATGAGATTGGAACCCAGTTTCCCTTACTACAAATCTTGTTCTCTGTTCCTTCCAAAAGAGGTTGACTACATTTTATGATCCTCATCTGCCTCACTATTGGCAAGTAGACACTGACTGTGTTCATGACCTTCAATAAAGAGTGGCAGCCAGAAGATGAAATTAAAAAAATATGCTGCTATATCAATTTTACAAAACATGAAATGTCACTGCCTGAAGCTATGACCTTGAAAACTAAGTCATGTTTTTGCAAACATATTCAGCTGCACCAGTTTCCAGGTGGCCTGAAATAATACCTTTTTTTTTTCTTTCCCCGTGAAGCTAGCTACCCCCTTTATGACTGCTTAAAAGCAAATAGCAGTATTGCTTCATTTTCTTATTTTGTGTTCTTGTCTTCCTTAGTTGTGTAAAGTAATTTTACTGCTTTGGAGACTATTGTGTTCACAAAAATGACAAGTCCCCAGGTGCTACATAGCCTAAGTCCAGAGGTAGCTATGTCTGCAGTGCTGTCAGAGTCTGGATATCAATTTCTTTCTGTGTTTTGGTGTGTCTCCATTACAATTTTACTCTGATGACTACTCATAGCATAGACATGACCTTGGGTTCATAAAGACTACACCTTCAGAAGAGAAGTGAGAGAGGTTGCAAGTTCAATCCTGGCAACTAATTGTTTGAAGTCTCATGACCAGGCGGGTAAAGTTCAGCCTCATCAGCAGAAGGCTAGGCATCAGGTGATGAATTTTTCCCCCATTATAGTAATTCATGCAGACCATATATTAAAAAGCAGAGAAAGGTGCTGATTCACATGATTTTGTGTGTGATCTGCAAATCTCACATTTTATAAAAGGAAGCTGACTTTCATGTGTAAACTCTAACAAGCTTACTTTTATTTAATTGCATTAAAAATTCATAAAATCTATAGTGATGTGGGGACACTTCACCAGTGTAGGTTGTAATACTTCTACATCTTGGGAGATGGTTCCATAAGGTCTGAGTAAAAAAAAATCACTCTGAGGCTAGACCTATAATGATAAACCACTCTAAAAACCTAGCTGGGGCTGGTCCTTAAGTGATACACATGCCATCTGTCAGTTGACCTATATCCAAATATTTTCTAGCTTAATAGGATATGCTGGAGACTCACTTTTCTATCAATCAATCAGTTAATAAGCATTTATGAAGTGATATTTACCTTTTGCTAGCCACTGTGCTAAGTGCTAGGGACACAAAAATAATAGACTAAGGACCATCTATGATCCTGAGGAACTCATGATCTATTGCCAGTCTTTGAAAACATAGTCATCTCATCACCATGGTATAGCATTGGAGTAGCACTCTAGTTACTTCCTCTTTTCTGGGTAGAGGTGGCAACAGATGTCAAATATGAGTCCAATTCCTTTAGGAAACTTTAGTTATATCTTCTTTTTCTTCAACTTGCCATGAAAATACCTAACTTGATTCTTCCATTCACAATATACCCTTCAATTATAGTTTTTATTATCATCATCATAATAATTATTATTATTATCAGTTTTGTCTGGATTCTTATATTATGAGTTTGGACAATTTCCTTGTATGGAAACTCTACTAGCAATCCTGACTAGTAACTTATCTTTAACTTAGTTTGAAAAAATTGCCTGTGGCATTGAGAAACTGTGACTGGCTTATGGTTTCATAGAAATTACGTGTCAGAGTCAAGACTTAAATTCAGGTCCTTCTGCACACAAAGCTATCACACTATCCACTATGCTATATTTCTCTTTAATTATTGCCTATAATGATAGTTATCTTTCCATAGTATGTTTATCTGCAGAATTATATTCTAATAATGTAAACTCCTTATATATGGCTTAGTACATAATAGAATATTATCAAATATTTGTTGATTAGTTGATTGGTCACTTTTGACTATTTGAGAACAAGGACTAGATCTAAACTTAACTAGTTAGTCTAAATACCATATTCAGTTAGATTTCTATATCACTAAATAGAAAATTTCTCATTGAGCACAGCTATGCCAAATCACTGACCTGAAATTTGTGTGTGTGTGTGTGTGTGTGTGTGTGTGTGTGTGTGTGTGTGTGTGAGAGAGAGAGAGAGAGAGAGAGAGAGAGAGAGAGAGAGAGAGAGAGAGAGAGAGAGAGAGAGAGAGAGAGAGAGAACAAAATAACAAAATCAAAAGTTCCCTTCAGGTTACAAATCAAATTTCTTAAGTTATGAACTTATTTTATTTTAGGATATATTTTTAAACGAACAAATATCTATTTTCTTTCTCCCTCACCTCCTTCCCTATTACAGATGAAAAAATAAGGAGAAAAAACCTTTTTATTTAAAACTAATAGTCAGTGAAACAAAATTCATTCTTGCATTTTCCATACCCAAAAAATACGTTTCATTCTGCATCTTAAGTCTATAACTTCACTGTCTGGAGATGGATGACTAGTTGGAAAGGATCTTAGAAATTATATAGTTCAAGCCACTATTTTTATAAAGGAGTCAGATGAAATTCAGGAAAATGAAATCTCTTTCTCAAAGTTACATGAGTATAAAAAAGACAGTTGGAACTGAACCCGGGTCCTTTGACTAAAAATTTTAATAGTCTTTCTACTTCAACAGACTGTATTAATACTAGTTAAGCATCGTTACATTTTATCATTAATTAGATTTTGTTGGACTACTTTAGTCATTGAAGTCACATATATATAATATATGTATATATTATATATATAATATATACTTCACTCCTAAGCAGGTAATAGAGATATGTTGATTTGAATACCTTCTGTCCACCACTTTGTTTTTAAAATGGCAAACCAAACAATTTCCATTTAAGCTTTATATTGTAATGATCGAAATTCTCAAAAGGCAATATTTCTTAATTTTAAGTTAATTTGTTAGTAGACTGCTCAAGACAACCTAAAACAGCCAGTCAATAGTATGAAGTGTCAAAGAGAGTGAACCAGGCAAAAGAGCAGGACCTAAGAGAGGGCCAAAAAAGAATTGAAATCAATATCTTGCCCACTCAGAAGAGAGAGTAGGAACCTCCTGAGTATGTCAATATACTTCCCCCGTGACCTCATCACTCAATCCCTCCCCTGGACATACTAAGACATCTCTGAATAGTGAAAAGGCACGTAGAAGGTAGACTAAGAGATTCCAAATTCTCCCTCATTACTTCATCACAGTAAAAGGAGGGTCTTAACTGTGAAACCTATAGGTTCTTTCCTTCTCTGTCATGTGGCCAGGTGACTAGTACAAAATGATGGCTAGAGCTTGTCGATTTCATTACCTGATCTCTCAAGTGGGTCAAGTGACTGTTCAGCCCAAACTATTCTAGAGGGGCTAAAGGGAAATATTTTCTCACAAAAGATATCAATATTGAAGCACTTAGAAGTATACTAATATATCAATATTAAAGGTATGTAATTGTGTTAGTGGGCACAATTCATCCTTCAATAAAGATATATATTTTTTATAATTCAGTAGATGATAGATTTTCTTTTTTTCTTTCTTTCTCTTTCATTCTTTTTTCTTTCTTATTTTTTAGGCGATAGATTCTGAAAGTTTTTGTGGCCCAACAATCCACCACTCTGTAGTCAATCTGATAATAAAACATTTCCAAACTTAGCTAAGCTAAGCTTGTCTGTTCATCATATCACTGGGTCTATATCCAAAGTGTTTCCAGCTTTGTAGTACTTGTAGTCATATCTGTTTGTTGTTGTTTATTTATTCAGTCAAGTCTGACTCTTCATGACCCCATGGACCATAGCATGCCGGCCCTATCCTTTATTATCTTTCAAAGTTTGTCCAAGCTCATTTTCATTATATGTATGACACCATTTATCTACCTCATCCTCTTCTGTCCCTTTTTCCTTTTTCTTCAATTCTTTCAAAATAAGGGTCTTTTCCAATGAGTCTGGTGTATTCCTTAGGTGATGAAATATATATAAGCTTTGGCTTCAGAATTTAATCTTCCAGCAAACAGTCTGAATTTTTTTTGTCTACATTTCCAATTGATAGATCCTATTCCTTAGGATTATTTTTTTCCTTCAGTGAATTTTTTATCCCAGATCTTGAGTTCTTCTGCCAATTCCCTTATTATTTTTAAAACTTCTTTTCAAATTCTTTCTCTGATGCTTTTGAGGCCTGACATCCTTTCACACTTTCCTTTGAGGCTTCATGATTCCTTTTTTGGCATTGTTATCCTATTCTGAGGTCTTATTGTTTTCTTCTTCTCTGTCTATAAACCAACTTTGTAAGATCTATTTATTTTGCTCATTTTTCTAGCGTTTTTTCCCCCTCTTACCTTACCTATCTGTTGAGTTTCTTCTATGTTTCTGAGGAAGAGGGTGCACTGCTCCAAGTTTGCAGGGTACTCTTCTGGTATCTGGAGTAGGAGTGACTTGCCCTTGTTTCTCACAGAGGGTCTATCAAGGAAGTGGTCCTGTTGCCTTGCTCTAGGGAGATTTACCACTGTTTTGTTCAGTATTAGTCAGTACCCTGTCCCCAATTGTTTTGTGGGCTTTTTTACGCCCAGTCCACTGCTTCTCTGCCTCTGACAAGTGGCCTGGGATGGGCAGGCTCCCCTCCTTGGCCTCTACTGCCCCAGGCACTCCACCAGTGGGAGTGGGCAGGTTATTTCACAACACTTCCAGTTCCCTGTCTCTGCTCCCTTGTAGCCCCATGGCTCCAATGCCATGTGGGAATTTGTAGGTTTCCTGTCTTCTCTACCTGTGTGGAATAGCTCTGACTGGGTTCATTTTTGTTCTCTAGTTTTGCTGCCTGTGGCAGAGTTGTGAGCTGTTCTAAGATCTGCCAGTTTTCACAAATGCTGTGGCACCTGGGCTGCTCTTTCCTCTTACCCCAGTGAGACATGCTCCTGCAGCTGTTCTTTGTTTTGAGGTGATTTATTATTATTATTATTATTTTTGTGTGTGTGTAGGGATCAGAGAAACAGAGTGATTTTTTTTTTATTTTAACCCTTACCTTCCATCTTGGAGTCCATACTGTGTATTGGCTCCAAGGCAGAAGACTGGTAAGGGCTAGGCAGTGGGGGTTAAGTGACTTGCCCAAGGTCACACAGCTAGGAAGTGGCTGAGGCCAGATTTGAACAGAGTGATTTTTACTCTGCTATCTTAGCACCCAGCATGAAACTCCAAAGAAACATCTCCAGAACCAGAACTTGAATGTGTCAATTCTATGACTTGAACGTGTCAATTCTATGGCTCTCCATTTTTCTTATAGTCCAACTCTCATAACCATTCATTATGTAATATTTATTGGGGAAAAGAAGGGGAATTGGAAAAATGGGAGATAAGGGAGGTTTGAAGCAGGGTATGGAGGAGTTTAAGGGAGAGGGGGAATATTGCTCCTGGTGAGGCAAAGAAGAGAGATGCCCCCTGCTGAGAGGAAGCAGCAGGGGTCCAATAAGGACTTTTTGTTGCTGAATGACTGAACTGATGTTCAACTTCCTCTGTGCCCCAGAAAAGATAATCCACTTATCTGACTGCAAATTCAAATAAGATAAAGTTTAATAACCAGTTGGATTGGAGAGGTATCAGGAAAGAGGGATGATGGATGTCCCTAAATAAGTTTGGAGTTTTCCTCAGCTTTATGAGCTGAGGTCAGGCCTCAAAGGCTGGTGGAGGGTTTCTCTTCCTCCTGTCTACTCTATATTTGTGCTAGCGTTGTCACATTCAGAATCTTAGCAGTAGACAGAAAGCCAACAAGAACAGTTCTAACTTTCAGAAGCCTGTGTCTTCGGGCTGAACAGAGTAGAGGTACTCCACTCCAGACTGGGCTGAATGAGCTCCTTCCACCTCCAACACCAGGAAGGCAACCCGGCAGGATGGAAGTGCTAGTCACAAGACCCCATTGCCACTCCCAGTTGCCCCTTCCCCACCAACTGTCAGTCTTGTTTCCTTTCCACAATCATCCCCTTTTTTTTGTTGTGACCTTCCCAAGGTCACTTATTTATATTATAGTTATCAATTTACTAAATCTACTCTAAGGAATTCTATGCAGGAAAGTTTAGGTAAGGGTAGTTTTAGGGTTTTACAATCAATTCAGTACAATAAATGTTTGAACAAAACCATACAAGAAATTTGAATCTTAGTACTAATACTACTTACAATTAATCTATTCCCTACATATTATAACTATTATCTAAGTTTCTAGTCTAATCTATTACCTAATCTTATGTACAACATATATGCATGCTTTGCTAAATATTTACAGACTTATCACTATGTTATTAACCTAATTATAATATATACATTATTTATAGAGATTATTTACATATAATACAATAATATACATTGTTCCACATCCTGATGTCAGTCAAATAGAAATATCTATTGATCTTTCTATTTGCCTAAGACCTTATGGAACTAACTATATACATATTTACAGTTTGCAATACATTTCAGACACTTGTTTATTTAAACAAGGTCTCCCAATTTGTCAGTTTGTGATTTTGTGTTTTGTGTCTTATAGTGTTGTGTTGAATGAATACTTATCAAGTTTCTTCAGATTTCCACTTTTCATGTTGACTGATGGATCTCTTCTTTCTTCCAAGTTATGTAGTGATGCATGTTATTTCCATAATATGTGAAATTACTTTTGTTTTATTATTTCAACAGTCTTACATATACATCTTGTTTTATATCTGACCTCTTTTTATATAAACAAATTTTATATAAACAAATTTATATAAACAAATTTTATATAAACAAATTTGCAAAGTTCAACATCTTAGCTGTCCATTCCAGCTTTTCCTCTTTGTTTCTTCTCTCTAGCAGCTCTTCTTGATGCTTTTTCTCTGGGCTGGTTTAAAATCTTTTCCTCTGGGATGCTTTTCCTCTGGGCTGGAAAGTTGTCTCAAACATTATGTGTCACTATTACTTCTTTGTGGTTTACTTTTTTATGTTAATCAGTTTTTGTTTTCATTTCTCAGCACCACATTTTTGTCTAATTATCTTCTATTTCTGTTACAGTGATGTTGATTTTTTTCTGGTTTTACATCGGAACAGTGGAACCATGAGTCTTTCCCTGCAACTTTTATAGCTGTTGGGGTAGTAAGCAATACTTTATGTGGTCCAATCCATTTTATGTCTGTATCCAATTTTCTATTGAAATTTTTTAAGTATACTATGTCTCCTGGTTTGATGTTGTACAAATTGTAATCCAGGGGTACTGTTTGTTGTATCAAGCCCATTTCATGCAACTCTGGTATTCTTGTTTGTAAAGCTTGTATATATTTTGTTAATTGACAGTCTCCACCTATCATTGCAATATAAGCTGGTTTACAAGTCTTTCCTTGCCAAATTGCATGTCCATATAGCATCTCAAATGGAGAGATGTGCAAATCTCCATTGGGTCATGTTCTCAGATGGAACAGAACTAATGGCAGAATGTCTGTTCATTTTTGGTGTGTTTCTGCACAAAATTTTCCTATTAATGTTTTGATGTCTTTATTTTATCTCTCCACTTGCCCTAAACTTTGAGGATTTGTACAAACAAAACCAATGTAACTAAAATTAGAAGGGAAGCAACAAATTGGGAAACAATCTTCATAACAAAAACCTCTGACAAAGGTCTAATTACTAAAATTTATAAAGATCTAAACCAGTTGTATAAAAAAATCAAGCCATTCTCCAATTGATAAATGGGCAAAGGACATGAATCGGCAATTTTCAGTTAAAGAAACCAAAACTATTAATAAGCACACGAAAAAGTGCTCTACATCTCTTATAATGAGAGAGATGCAAATCAAAACAACTCTGAGGTATCAATTCACACCTAGCAGAATGACCAACATGACAGCAAAGGATTTTTTCTTAGGGAGTTCTTTGATGACTTGTTCAATTTCTTTTTCTGATATGGGGTTGTTTAGGTAATTTATTTCTTCTTCTTTTATTCTAGGCAATTTATATTTTTGTAAGTATTCATCCATATCACCTAGATTGTCATATTTGTTGCCTTTTGTTGTGGGCATATAGTTTTTAATGATTGCCTTAATTTCCTTTTCATTAGAGGTGAGGTCTCCCTTTTTATCTTGGATACTGTCAATTTGGTTTTCTTCTTTCCTTTATTTAGTTAGATTGACCGAATCTTTGTCTATTTTATTTATTTTTTCAAAATACCATCTTCTAGTATTATTTATTAAGTCAATAGTTCTTTGACTTTCAATTTTATTGATTTCTCCTTTGATTTTTAGGATCTCTAATTTAGTCTTCATCTGAGGATTTTTAATTTGTTCACTTTCTAGTTTTTTAATTTGCCTGTCCAATTCATTGGCCTCTGCCCTTCTTAATTTGTTTATATATGAACTCAAGGATATAGACCCCCCCCCAATACTGCTTTGCCTGCATCCCATAGGTTTTGAAAGGATGTCTCACCATTGTCATTTTCTTCAATGAAGTTATTAATTGTTTCTATGATTTGTTCTTTAGCCAGTTTTGGAGAATCATATTCTTTAATTTCCAATTAATTTTTGATTTATCTCTCCATGTATCCTTACTAATTATTATTTTCATTGCATTGTGGTCTGAGAAGGTTGCATTTATTATTTTTGCTCTTTTTCACTTGTTTGCAATGTTTTTGTGCCCTAATACATGGCCAATTTTTGTGAATGTACCATGTGTTGCTGAAAAGAAGATGTATTCCTTTTTGTCCCTATTTGTTTTTCTCTACACGTCTACCAGCTCTAATTTTTCTAAGATTTCATTAGCTTATCTCACCTCTTTCTTATTTATATTTTGGTTTGATTTATCTAGTTCAGATAGAGGAAGGTTCAGATCTCCCACTAGTATAGTTTTTCTATCTATTTCATCCTTGAGCTCCTCTAGTTTCTCCTTTAGAAATTTGGATGCTCTGCCATTTGGTGCATACATATTGAGTACAGATATTTCCTCATTGTCTATACCATACTGCCTTTTATCAGGATGTAATTACCTTCCCTATCTCTTTTAACTAGATTTATTTTTACTTTGGCTTTGTCAGATATCACGATTGTGACTCTTGCCTTCTTTTTATCAGTTAATGCCCAATTGATTTGGCTCCATCTTCTTACTTTCACCCTATGTGTATCTATGTTCCTCATGTGTGTTTCTTGCAGATAGCATATGGTAGGGTTTTGGAGTCTAACCCACTCTGCTATTTGCTTGCATTTTATGGTTGAGTTCATTCTATTCACATTCAGAGTTATGATTACTAGCTGTGTATTTCCCACCATTTTGATTTCTACTCCTATTCCTGCCTTTTCTTCTTTCACTGTTTCCTTCTACACCAATGTTTATTTTTAATCAGTCCCCCTAGTTCCCAATCTTATTTTACTTCCCTTTCTACCCCCCTTCCTTCTTATTTCCCCTCCTTATTTTCTCTTGTAGTCTTTTTCAACCCCTCCTTCCTTGTACTGCTTCCCTCCCCACCAGTTTGTTTTTTACCCTTCAACTCCCCTCTAGGGTGCAAGTCTATTCTCTGCTCCTATTGATTGGATTGTTTTCCCCTCTTTGGGTCAATTTCAAAGCAGGTAAGAATTGAATATTTCCTATCTGCAACCTCTTTACCCTTCCAGTGTATCAATATTCTCCCCCCTCCCGCCATGAGCTTCTTTGTGACATATACATTTACTCCCATTTGTTTCTTTTCCCATTTCCTTTAGTATTAATCTCTTTTTTTTGCTCTGTATACATATACAAACACGTATATGTATTTATGCATGCATATATCTATATACCTATTTATATCTTGTCCTTTCATCCTATATAGTTTGTCACTGTTCCCTCTAAGTGTAATTCTTCTGGCTGCCTGGATGATAGCAACAGTTTTTAAGAGTTACCAATGACCTCTTTTCTTATAGTGATACATATCATTTTAACTTATTGAGTCTCTTACAAATATTTTTTGTTGTTGTTTTGTTTTGTTTTTCTTTTTCCCCTCTTTTTTAATTACTTTTTGATGATTCTCTTGAGTTCTGTGCTTGGACATCAAATTTTCTGTTCAGGTCTGGTCTTTCCTTTATGAATGCTTGGAATTCTTCTATTGTGTTGAATGACCATACTTTCCCCTGTAAAAATATTATTCTTGTTTGAAGACCTAGTTCCCTTGCTTTCCAGAATATCATATTCCATGCCTTTTGGTCCTTCAGTGTGGATGCAGCCAGATCCTGTGTTATCCTCACTGTGTTTCCATGGTATGTGAATGGCTTCTTCTTGGAAGCTTGTCACATCTTTTCTTTGGTCTGATAGTTTTTGAATTTGGCTATAACATTCCTGGGTGTTGTCACTTGGGGATTAAATACAGGAGATGATCTGTGGATTCTTTTAATCTCCACTTTCCCCTCTTGGGTGGATCCTGGGACTTTCCTTCTGTCTTCCCCTTAAACCTGAGTGTTCTCGGATTCAGGCATTTCAGGGGGTGTAACTTTTGAATTAAGTCCAGCTGGTGGGATCCTTGGCTCTGTCTTGTTGTTAAGTTTGATTTTCAGTCCCCTGGAAGCATTCAGTTTGTCATTGGTTAGGAAGAGTATTCAGAGGTCTGAACTTCTGCTCCTTCTAGACCACCATCTTGACTCTGCCTCAGTTGGCAACGTTTTAAAGTGATGTTTTTGTTACTTAGTAACACAATGTCATATTGAGAAAATCTTTGCTGTGGGCAAGCTTGTAAATGACATTTCTTCAATATGGATTCTAATTGGTGTGCAGAATAGATATTAAGTATTGATCCTAATACCAAATCAGATGACTTTTGAATCATGGTTGCTGTGGCTGTGATTGCTCTCAAACAGGGAATCATTCCTTTCTCAATTATATCCAGCTATGTACTATAATATGCCATTGGCCTAAAATTGGGTCCTAAAGTTTGGACTAACACTCCAGAAGCTATGCCTCTTGGTTCATGTACAAAGAAATGGAATTCTTTGTTGTAGTCTGGAATACCTAAGGCTTGAACTGTTATGATTGCTTCTTTGAGCTGTATCAAGGCTTGGAGGTGCTCTTTCATTAGTTTCAAAGGTTTGGTGACTGTGTTTTTGGTTAAGTCCATAAGGTATTTTGTTATTTGGCTATAGCCTGGGATCCATTGCCTACAGAAACCTGTCACTCCTAAAAAGGGTCTCAGTTGTTTCTTAGTCTTTGGCACACTGGGCTTCTGTATGTCCTCTATTCTTTTCTTGGAAATCTTTCTCATCCCCTTTTCCAAGATAAATCCTAGGTATTCCACTTTAGGCATGGCCCATTGTAGCTTTGATTTGGAAACTTTGTGGTCTTTCTTATATAGCTCTAGGAGGAGTTTTTACTGTCCTGGTAACAAACTTTAGCAGATAGGGATGCAAGAAGAATGTCATCCACATAGTGCACGATTTTGCTTTCCTTGAATTGGATGTTCTTTAAATCTTGTTGCAAGATTTGGCAAAATGCTGTTGGGCTATCACAGAATCCCATTGGTAATCTTCCCCATGTCATCTTAGTCCTATTCCAAGTGAAAGCAAAGATTTTTTGGCTTTCCTTTGCAATTGGAATGCTAAAATAAGCACTATACAGATCAACAACAGTATAATATCTTGAGTTACTTGGGATTTCTGAAATTATTTTATATGGGTTTGGAATGACTGCATGGGACTTTTTCACAAGTTATTTACTTCTCTTAAATCTTGGACCAGTCTCCATTTAACTTTTCCTTCAGAGTCACATTTTGTTTTCTTTATGGGTATTATTGGTGTATTACATTCTGAAATTGTTGGGATTAAAATTTTCTGTTCCAACAAGCTTTGGATAATTGGGTTGATTCCACCCATGGCTTCTTTACTTAGTTTGTATTGTGCTATCCTTGGTGATACCCCTTCTTTAACTTCTACTTTTACTGGTGTTGCTAACTTTAGAATCCCTACATCTGAAGAATGTGTAGCCCAAAGTCCTTCGGGTATATCATTTGGTATTTCAAATATTGTATCTTCATTCTGAACTTGTTCATCATCCACTTGTCCCATGAATAGCAGTGGATAATGTTTAAATGAGTCTTTGGGTAGATGTAGAAAGATTTTTCCCAATATATCACATTGAATAGTTGCTCCAATTTTACACAAAAAGTCTCTCCCAAGAATGTTGATTTGGCATTCTTGGATTAACAAAAATGTGTGTTCTGTTATTAGGGGTCCTAGAGTTACCATTTTTTAATTTTAGTTTTGGTACTCTCTGTTTTTTTCCCTGTAGCCCCCATTATGTGTATGTAACTTGTGATTTGGTTATCTTCAGGAGATGTTTTTAAAACAGATTTAGTTTCCCTTGTATCGATAAGAGCTGGGTAGATCTCATTACCCACTTTTATCATGAACCTTGGTTCTATGTTCTCATTTTGTTGGCATACTTGGACCATAGGTGCCTGTATTTCTATTTTGTTCAAATCCCAGTTTTGTTCTTCATCTACAGACTTTTCTTGTTTCTTTGAACATTCATTTTGCAATTCATCATCAGTTTGCAATGGAATAGCATTATCATGGAGACTTAAGGATGGCATAATAATGTTTGTGTTTGCTTTTTCTTGTGCAATTACTATTGATTAGAATTCTGCATAAGGATTTAAGGTTGACTTTTCTATTATGTTATTGGTATTTTCTTTTGTAATATTATCCCTTCTTTCAGTGTCAAGTCTCAAGGAGGTCTGCTAATTTGAATGTTTTCTGTTATTGCATTTTCCTTCCCATTGGACCCTTCTGTTGTTAGCTCATGTGCTTCAATTAATTCATTTGCAGTTTGTATATTACAGACTGTTGCCAGTTCTGTTCCTTCCTCTTTATTTGTAGCTTGTTACACCATTCCAAAAAATTTCTCTTTAATCTCTGTTACATCATTATCTAATTGGATTTCTTCTTCTATCTGTTCTTTAGTTTTATTTTGTGCTTTTGGAACCCCAAATTCTATCTGCATGCAGTCTCCTTCCTTTTTATTTTTCCTATTTCCTTTCCCATTTTTCCTTTTTGATATTACTCCATGCACCTGGCTTCATAACTGACTTTGTTTGGTAGCACCTGAGACTATTTGGGAATAATGTGGTTTCTCTCCTTGTTGGATGTATCTCTCCATGGTTTTTAAATTTGGTGCTTGTAATGAATTCTTGCAATTATAATCACAACATTTTGTATTTGTTTGTGTATTATTGCCGTTAGACTTTAAGTTGATTTTCCATACCTCTGTTTGTTATTAGTTTGGATTAATTGTGCCTTTAAATAACAGTCTTGGACCATATGACCCAATTTTCCACATAAGCAACATTTGGGTAAATTTCTCCTTTGATTGCTTTGTGTGTAATTTTTTTGTGGGCTTGTATGATTGTAGAGTGGCTAGATTTTTTATTTCTTCAATTTCTTTATGTTTACTTATGCTATTTGCTTCCTTGAGCTTGGCTTTAAACTCTTTTATTATTTCATCCTTTTCCTCTAACATTTCTTTATGACCTGATAATATGTAAGTTGCCATTTTTCTTAAATCTTCTAGCCTTAGTGTTTCCCAGTCTGGGCACTGAAGTTTAAAATATGACCTAATAGGTGTGTTACTGCCTTTCACAAATTGTCTCCTTATGTGTTGGAGCTTTTGTTCAGTTAAATTTTCAAATCCAAGTACATTCTCTGCTACTTCAATCATTCTATCAAGGAACTTAGATGGATGTTCCCCATTTTCCTGTCTCAATTTCTCAAATTGTCCCCAAGTATCTGGTCTTTTTGAAAAACTTTTCATTGCCTCTAATAGATGTTCTCTAGCCTTTCTTAGATAACGTAGATTTTCATTATTAATAACTCTAAATCTGTGCTTTCCTCTGACCATGATGTTAAATTTGGATTGTTTCTGGTTTCATCAATGAATTGTTGTTTTTCCCTTTTTAAAAATAATTTTGAGAGAAGAATTTCAGTGTCCTGGAAATCTGGATCATAAAGCCTAATTGCTCTTTAAATTCTTTTAAACCTCACCAGTTCTGAAAACCAGGAAGGCATCAATTTTTTCACTTTCAAGGTCATCTGTTATAAATGGTTTATGTGTTTTAATATGAATTATGCCGCTGTTTGTAGGCTTGTTTGGTCTCTTAGTAGCAATATTGGTATTCTACCTTCAGCCCCATCTGTTTTTTCTTGCTTAAGTATATTGTTATTTTTAGGTATGTCATGTTTTGTGTTAATACCTTTGCCACATTGTTTCTCCTCAGTCAGTTGTTTAATCATTTGATTTAGTTGCATCATCTATCTCCTCCCTCAAGGCTAAAATCATCACAGCCATTTCATTGTCTTTTACTTTCCCCCCCATAAATTAGATGCACACCTTTTTTTAGGGCATAGTATAATTGGATTAAGAAGAATAATGCTCCAGCATATGTGGGAATGAATGAAATCAGGCATTCTATATTTATATTCAGCCATTGCAAACTTTCATAGATCTGAAGCAGAAAAATAAATATAATTTGGAATTGTGACAAAAAACAAGTTGTAAAACATATAAAAGAAATATCCAATCCAGCCTAGATAACCCATGGCAAGTAATAGTTTCTTTGCCTTCTTGTATCTTGAAAAGCTTTTGCAACAGAAAAAAAGTTTTTAAGTCTGGCTCTTTAAGAGTCGCCTCCTCCCTTCAGGAGGAGTGGTTTCTTTGGGGTGTGGTATCACTAGGCAGATTACTTGCACTCAACACTGCTCTCAAAATGGTTACTTTCCACAGTCACCTAGGCTTTTGGAATGTATGCAAGCCCAACTTCTCTGATACCTCCAACTGTCTTCTTTTTCCTAATTCTTGACAAAATAGGTTAGAAAACCTAGCTGGCTCTGCCACTCCAGACTGTGCTGAATGAGCTCTTCCCACCTCCAACACTAGGAAGGAAGTAGCAACCGGGCAGGAAGGAAGTGCTAGTCACAAGACTCAACTGCCTCTCCCAGCTGCCCCTTCCCCTACCAACAGTCAGTCTTGTTTCCTTTCCACAATTACTACTGGAAAAACCATAGCTTTGAATACATATGGATCTTTGTTACAAGGTAACATTTCTGCTTTTAAGCATGCTATCAAGATTTTCCATAGCTTTTCTTCTAAGAAGAAAAGAGCCTTTGATTTATGAGCTAAAAAATATGAAATTTGATACTACTTTTGTTTCTTCTCATTCTATTTTCCAGAAACTGATGGGACTAGTTGCCATGATGTTAGTTTTTTTTTTAATATTAAGCTTCAAGCCAGTTTTAAATTTTCTTCTTTCTTTCTCGTCAAGAGACTTAAATTGTTTTTTTTTTTTCACTTTATGCCATCAGAGTAGTATCATCTGCATATCTTAAGTTGCTGTTATTTCTCCTGGAAATCTTAATTCTAGCCTTTTTCATGATGAACTCTGCATATAAGTTCAATGGATAAGGTGGTAATATATCGCCTTTCTAATCTTAAATCAAATAGCTGTTCCATGTCCAACTGAAGGTGGTCCATATTCTTTTGATTTTCTCTGTGATGAGTATGACATCTTTTGGATGCTATTTTAAAAATATTTTGGGGCAGTTGGGTGGCTCAGCAGATTGAGAGTCAGACCCAGAGATGAGAGGTCCTGGATTCAAATCTGGCCTCAGATACTTCCTAGCTGTGTGACCCTGGGCAAATCATTTAACCTTCATTGCCTAGTCCTTACCACTCTTCTGCCTTGGAACACAGTATTGGTTCTAAGAGGGAAGGTAATGATTTAAGAAAAAAAGATGTGTAAGTCGTCACAGAACTGAGCAACTTTGCTTTTTTTTTGGCATTAGTAGTTGGATCATAAATTTATCTTCATGTGAATGAATTTAAATAGATCATTTGGTTATTTTTGGGATTATATTCCAGTACTATCACTATTACTGACAGTAAGAGCTATTCCATTTCTTCTAAGAAATTTTTGCCCACAGTAGTATACGAAATGATAACCTTAATCAAAATCCCATGTTCCCATTCATTTAAGTTCACTGACAGCCAAGATGTCTATATGCAATCTTTTTATCTTCTATTTGGCAATATCCAGATTACCTTGGCTCATAAGTTTTATATTCAATATTCCTATGAAATATTTATCTTTATGTCATTGGACTTATTTTTGTCATCAGACAGACACAACAGCAGCTAAACTTCCTTTTGGCTTTGGCCCAGCTATTTCATTCTTTCTGTAGCTACTTACAGTTGTCTTCCACTCTTCCTCAGTAACATGTTGGACATCTTCCAACCTGAGGGGTTCATCTTCCAGTGTCATAACTTTTATTATTTTAATACTGTCTATGGGTTTTTTTGGCAAAAATATCAGAATCGTGTGCCATTTCTTTCTTTGGAAACATTATTTTCAAAATATATTTATTAGTTGACATTAAATGACATATGGTTTCCTTACCCCTTAATCCACATTCAAGTTTTACCATTTTGAAATCTTTAATCTTACAATTAGTAATTTAAATCTTTTTTTTTTTACTGAAATGCTATAACTATTTAACTATCCTACACATTTATGTTGTCTACCTTCTTGTGCTAGGCACCACAGTACTTCCATACTTCAAAAGGCTTGTGACTTTGTTAGTAAAATCTCTGCCATCACAGTTTGTAATCTATGGCCTTTAATGGTCTTTGGGAGTTTTGGTAAGTGGAATTACTTTGCCTTATATTCAAACTGATGAGATTCTCTGAACTTAGTTTTGACTGTTTTTTTGGTGACAGAGATGCATTAAAGTCATAATCAACTGTACTCACAGTCTTTCTACTTTTGTAGGAAATGACAGATTTTGCATTGTTTTGGTCATAGGACCATATTCACAATTCAGGACCATATTTACAAAATGAGGATCAGAGAATTCTTTGGGAGGAGGGGGCGTATACCAAAGGTAGTTCATAGAGTCATATATTAAGAGCTGGAAGAGAAATTGGAAATCATTTAATCTAACCATTTCATTTTACAGATGTGAAAACTGATGACCATAGAGGTCATGACTTTTCCAAAGTCATAGTAGAATTTAATTTCCTTATATAGGTTTATTCTTTTTATTTTGCCAGTGTAATTCCTAATTTATAAGAGAGGACATAGTAGCTACAATAAATAAATGTCTTTATGATTAGATAGGATTTTCCAGAGTACCTACATAGTATATTGGTTGGTTTCATATTGGCTACCTCTATAACAAAAGAATGGAGCATAATTGAATACAATCATAGCTTTAAAGGAATTTGAGAAACTTTAAGAAGATGATGTCATACAAAGGAAAAAGCTTTGGCTAACTTTGTAATAAGAAGATCAGATTTGAATCCCTTCTGACACTAAATACCTGTGACTTTGGGCATTCTCATCATTATTTATGCATATTTGTGGATATAGATATATATACAAGTATTGGTTTCAGTACTAATGTGAAGAAAAATACAATGGGAAGAAAATGTGATGCCTTTTGTCCTCTTTTCCTCTTGTTTCATTCTATGACTCAAAATTAAAAAAGAAATATTATATCTGTTGCAGATTTGTTCTTTTCTTTAAAAAAGTATAACTGGATGTTTTAAAAAACAATATCATTTAATTCATTGGTAATAACAGGTATAACTGTTACAATTGTGACTACATGAGTTCTCATCATAACCAGACATTTGTGCTATTTCTCATATAGTATTACATTTTTTCACATATTGGAATATTTGAATGTATGTAAGAAATTTGAACTCTTGTTTATCTATAGTAGTTGTTAAAGATAATTTTCTATGTCATTATCATAATGATACTAGCAGGATTTGGTGTTAGGGTAAAAGAAAATGAATATCTTTAATATTAAAATCATAGTGAATGTAATTTTTTTTTCCTAAGATTTCTCTCATGTTGATGAATTGTTACTGTTTTTTAAAAATGTGCTTATTTGAACTTTCTGATTGCTTAGATCAATTACACATGTACACACAAATATCATATGCATCTACAGAACTACATATTGAAAACTGAGGCTCTGAATAATGACCTGATGTTCTGTAAGAATTGTCAAAAGAAACGAAAATATATAAGCTTCTGTTTCACTACAGTTTTACAGTTTACAAAGTGCTAATCTCACAATACCCTTGTGAGGAGAGTGGGAAAATAAGTGAATAACTATTCTCATATGTATATATATATTACCTATATATATATACATATATATATATATTGATTGATTGATTGAAGGAGAAATCAATGTCCCCAACCAACAGATAAATTGTGTAAGTATACATTTAATAAATTAGGAAACAGAGACTCAGAGAGATTAAGTCACTTGTCTATGGTCAACAATTAAGCAACATAGCCACAACTGTTATGGAGAGGGTTAAAGGAATGGTTCAAACTATATATATATAAACCAACAGTTTATTTATCTAAAGGGAGAAAGAGAAAAGGAATCAGGGAATAGCTAATTTATAACCCACTTAGAAATTAAACCTCTTATACGTATAAAGCTATTCTAAACTAAATTTCTAAAGTAATACTTAAGGTTAAGGGGTTTTTGCTAGGAACAGAGTCAGGGACAAATGGGCCAAAGATTCTCACAACACCAGAGTCCTCCTTTGGGTCAAGCAGTATTCCCAGTAACTGCTCAGATGAAATCTTCTCCTCAGCAGTAGCACCAGCTCCAGTAGCAAGGACAGGCAGGAAAGAAGGAAGAGACCAAAGAAAAAGGGACCCCTGGCTCTCTGGGTCCACTTCAGAAATAACCAGATAGCACCCCTGGGCTCACTTGACTGCTAGAGGAAGTCAACCTCACTCTTCCGGAGTTCACCAACTGCTTTCTGCAACTGCTGTCTCCAGTCCCAGTTTCTGGGAGTTCTGAGTGGAATGTTGGTCTGCAGGGTCTCATGCTGTCAGCTTGCCCTGTTATGCCCTGCTAGAACTCCCTTATAGCACAACTCATACTAAGAGTTCCTGACCCAAATCAGCACTGCACTATAGGTAAGACAAGATCACAATAATGATCAAAACATTCCTGTAAGGGAAGACTTCCAAGATTATTTACCAATGATACAGAGGATAAAACTGAGTTTTAGAGAAGTATTTTCAAAGAAAACATAGTTATTAAATTGCAGAATTTGATTTTGCATGCAGGTTTCCTGACTCCAAAATTTGATATAAATTGATGTAAAATTTATGTATCAAAACTACTCTAATCAGTAAGGCAAGAGACTAGGCTAAAATACTTAAGGAATATTTTAGACCACAGTAATTTGAAGAAAAATATACAAGAATCAATGCATTTAATAAGAAAATGAAATTGAGAAATAATATTACTTTCTGAACAATATTTTTATTCTGTAATCTGATTTATGGTTATCTATAATATTACATATTGGTATACCAAATAATAATAGTATTGCTTAAGGCTGGAATATAAAATTCTTTATAGGTCACTTTGCTTTTTATAACATCTTTGAAAGATATTTTCTCAAGAATTCCAATGAATTTAAGTATCTTTTGAGTCTGAGAATTTTATAAATTGGCAGGTTTGAGCATCAAAAAATGAATTGTCACTTCAAATTACTTAAACAAATTGTAAACTTCAGTAATCTTTAATTTGTCAACTCTTCCATGCTTAAAATATTTTGGAGAGCTTTTGTTGTTTTAATCAATACATTCTGAAAGATTTAGTTTCTTATTAGAGAACCATTCTGTTTGATAAGCCATATTCAAGGAGAAAACTCTATATTGGTGAGCTATGTCTCCCAGGTTACTATTGAAAAATAGTAGAGTGGGAGATAGAATGAACACTAGTTTGGGGTTAGGTTACTTGGATTTTAACTTCAATATCAAAGTGGTTCACCATAGTCTAGTCATTTTAGTTCTTAGGATTTTATTTTCTTTACATGCAAAAACAAAGCAGTTAGACTAAATGGCCTTTAAGGTAGCTTTCTCTTTTAACACATTTGAGTCTTAGCTTTGCAGTGAATCACAAAAACTGAAGCAAGCTAGATGTATGCTAGATACAATAGGACATTTCACAATCATGGACAGCTCCCAAATAGAAACCAATGGAATTATAGCAATATTCCAGTCCAATCCAATTCAACAAACATTTATGAAATGACTACTATAATCACTGTATTAGACACTGGAAATAGGACAGAAATTAAAGGGTTTTTTTGTTTGTTTGTTTGTTTTTTTTTACCTTAAGTAAGTTACAATCAATTGGAGAGTATAAATGAAATAATACAGATAGGGAATTTCTTCATCAAATAATCATTGCATGCCCAGAGAGAACATATAGATACAGAGATTCTAATAAGGTCACATAGTTTTAAAAAAATTCACAACACAGTTTTAGTGATATATAATCCTTATTCAGGGGGTTGCAATATAGTAAAAGATGTCTATTTTTTACCTCTGCGTAGGAATAGTGTTTATGATGTCTATGAAAGTGATATGATGATTCCTAATCTTTTGGAAGAATAAATGACCTTAGCTGAAAATTTACCCATTTCCACACTGTTTCAATCATCAGGCAGATGTCATTGAGAAGAAAACTGGAAAAATATTTGAGATGAATTTTAAAAAATTCACAATGAAAAAATATTTCTTTAGGATTCTGTATATTTTATCTACACTTCTTTTCTATAGTTCTTCTATGCCAACAATCTCTCAAACATCCACTCTGTTTTCTTCCTACTTTTCTTGTAATATTTATTTTTGGGGTCCCTTTCTGTAGAATTAAAAATCTTGCATTTTGAATAGACCTTTTGCTTGCCTCTATTCACACATATTATTTCTTCTCATAAAATTATTGGAACTAATTCCTGAATCTTGTTACTTCAACATTTTTCTTTATCGCCTTCATTCTTGATCTACTGCTCCCAGTTTACTGAAGATAGAATATATTTATGAAGTCAATAAAAATGTATTAAGCTCCTAGTATGCTCAACATTGTGTTGATGCTGTGAAAGACAGCAAAGGAGACAAAGAATGATGTTTGTTCTGAAGGAGCTTGGTGAGGAACGAAAATATACAGACATGAAAACAATATAAGGCAAAATAAAATTAATCTGTTCTATGTTGCATAGAGCAGACTATAGCAGCTTTAATAATTCAGAGATGAAAGATTTAGGACTGTATTAGGGAGAGAAAACTTTGTGAGAAGTATATTATTTGAGATTAGCCTTCGAATGAGTAAACCTAGTGCAGTCAAAGGATCATGAGCCTAGGGCAAGAGGACCTAATTTCAAATTCCAATGTAGGCAAAAAATGCCTGACTGACCTTGAAAGAGACTCTTATCACCTCTCAACCTGAGTTTACTGTTTGGTTAAATGAGAAGATTAGACTAGATGAACTCTAAGCTCAATTTCAGCTCCAAATTTAAGATCCTATGATTTATATAAGAGGGAAAAACATTATATGTAGAAAAAATGATATGTGAATTGACAAGGTATGTATGAAGAAAATAAGGAATCTGGCCTGACTAATGTGGAGTATTCATATTGCAGAGTCTAGCTGGGTTGATGAAATGTGGGATTAAGTGGTAGATGGCATCAAATGCCAGATAGAGGGGCCATTATAAGCAGGGGAATGAAATGGTCAAGTAGTACATAAAGTGAAATTAAAAAAAAAATTAAAATAGCATTTTTAGAACGCACTTGAGAACAGGAATTAATGCCTTGAGTGTAATAGGTGTTTAACAAATTGAATTAAATTGAAATTAGGAAACAAATCTGCTTAAAATGTATTTTCATGGCATTCTATTCTAGAGTACATGACTTTTTTCCCCCTCTAAATAAGGGTCAAAGCTGGGATTCCAATGGGAAAAATAGGTACAGTTAAATTTTGGCAGTACTAGACCTTTCTTCTAAATGTTTGCCTTAATATATGTAAGTGCCTAAATATCAATTGCTAATAAGCAATTGATTCGTTTTGATTTACCTGTTAAAATGCAAATATTTTAGAAAGTCAAAATATTAAACCAAATATTATAAAATATTTTTATTTTTATTTTTTAATATTTTAAAAAATAAACCAAAAATAAATAAATAGGATATGACTGGATGATTATCACTAGCTAACTTTTATTAGATTTTCCATGTTGGGGACTCATCTTTTTTTTTAGAAATTAGAGATAAAGAATCGTATAGGATTATACAATCATAAATTCAGAACAGAATATAGTTCAACCATTTCATTTCACATATAAAATATGCAACCATATGAATTAAATTTTTTTCTAGTATACTATAAAACAATCCTTTGGTAGTTTGGTATGGCATTAAATAAGTAAATTAATTTAAACAGTATTATCATTTTGTTATATTGGTTTGACATACTCATGAGCAATTAACATTTCTCCAATTTATTTAAATAAGTCTTTATTTGTGAAAAAGTGTTTTATTGTTGCATTCATATAGTTCCCATGAGTGTCTTGACAGGTAGACTACCAACAATTTTTTGTTGTCTGCAGATATTTTAATGAAATTTCTGTTTTTATCTTCTGTCCCTGTGTTTTATTTGTAATACATAGAATTGTTGATGACCTGTGTGGGTTTATTTTGGATTCTTTAACTTTGTTTTTAATTATTTTGATTAGTTTTTTAAAATTTGATTCTCTTAGGTTCTTTAATCATAACATTATATCATCTGCAAAATGTTATAGTTTTGTTTCTTCATTGTCTATTCTTATTCCTTTAATTTATTTTTCCTGTCATTGATAGAACTAGCAATCTAATACAATATTGAATAACAATGGTGATTATGGATCCTTGCTTCTTCCTTTACCTTATTGGGAAGAATTATAGTTTATCTCTCTTATGGATAGTACTTGCACATAGATTTAGATAGATACTTCTTATCATTTTTTAATAAAAAGGTTAATTTATTCTTATGATTATTAGGAACATTGTGTAGTTTTATTTCTCTCTTTTTGCTCCCTAGTTTAGGTACCAAAATCATATTTTTGTGTCATTGGAGGAATTTGATAGAATTCCTACTTTGTTTTAAAGATAGGTTATATAATATTGGAATTAACTATTCCTGAAATGTTTGGTAGAATTGACATGTAAACCCAACTAGTCAAATTTTGTGCTTGGAGGGAGGAGTTTATTGCCCCTTTACTTATTCTCCAATGTATAAATTCTTTCTTGCACACCTCTTTTATGTCTCTACCACCTCTCTCAATGTGTCCAACTTATTCAGTCTCCCATTTTTCTTAGACAATCCCAATATAATGGGTTACTTACAAAACACCCTGTCTAAATATACCTTTTCTAAATATAAATGATGATAAAGTTCTTAATAGTTATGTGTCATCTTCTCATACAATGTGAATAGTTTAAGCTTCTTTAATCCCTATTGATTACTCATTTTTTTTTAGGCTTCTCTTAATCTGTATTTTTGAATGTAAAATTTCCTTTTTAACTCTTGTATTTTCATCAGGGATGTTTGAAAGTCCTCTCTTTCATATACTGCCACCTTCTACTCCTATAGGATTATTTATTTTTGTAAGTTATTGTTGGTTGTAATCATGCCTCTCTTGCTTTCCATAATATCATATTCCAAACCCTCTCTTCCTTTATGAAGGATGCTTTTTATCTTTTGTGATCCTGATTATGTCTCAGTGATGTTTAAATAGGTTCTTTCTGGTTCCTTGCAATATTTTCTCTTTGACCTGGCAAGTCTGAATCTATAATATTACTGGAAATTTTTATTTTTGAATTTCATTCAGGAGATGATCAGTGGATACTTTAAATTTCTACTTTGCCCTCTGGTTATAAGATATCATGGCAATTTTCCATTATAATTTTTTGAATTCTGATGCAAAAAGTTATTTTTGTCAATGTCTTTCAATTTTTTAATAATTTTAATGATCTCTCCTCAATATATTTACCTATTTTTTTCCTTTGAGACATTTTATTTTTTCATTTAAAACTTAAAATAATGTTTCTTGGCATTGTAGGGAATCTTTAGCTTACATTTGACCAATTCTTATTTTAAGGAGTTATTATTCAGTATTTTTACCTTTTCTCCCTAGATGCTAGTTTCCTATTCAGAATTTTCTTGCATAGATCTCATTTCATTTCCCAAATTTTCCTTTATAATTTTTCTTTGATTTTAAAAGTAATTTTTTTCTTTCTATCTTTTCTATTCTATAAGTTTTGCACTTGTGTCCAAGCTGCATTTTTACTTTGAAGTTATGTTTGTAGATTTTTTCAAGTTATTATCTTTTTAGTTTGCATCTTGAGCTTCCCTATTACCATAGTAGAGTTTTATGATTAGTTTCTCTTTTGTTGTTTGCTCATTTCCCCACTCTACTTTACTTAGATTCTGTTAGAGTTGGCTTCTGCTCATCTAAAGCTTGATGTCAACTCTAGTCTGAGTGTCTTTATATCCTTCTGCTTCTTTCAGCTTGGGTTGGGGGTCTGTGAGTTTCCAGTACTTCTAATGTGGTGTGATTTAGGGAGAAGTCTGTTCACTACCCACCTGGTCTGTACTTGGTTATTGGTAGAGTCCTACTCTCACAGTCAAGGCTTCTCTTTTCTATCCTCGAATTACAATCCAAAACTGGATAGGGGCAAATGAGGTGCCAATCCTATGTCCGGTAAAATTACAGTAGTCTCCTGGGATTTGATTCTGCCAAGCTCTTCTGTCTAGTAAAAAATCCTGAGTGTGGGACTTGCTCCCTACTAGTACTGCTACCATCACAGTTCAGTGATGCAACCAGCACTTTGCTCCTAGTAAATTCCAGGATCCACATACATTTCTCATCTTTCTAAGCTGTTCTGGGCTAGAAAATGACTCACTGTGGCTTTTTCTTGGCTTTCTTGATCAGAATTTGGTTTGGTGTGTTTTCTGTAGTCATTGTAGAGGAGATTTTGGGGAAGGTTTCAGGAAGTAGCCTCTCACTTCATTATCTTGACTCCAACTAGGAAAAATTCTGGAGGTGAACTTTGTTGTCCTCATAATTTTGACAAATTTTGACAATTGTTGCTTCAGCTATCCTATATCCACTCTAACCCTATAAATGCTACTTCAGCAATTTTACAGATTCTTCCTCATCATTTTCCAATATCATCCTCCATCTGCTCCTTCTCTCTGTTCCTCTCCAAGAAGATATTATTTTTCTAAACCTCTTCTTTCTTCATCGAATTTTTATAACATTTCTTCCCCTTCTATATAAAATTTCATCCATCATATCATTTAACTCATAAATCTTAATTGACTCACTATTGATTTCCATTTCTTCAGTATTTAATGGAGCTTTAATTTTATCCGTATGGTTACTCCCTCCACTGACAGAGATTGCTACTCTTCTATAATGTAGTAGACAGTCTTTGAGAGTTTCTGTAGCTAAAAATTTGATAATTCCCATGGACAACCTATTCATAATCTTTGAACTCACCAAGATTGGTCTTTAGACAATAGAAAGAGTTACTAGATCCTAACATCTATCAAATAATTGCCCTCAGGAAAGTACTTTTCCATTTTCTCTTTATTTTCCTCATGAAGGCTTTTTCTTGAGTTCCCTCATGTCATGTTTTGATTTCCTGCCATTGTTCCATATGTCACAATATTCATGCCAGCAGCAAACTAAAATTTTCCAGGCCATCTTTCTGCCTCTTCACTTCAAATTTTTATCAAAATTCTTATTTAAAAAAACCCTACATTGAGAAAAATTGCCTTGAACATTAAGGAACAATAATCTTATTTAGACTAGTGAATTTCACCTACTGGGGCCTAGAATATGAATACATATTTTTCAATGTTAGTAGATCCTGTACATTTCTGAGAAAAAAGGATTATTCTTTATATATTATTATAGTATTATGCAGAGGTCTTAACAAACTTTCCCATTAAATATTAAAAAATAGCTATGCATTATTTGCACCCAAAAGGTTGAGGTCCAAATTTAAAATATTTGAAGGAATCCTGATCACACAAATGAAATTTGAATTGCAGATAAAATGACACTTTGAAGGGGTTATATCACTTTGTGAGTTTCAACACTGCTGAGACTTAATTTATGTAGCGTCATTGCAAAGAGGGAGCCATAATGGCTTTTTAATTATCCCAAAATTCAAAGGACAAATGGGAGGTAGACTAGTCTCCCGACAAAGTAGGAAAAATATTAGAAGCTAGTTGGAAATAATTATACAGTCATGCCCTATTTAAAGTACCCCAGGACAAGGGAGTTTATATCAATTTCTCAACTTACATTAATTACTTATTCCTAGAGTGAATTTTATCAAACTCAGAGACTAGGACATAGTAATACTCTTTATTCATTTTAGTATATTGAATCAAAGTGGAGCAAAGGCACCATGGAATATATAAGAAATTATTTAAAGTAACAGTAAGCATTATTTTAAGAATAACTATTGCTAAAGGTTTAAGAGAAATAAAAACCATAGAATCACAAAATTGAGGAATAGAAGTGACCTGAGGGATGATCTAGTTCAACTTTCTCATTTTATAAACAAAAGAACCATGGAGGAAAGTAAAATGATCTAAGCTCACATAGTTAATGGAAGGGCCAGGACCCGAACCCAAGTTGCTTTATTCTTTCTCTTATAGCATGCTTGTAATACATGATTAATTTGACTTTTGGGCAATCACAAGTCTAAAAAACAGAGTTGTAAGTATAAATCATTGCCCTAAGCTGAAAGCTTTGGACTTACATTGACTGAATTCAGCCTTGGAATCCATTCTAATGCATCCACCTCTTACATCCAGATTATATCTCTTTGACCCATTTTAAAGCCATGTCCAACTACAACTCACGATATTGTTCATGTTACAGTGTATATGGAAACAAAACAAATTCACAACTCTTGTACTGGTATTCAAGATAACTATATATATACACACATGTATATATATATATCAGATGCAGGAAAACATTTATTTCACCTTATGGAAAATGCAGAAATGATACAAAAGAATTTTAGTAGGTCATGAACAATTAATGCAATTCTTTTTGCTATCTAGTTCAGTTCTACCCTTTCTCTATGGACCTTATGTAGTTCTACAGTTTTACAGGAAACACAAATCATTTGAACTCCCATTGAAAGGGAAATAAACTTGGGACTGTTAGAAAAGTGATAGCACAATGTTCCAATAAGACCTATTATCCCATAAGGGACCATTCTCATGGTTCTTCCCTAAGGGCTCAGAATACCTCAAATAGAAATGAATTGGGGTTTTTAGACTTTCCCTAGCATTCTGATGAGTTTTATTTTCATCCTGGATACTAATTTGTGAATCCAATTGTGAATCCAATGAATCCCCAAAACCTATCTAAAAATTTGGAGTTGCTAGATAGGCAATATCTTGTATTCTTTTAAGTCCCACTTTCACTCCAGAGACCCAAATGGCATTTATATCTCAAGTACTATAGTATACCATATATATATATACATATATATATATATATATATATGTATATATATAATGCCATCTATACAATATATACTATATATGAGTTCTGGAATACCTAAAAAGGGAAATTGTCTTTCCAAGGATTTCCCATTGAACCATTTCTATCTGAATAGTTCCCAGCAAAAGCACATAGGAAAGCATACCTTTTATTTCTCTGTATTGTTGCTTTCAATCCTATGCTTCTTTTTTTTACCTTTTAAGAATACATAGAGAATTATTTTTCCTAAAAACCTGACTCATAAGAATTTCCCATTTTCTCACTAAGAACTTGGCTCCTCAGAGTCTTGAACTTAAGTATGTTGATCGTCTTAGATTGGTATTGCCCAGAAATTCCCTTTTTGGTTTTTGGATCCAGAAAACCTTTTTCTTGGGCCATATGCTTGTAATTACATGTAAATCTCATGTACTTCAGCCTCACAGAAACCATTTGAAGTTTGGAGGAGACAGATTGAGATGGGGAAGTTGTGTGTGATCATTTTTTAACTCAGGTTCCCTCTTAGCTCAGTAGCTCTCTAGTGTATAAACTTCAAACAAAGTATAAAAGAGTAAGAAAACCCTATGTGTGTGTGTGTGTGTGTGTGTGTGTGTGTGTGTGTGTGTGAAGTATTTATGGTTCTGCAATAGTTTTCTTTTTTTAATCTTAAAATTTTTTAAATCTGATTTTATGGAGCCTGCTTTTTCTTACTTGACAGTTCAGAAGGATAGACTGACTGAAAACAGTAATTAATTCTTTGTCGATGATGTAATCAAAGTCATAAACAAAAGCTCAATGTTGAGGACATTAACAATGTCTAATAGGAAAAAAACAAACACTTGTTACATGGATTTTGGTCTTTCATCTTCAATGGCAAAAACCATTTCTTACACAGATTGTTCTTTCTAGTGCCATTTTCCACTGCACATCCGTATACATTACAATGTTAGATTGAGGTTATATTAAAATATAAAGGACAGCATTAAGGAAAATGTGAGTTGTAGAGAACAGCATGCTCATTAACATACATCTTAATTAGACAAGTATAATTCTTGCTGGAGATAATTATTTTTTCTCAAAACTCATCAGTTCTTTTAGGATCATTAGGTAAACAATGAATAATATCTAATGTTCGAAATATATTTCCTTATATTTTCCAAACCAGTTTCACATCTATTATGTTATTTAATATTCACAAAAACCTTTTTATGTCAGTAGAGCAGGAAGTATTATTCTCTTTTTAAATCTGAAGAAACTGAAGACTGTATCTTGAAGGACTGTTGTGGCAAATGTGATTTTATTATTGTTTAGTGATTTCAGTTGTGTTTCAGCTCTTTATGACCCCTTTGGAGTTTTTCTTGGGAAAGATACTGGTATAGTTTGCCATTTCCTTCTGCAGCTTATTTTATGGATGAGGAAACTGAGGCAAATAGGGTCAAGTGATTTACTAATGGTCACATAGAAAGTCATCTGAGGCTCAATTTGAACTCAGGTCTTCCTGACTGTCTGGCATGCTTTCCACTGAGTCATCCAGATGCCCTAATGTGTTTTATAATAATATCTTTTATAAAGTTAAGTATATGTGAATTATTATAATTTCTGACAGAGGCATTGTGTATTACCTATATTGGAAAGAAGAAACACTGAGTTTATGCAGAAGCCAGGTTCACCCTACTCCTGCTGATTGGTGACATGGGAAAACATTAATGAAATATTAAAGAAGTTATAGAGAGTTTAGCATTCACAGGATACTCTCTTATGACATAATTCTTCATTCTACTTAATCCAATTCAACAAATGCTTTATTATGCAAATATAGGCCAGATCCTAGGGCTAAAATGATTAAAAAACCCCAAGTATTTGTTTCCTGAGGAAAGATGGGAATCAAGGAAAGGTTAAGTTGGTACAAATAAGATGATAATAACTGATGACAACAGGAAGAGAGGCATGTGCTCTTACTAGGTTTAATGATTATTCTGCTAGCGGAAAGACCAACCTCCTATTGGGAACTGGGGTTCTGTGCCTAAGCAATAGTTCTGTAGGCAGAAGGTAACAGGACTCTTTCTAGCATAGTATCAGTTTCTTGGCCTTGGAGGAATGAGGGAAGCATCTTTGTCAAAAAGTGACAAAGGACTGCCTGACTGTGGGTGGATGAGCTAGGAGGAAGGAAATAAGCATTTATAAAACACTATGTTCCAGGCATTGTGCAATACACTTAAAAATATCTTATTTAAAAGCATCTTATATAAAAATACACAATAATATATCTAATAAAAATATCACACAGTGAACTGTGTGTGTGTGTGTGTGTGTGTGTGTGTGCATGTGTGCATGTGATGGTGAGGCCAACTCTGAAAGCAAGTTTCTATATTTGTTTTCTGAATGCTCTCAGTTATATTACCTGGAAATACAGAAAAAACAAAAATTAGGGGAAAGTAAACACTCAGCAGGAGAAATAATGATAAAGATATATGTATTCTATTAACCAAAGAATGATAGGAAAGGGAAGCTTTCATTCTCTTTCTCCCTGCACTGTTCTCATCTCTAACACTATCCTCATAACTGTAGGGTTTTTTTTTTGTAATACCTAATCTATGTGTTTGTTACATAAACCAGTTAAGGTAACACACACCATGTTAGCTTAATGGAGCAGAAGACTGGTTCAGTCATTCAAAGTGTAATGATCCTATTACTCTCACAAACTGTTTTCTGAAGTTCTCATATAGCCACTCTTGAACAAAATTTCTCTGAAGCACTAGCTTAGAATGAAATTACGTGCACATTTTCAGAACCTTTACATTAAGTCCATGAAAGTACCAATTTTCAGACTAAAAGTAAAAAATAGACTTTTATTCCACGTAAACGTCAGCTTCATGTCAATGAAGTGGGAAATGGTGTACAGTTTTACAGCTTTCAAAAACTTGTAGAGGACTCTAGGGAGAAGCTGGCCCACATAGGAAAAACAGTTGTTTCCAAGTTAAAAAAATTCAGATGGAGCTTTTTCCAATATCCAGTAATATTTCTACTCAACTCCATTTTCAGTACTTTAAGTTGTTCAGTTTCCATTTTCTGTCTAAAGTTTAAAGCAGAATCTTTTCTTCCCACTTTCTTAGATTTAAGGCAATACAATATATTTCTATAATACTTAATTGGAAGACAGGGAATGGAAATGTTTAATTTAATGTGAGACTAATTTGGGTAGACATATGAAAAACAGCCAGTAAATACAAATAAACCAGAAAACCAAAATTCTTCATCTACATTGAGTTATCTCAATCAGGAAAACAGAACCTTTATTCTCCAGGTCAGGAAGGCAGAAGCTGCTATCATTAGCTCTAATCAACTTCTCTTACATTCTGAGGTTGCTTGTGAGTGGTAGGAAACACACACACACACACACACACACACACACACACACACACACACACACAATGAGGCTTCTTTGTTGCAGAGTTGTGTTGACTTGGAAAACCTCATTTCCTAGGTGGTTACCTGTGGGTTCCTGTTAATGCCTCTAACGACTCGCTAAATTGTGCTGTAGGTTTTTTAGGATCTCAGGAAAACATATGCTGAGAACCTGGACAGTGATGACTATACCACAGGGTCAGGAATTCTTTTTTCTTGGCAACACCTTCTAAGTCCTTCCCTAGTTTCTCAGATATGTCTTTGTCAGCAACAGAAGGGTTCTGGTGATCAGGAGTCTTGGGGCACTTAAACACTGTCAACGACTTGAGTGCAGTGACTGCATTTTTTAAAAATGTGATTTTTTTTTGCCTTTATTGAACTGGGAAAAGAGAAGTTGCTTTAATAAGTATCTGTTGAATTAATTGAAAATGCTTTTCAGGGAACCAAGATGATGGAGTAGAGAAAACACTCACTAAGCTCTTGCAACATTCCCCTCCAAATGACTTAAAACTAATGCCTCAAATTGAATACTGGAGTCACAGAGCCAACAAAAGGTATATTCTTTTATTGTAAGGCAACTTTAGAGGTCAGAAAGAGAGATGTGGGATATATGAGTGGAGGCTGACCTAAAGCTCAGACACCACACTAGTGGTGGGACCAGGTGGTGGCAACAGAAGTAGCAGCACTTTGGGAGCTCTCAAGCCAGAAATAGTAAGGGGACCTGGCAACTTGTCAGACAGAGATGACAAGAGCCACCTGGGTTAGCACTGGACACAAGACTAGATGGTATTTGGAAACTCCATTGTCTGTGCCCACTTCTGGATCAGAAATGAAGTGTAGAAAAGTCACTTTTGGCCAAGAGGGAGCAATTATTCAGAGTGATAGTATTAGTTTGGATACCAGAGATGAGGGACGTTGAGGAACAGTATCATTTCCAGTCCCTCCAGTCCCAAGGGAGCAAGGGTCCTGTAGAATGGTATTGATTGCAGTTCCAAGGGATCAAGAGCCCTTTCTAGGTAAAGGCCAAGAGTGCAGACCAGGAGAATAGTGAGCAAACCTTTCCACTGATGACATTACCTTGGAAGCACTGAAAATTTACAAATCCCCAAAACTACCTCTGAAAACAGTAATGAAAAAGTCTGAAGCTTGAGAGAATGTCTCTCCTGCTCTTCAAGATGGATTTATGATGAAAAATGCAATCCACCTCCAGAAGGAACTGATGAACTCTCAATGCAGAATGAAGCATACTTTTTTCTTATTCCTGTTTTATTTTTGTCTATGAGTTTTTTCAATATGAATAATATGGAAATATATTTTGCATTAATTCACATGCATAAGTGAAATCAAACTGCCTTTTAAAGGAGGGGCAGGGAAAAAGGGAGGGATATAATTGGGAACTTGAGATTTGAAATGATTAAAAAATTTTTTAATATAATCTGAAAACATTTAGCAAAATAAAATAAAAAATAAAGAAAAAGAAGAATGTTTTACTTCTTGTTTAATATATTCTGTTTCTTCAATTACGTGTACAATTGATTTTTAATACTAATTTTTTAAATTTCTGAATTCTCTCCATCCCTCCTTTCCCATCCTCCTCCCTGAGATAGTTAGCAACTTAATTTATATTATACATGTGATGCCCTGCAGAACCTTTCCCTATTTGTCATGTTGTGGAAGAAGACATAAAAAATCCCATGAAGAAAATAAAGTGAAAATGCATTTTATCTATTTTTAAATTCCATCAGTTCCTTCTGTGAATGTGGGCTGCATTTTTAATGATAAATCCTTCATAATTGTCTTGGATTATTATCTTATTGAGAATAGCTAAATCATTCATAGTTGTTAATGATACAATATTGCTGTTACTACATAGTGTTTTCTTGGTTCTGCTCACTTCACTTTGTATCAATTCTTGTGTCTTTTCAGATTTTCTGAAATCATCCTATTTGTCAATTCGTATTAGTAAGATAGTATTCCATTACAATAACATACCACAACTTCCTCAGCAATTCTCTAGCTGACAAATATACCTCAACTTTCAGTTCTTTGCTAAATGGTTTACATATTTGCATTTGCAACTTGACTTTTCTCTGACACCAACCAGGCCTGGAATTAGAAAGATCTAAGTTCAAATCAAGCCTTAGACACTTACTAGCTATATTACCCTGGACAAGTCACTTTACTTCTGTTTACTTGAATTTCCTTATGTGTAAAATGGGGGTAGTCCTAGAAACTATCTCCTACAGTTATTGTGAAAACTAAATGAGATAACCATAAAATGCTTAGCAAAGTGTCAAGAACATAATAAGCACTATCTAAATATTAATCATCATTATTATTATTGTGGTGATTGTCTTTGTCTTATGCTTCTTTGTCTTCCTTTAGTTATTTGATATTCTCATTGTATATCTCTTTCCTTTTATCCCTTTCTCCCTGTCTATGTTTTTTATCATCTTTTCTATTTTCAGTGATTTCTCTCTTAAAAAACAAACAAACAAAGTTACAATGAGCCTTCCCTGTTCCAGAGATGAAATTTACCTTTGAAAATGACACTGCAATTAAACAGCACAAAAAGGAGGACACAACTTTCTCTCAAAGAATGGCTGTTAAGCTCCTAGAAACATGTTGCTATCATGGTCCTGTAATAGTCAAGAAAGTGGAATAATTAGGCTGGTTTATTAAATGCTGTGCTTAACAGAAGAAACTAGGGTGAATCAAGATAGGTTTAAATGAATGCCTTATTTGTCCATAGGAAAGGAAAACTTGTATATGAGTAAGAGGATATATATTTGTTCTATGCTCCTCAATTTTCTTTTATCATTGATAATGTGGACTATGAATTTTTAATGTGTTTTGCTAACTAAGGCACCAAAATAATGAATGCAAAAAAGATTTGTTAAAACATTTAATAGAAAATAATGAGCTGTCTTCCACTGAACTTTATTTCATATCTTTAGTCTCTGATTGATTGTATTTCAGTGGATTTCATGGTAACATGTTTGCCTAATAATATACTAATTTGTTATGGGTTGTTTTTAAGAATTAAAAAAAAGCCAAGAAAATGAATTTTTATTTATGTATATAAAGGGTTTTAAATGACTCTTATTTTCTTATTCATTGGTCTTTAAAGAAATTCACAATGAATCTTAGAGTTAAAAGTTGATCTTCTGGGGCAGCTCGGTGTCTCGGTGGATTGAGGGCCAAGCCTAGAGGTGGGAGGTTCTTGGTTCAAATTTGACCTCATATACTTCCTGGCTATATGACCCTGGGCAGGTCACTTAACCCCCATTGTTTAGCCCTTATTGTTCTTCTGCCTTGGAACCAATATACAATATTGATTTTAAAAAAAGCTGAAATACAGGAAAATTTTAATGATTTGTCTTCTGAGTTAGACTATAGGCTGTTGCCAAACTTGCCTCTCTCTAACTTTCTCTGTTATACGTTTTAAGCTTCTTTTTATCTCACCAGCTTTGATCTACTGGTTCTCATAGGGTGCTAGGTATACCTCATACTCTCCTTAAATGTGTATTGGATAAGTAAAAGATATTATCTTATTCAGATGAAATTAGTTAAATGGAAAAAGGTATATAATTAAAATGTTAATATATGATACAGATAGAAAGTATGGTAAACCAATTTTTAAGCAAACTTACCAGTAATTTTATTTATAATATGTTGACTGGGAAGCTATATTCATTGTGATTTATCACACACACACACACACACACACACACACACACACACACACACACATATATTTCATTATTTTATAGCTACACTTGAACCATTCCCCAAAGTTATATTAAGCATCTTGATCATCCAGTTTCATTCTCCCGACTTGGCCCTAAATTACTTTACCCTTATAGAATAAAGACTACAAGCATCTTTTGGGAGCTTTGAAAGCAGTTCTATGAGAGGAACCCCCCAAAATTTTGAGCCATTATAGCATCTCTGGGAGGAGTGGAGATGATTACTTAGTGTTTAGGACATAACACTCCTATCGGCATTTTCATTCTGCTAAGTTTGTTTACAAAATTCAGTCACATTGTTTTACAGACATATCCCTATATATAGTAAGCTCTTTTGCCAAGTGTTCAGGGAATAGGCTTTTTTGGTCTGGTAAACACTTTTACTGTATATACAGTATTCAATCCCTAGCTTTTCACACCCTTAGATTATGACAAAAGATACACAATTTTAATTCTCCCAAATTTCACTTTCTACTAATTAGAAGACAATTTGATATTGTAATATTCTAGGATATTATTATGATTATTTGTTATCTCTTAATTTTTAAGAATGTGTGAAAGAGATAAGTTAGAATTTTCGAGTTCACAGAAATTTAGATAAGTCTACAAGGTATTTCTAGAAAGTAAATTGATGCTATACATCTAGATTTACCGTTTCTCATTTTTTCTCTTTTATTTATGGATTTTATATTCTACTCTCAAAATGAACTAATTGCAGAGTTAAGTAATAATTCAAAAGAATACTTGGGAATTATTTCATCCTTTTTACTTCCATCTCCAGTCTTTAGTGCAGTGCTGTGCATATAATAGATATAATAACAACATTTATCTAGCACTTACTATGTAGTATACATTATGGTAAGCACTTCACAATTATTTTCCCATTTGATCCTTATAACCATCCAGAACTATAAGTCTTATTATTTTCCACATTTTAAAGATGAGGAAAATTGAGGGATAAAAAAATTAAAGTTATTTGCCCAATGTTTTTTGGTTAGTATCCTAGGCCAGATTTACCCTCAGACCCTTTTCTGACTCTAGGCCCAATACTCTATACTCTGGACCAGAAAGCTCCCCCTGTATTTGAAATATACTTCTCGTTTGGTTTATATTAACCATGGAAATTTTTCATAGATTTTATTTTTAAGTATTTGAGAATACATGTGAAAATTTAAATGATGTCAGGAATCTCAACTCATCAAACTAGAAAAAAATACAAGGACAATACTTGAAACATAATATTAAACAACTGTGATGATGTTGCACTTTATGGAAATATAAAATGAAAGACATTCTAAATGTTGATTATTGAAAACATTTCAAATACATTCATACAAATTATTTTGGTTGGATCTTATCACACTCAGGTATGAGAACCGTTTATGTTGATAGTTATAAACAATTAAAAGAATTGGATTAAAAGGACATGCAACAAGGCAGGGTGGTATAAAGCATGGCCCAAACTATGGTGTGAAACAGAATATTATGCCGATATCAAAGAGTTTGCTAAGGCAAATATGTCTAGATGTCTAATCAGACATAGAGGAGTGATGCAAAGATAGAATTCTTATAACCTAGAATAGGTTGGGCAAAACTGTGGAAGGAGGACAAAATTTATCTTACCTAAAGTTTCTCATCCAGAGATTAACAATTTTTTAGTATCCACTAACTAGGCATGTCTCTCCCTTGCTCATCAGTGTCAGCTTTGCTGTTGGGCTGGGCATTAAACTATTTTAAGATGCAGTAGTAAAATAAAAGACCATCTTCTTCTCTACTGCTTCTTTTAACCTTTAACAATAATCAAGTCATGTCCTTTTCATTACATTTTATCTTACAATAATAGAAGCTATAATTCACAGGGTTATTCTTACCAGATGAAAGTCTATCTGGAAATGGTCACTATAATGTGTTTAGTGTAGTTTCATGAATTCATTGTTGTAGAGAGACATCATCAGACATGGTCCATGCACTATAGTACCCAGTTAATATAAACTAGGCTGATGATCAGGTAAGCCCTAGTACATTGAGGGAGAGAATATACTTAGAGAAGTGGTATAATTCACTAGACCTGTGCAGTTATTTAATAAGATTATGTCTACAGGCAGCTGTGTTCAGAAGCCATCAAGCAGGATAAATTTTAGAAAGTGTGTGGTTATGAGCTAGAAATAATATAAGAATGAGGCAAACAATTGATGGAAAGGGTCAAAGATGGCAAGAACACATGCTTAAAGGCAGAAGAGACAGCAGTTTTTGTCATTACAGAAAAGGGAGATAAGAAACCTGAAAGGATAGGTTTCATTCTGGGCAAGAAAACATTCTTGTAACCACTCTGAGAGCAATCAAAATTGTTATGAGAAATGACTGTCGACCTAAACTGCCTAACGGGTATGATGACAGTTTTGACTGCTAATAAGAATAGAATTCTGAGCAGAGAATTCTTTAGAATTATGTAGCATCAACAACTGACATCTGAAATAATTTGTTTTCATAGTTCTCCTTTCCTTTTTAGCAAAACCTCCTCTTTCTCCTCAATTTGAGTTTGCTTAACTTTCTTTCTAGTTCCCTCGCCCAGCTCTTGAGAATAATCATTCCCATCTTCATTACAGTGTCAACAAGGGTCAACTTTACCTGTTCTATGAAACTCTAATTCTGAGACATATTTTAAAGTCAAAAGGTTTCACCATGCCAAAAACATCTCTTCAACTTAAATCCACCATTATTATTTATACATAATTGGCATGTTGCCTCCAACATTAGACTATGAAGTCCTTGAAAGTAGAGTTTTGGTTTTTGCTTTTCTTTGTATTCTAAGCACTTAATAAAAGACCTGGAATATTAAAATAGATGTTTAGTAAATACTTGCTACATGATTGACTACCCCTGACCATTACTTTTTGTAGGACTTCTTTGAGATTCAGTTTTCTCTCATCTGTAATAATAATAGCATTTAGCCACAGAGTTGTCATGAGGACCAAATGAGATAATATAGGTAATATGCTTTGCAAAACTTAAAGTATTATATAAATGGGAGTTATTATTATTAAAAACAACAAATACAACATTAACTTACTGTTCTTCACCGTTCTGTGAAGGAGAATAAGTGCATGAGGAAATGGGACACAAAATAACTATATTTTAAAAGAGGGAGGAAGCTGAGATCATGAAGATTCTGTTGCAGTGGTGAGACTATACAGTACTGGAGGGAACTAAGTTGCCTAGGGGAAGAATGGATGAGTTCACTGAAGGGTAACCAAAGTCAACATTCCACTTCATGATTTTTCCTAACACCACCACTGATGCTATTATATATGTTTTCTGTGTTCCAAATGCATGTATATATATATTTTTAAAAGGAAAGGACATGTAATAATATATCATATCAATATTTATGTAGGAACTTTAAGAGACGTTAATATCATAGACTCAAGAATTACTGGAAAAGATTGCTAAGATATTCTTTAGACTGAATAAATTGCTGTTCATCCCTGGGCAGTCCAAAATGGTGACAACCCATTATTGGTATTTTATTTCAGCTATGGATGGCTGAATTTTATCTAGAGGTAAAAAGAAATGGATATAATTTTATCTGTCTCTTATAATGTGGTTTAGGAGAATTGTGAGGGTTGTAAATTTCTTCAGTAATAGAAGGTACTATCTATTCTGGAGAATTATGATAACAAGATGCCAGGGTTAATGAAAAGAGTGCTAGATTTGGAGAAAGAGGATCCGAAGTCAAGCCCTAACCTGTTACATCCTGTTTGTCCTTGGGCTAGTCATTTTACTCCTCTGAACCTTGCTTTCTTCATCTGTAAAATTTTATACTTGATGACCTCCAGGTGGTCTCCAGTCCTATATTCTATTATTTCTTTGATATCTAAATTAGGAGAAAATTTCACAAAAAATCAAATGTGGGCTTCCTGTTAGTTCTAGGAATTTTAAGATGAGGAAATATTGATTATTTACTACTGAACTAATTCCCTATATTTTGTGTTAAAGACCTTTCTAAATGAGTAATTATGTATTCTGCATTTATAGGAGGGAGGAAAAAATTGATAACCTATATCTAAGACATATATGTCCAGATTAATTGGTACAACCAAATGAAGTCTCAGGAGGGTTAGAAGAGAAAGGATTAGGGTCTTGTGGTTTTCCAATTGTGTATCTTTATTGGGATAGTTGTGTGAGTTTCCTCAAAGATTATTATTATTATTATTATTATGTTTCTTCTTTTGTACAGTAAATGTCTCATCTCTTAAATATGTTTGGGATGATATTTTGCTTTTTAGTAGGGGATGGGGTCCATGGTGGTGATCACTTGTGGTAATCAAGGTGCTATCTCTTACCATAACTTTCAGATATATACTGTGTAATCTTTTAGAATCATAATTTAGAGGGCAAGGGAAGAATAAAGGAAATTGGTAAGAGAATCTGACAAATGGTTGAGTTCGGACCTATTCTTTTATAGTATAAATATACATATATGTATATATGGGCCAGTTTTTATGACCTTGATTAGATTTTGGAGGACCTCATCCCAATATAGGAGGTTGTATTTTCATATTTAAAAAAAGACAAGTATCAAACATTATTAATTGTCTGAAGTTCTGATTTAACACTTAATTCATCTAATCTTCTCTCCAGGCTCTAAGACTTCAGTTCTTCAGCTAAGGCACCATGACTAAAATAAAAATTTTTGGCACTTGTTTTATAGGGAAGAAAGACTCCTTATTATCTCTTGGTTGCTACCTGGAGAATAAGTGATATAGCTCTTCTGTGTGTCACAGTCCCCCATCATGGCTCTAAAATTGATCAAAATGAGTCTCATTATGAAGGGCTAAAATTATACATATCATTTTCATATTTTTGTGGAAGGAAATAATTAAAAATGCATAGGTTAAAGATGAAATGGAAATATTTATACCAAGGTGACCACTAAGTTGATTTGTGATTTAAAATCACATCATAGATTTAGATCTGGATTATACCCTATACTAAGAGTTCATAACCTGGAGTCTAACAATAAATAGATTTCAGAGGCTCTGTGATGTTGGAAGGAAAAAATATAACAACTTTGTTTTCACTAATCTGTAACTGGAATTTATGATTCCCTTTCAATTATTAATGTAGTCAATAAACCTTCTTCAGAGGAAAGAACCATAGGATTTGCCAGAGTGCCATTGGGTTGCAAAATTCCCAAAAGATTGATTCCCTATTTTAAAGCACACGGTAGGTACAGTAAATAGATTAGCACGCATACAGGGCATTTTCTTCAGTATTTCATATATTGGGATGTCATGTATCTACGAGATGGGCCAGCAGATAATTGCCCCATATTAAAATAAACCCTAAAACAGAGAATAGAAGAAGTAATCCTTCCAAATGTCTTCTGGATTTGTTGTTCTTTGGTATTTATATTGTACTTTATCATCTTCCATTCATAAGTAGCACAGACCATTATACATAATAGGCATTTAAGAAAAGCATACTTGATTCCTCTGGAACTCCCTTATACATTTCTCTCGATATTTTGTGATAAGAAGTTGATACACAAATGAGAGTGGACAATTTTCACATTATGTTTCATTCTAATTTTATAGACAAGACAGTGTGTAACTGTTATCACTGACCCTTCTGGATTTGTGTATGAAATATATGAATCTCCAGGACAACAGACTTCAATATTTAATCAGCATAGTGAACAAAAACAGTGAAATATTAGACACCATAATCACAGAAGACCTTTTGGAGGAAATTGGAAAAGTTCTGATACCTGACAGTGATATCAAAATGAATCAGAATTAGGAAAAGATAATTGGTTCATTTCAGAATTTTATATGTGATCATTAATTTCATCATAACCCCCAAAGGAAAACATATTTTAAAATGAAGTCCTAACATATTCAACCTATATCATGTTACCTGGCCTCTTGCTGAAGTGAGAAGAGTGGGAGGGAGGGAGAGGACATGTATCACAAATTATAAAAAAATGATTATTAAAAATGCATCAAAGTCTGGAAAAAGTAAAAAAAATAAAGTCAATTAACTATATATATATATATATATATATATATATATATATATATATATATATATATAAACACCAAAGAAATGCTATTGATTCAGGAGGAGGGAAAAACAAAAACAAAATTATATATGTATGAGTTTTTCATACATAAAAATTAATATTTCTTTTATTAAGAGGAAACTTTTAGATAAGTCCAATCTTAAGGCCAATGAATTAAACTGTAAGCAATGGAAAGCTGATGTCAAATTGAAGAAGGTACAAAAATATACTCCTCTATTGGAGTCTGCAGGGCTTAATTTAAATGAATGGCTGAAAGTCTATGCCAAGTTTTATTTTATTCCCTTTAACTTCTCCAGGGCAAGTTATTAGTAACCACAGCCATATGCCTTTTATATACATGAAGAAATGGGATAATAAGGTTGTAGATCTATGCTTCTTAGGGGATTCATGCTGTAATCACCCCAAAAGGCCCAGAGTAATAAGTCAGAACACTGCTTTGAATAATCTATATCAAAAAATCAGAGTGAATAAGATGATGACCAGTTGGACTAAGGGACCATCAGGATCCCATGAGATTTACTGGATAAACTAATTTACATTGCCTATCACTGTCTCATAATCTGCTGTTGTAAATGGGTTTGTACATAAAGTCTTTGGAAATTTATTCTGAGATGCTAACAATGAATGAATCTTGAACAATAAATTCTGAAGAAGAATACATATGAACATAGTTAAGGGTAACATCTGGAAACTATTTTTCTTTTGAAATTTATTTTCCCCCTTAATGAGGTTATAATAGGCTAATGTAGGAAGAAGTAGAATATGAGCTAAATTTGTAATTTTTTAAAGATACCCACTAGTATGCCTTTGGATCCCAAGTGATATTAAAATGTTTTCTTTTTCTCAGAGTGTGAGGGAACTCATGGTGTGGAAATTTCCTTTACTGCTGCAGTTAATAGTTTATCTGTAATTTGTAGTCTTCGAGAGATACTTAGGAGTGTTGAGAATCTAATAAGTAGAACTGGAACCCAGGTTTCCTGATGCCAAACTAATCCTTTAACATTATTTTTTCTCATTATTCACCTAGTCAACATGATCTTTTTGGCACATTTTAAAATAGGATTAATTCTCTTGGAAGATTGTGGTAAAGGCTTTAAATTCTGCTTGATAAAGAAAGTCTGTGATCATATTATATTGTCTAAAACAAAAATATAATGTTACATTTTAGCAGGGGGTATTATAGATCTTATCATTGGAAAAATCTGGCTTGAGTGATATCTTTCTTTGGTGTTATCATATTCCAAGACTCTCATCCTGCTTCATGGGATGTATTGATGAGATGCAACTTAACTCGAATGTAGACTACCAGCAAGTTATAGATCTGTAATCTAGGATGACTCAATTTGCCACAATGACTTTTCCTTTTAATGTCCTGAGGTAATCATCCTCCAATTAAGGGTACAAATGGAACCTGAGATCCTTATCAACCAGCCACAGGAAATATTAGAATATGCTTATAATAATAGTCATCATTGATTTTCTCAGAATAAGCATCTATGTTGAGAAATATTTGACAGAGAGACCATTCCAGATTAAATAAGGCTGAGTAATCCACAAGATTCATGGGCAGTCAATTTACAACAGACAATAGGTAGTTTACCAGAGTACTCAAACTCAACACACTGTTAAATCAAGAAAATACCTTGTCATAAGTAGGATTTTTGAGTGGAACAGTTTTGGTGCTACATGGACCAAAAGACCACTGTGTCTCATTCTGTAGACTTTACTACCATGCCTCAGCTTCTTTCTCCTTCATCCTTTGTGGGTTTCTTCTCTCACTGGAGAATTCTTGCCTGAGCTTACATATTGGTGAAGAGCTAAGACCAGGTACCTTCTCTCTCATTCTTCAAATTGTGTCATCTTTCCTAGCTGCTTCCTTCCTCTGATTCTTTGACCTCCTTCTCTCAACAGTGAATTCTTCTGAGAATCTGTACTTGAAGGAATAAACAAAACCAGTCACCACTCATTTTTTGGACGTCTCTGCCATTTCTTAACTCCATTTTTCTCTTCCTCTTTGGGTGTCTTATTTCATTGTTAACTTCTTCCTAGAACTTCCACTTTGATGGTGAGTCCTTACTAACCATCAATTATTCTCCAGATTTTGCTACCTTCTCTTTGAAAGTATTTCTCCTCTTTTTTCCCCCTCCCCTCCAATTTTAAGTTCCACTTTTATGTGTTGTTTCCTTGGATTTAAAATTAAGCTCTTGAGAGTAAGGACTGTCTTTCTTTTTGCTTTTATTTGTAGTGATAGTGTTTAGCACAGTCTCAGATACAGAGTGAATGCTTAATAAATGCTTATTGGCTGATTAGATATCCCACAGAGATCTTAAACACAACATGTCCAACACTTAACTTATCTCTTTCCCAAAACCTGACCCTTCTTAACTTCCCTGTTACTACCAAGAGTGCCATTGTCCTTCTAGTCAACCACGCAAAAAAAAAAATTAAGTATCATTTTTTATTCTTCTCTCTCTCTCTTTCTATCTCCTTGTACTACCTCTCAAACATCTAACACGGCCCTGGTGTAGGACTTCATCAGCTCACAACTGGACAATAGTCTTCTAGTGGGTCTCTCTGCCCCAAATATCTTTTCATTTCAATCTGTACTCAACTCAGCTGTCAAACTGATTTGTGATCCAGGAAAACTGACCTCTTTTTTTGAATATTGAATAAGATATTTTCACTGGCTCTCTCCCATACCTGGAATGTATCCCTTCTCATCTCTACCTCCTGACCTACTTCAAGACCCTACTAAGCTCCTGCCTTCAGCAAGAAACCTTTCCCATTTATTCCTAGTGAAAGTGCTTCACTTTATTAATATCTCTAAATCATCCCCTACTATGTATAGACATAATAGTTTACATATTGACTATCCCATTAGACTATGAGTTCCTTGAGAGTAAGGGCCACTTTTTACTTTTCTTTGTACCCTCAGCACTTAACAAAGTACTTAGCACATAGTAGGAACTTAATAGTAATTTATGGACTGACTGAGCTTTCTGATTTCCTCATAAAAGGATGAGTGGGTAAGGTAGGAGTAGAAATTAAATCTTGTCCACTGTGTAATTATACACTCATCATGCTTATCACTCTTATGTTAATTGACTTTACTACTACATTGCCATGGAAAGAATAAGTTTTACAACTTCATTTCAGTTGCCTTAAAATTTTATTGATTCTTTCTTTTTTTAAACATTATTTTTTATTTGGTCAATTTCAAACATTATTCCTTGGATACAAAAATCATTTTCTATTCCTCCCTCCCCTCCTGCCACCCCTCCCATAGCCTACGTTCAATTACACTGGGTATTACATGTGTCCTTGATCCGAACCCATTTCCATGTTGTTAGAATTTGCACTAGGATGTTCATTTAGAGTCTACATCCCCAATCATACCCCTCGACCCCTGTAGTCAAGCAGTTGGGGGTTTTTTTTGGTGTTTTTACTCCCATAGTTTTCCCTCTGCATGTGGATAGTGTTTTTTCTCATAGATCCCTCCAGATTTTTCAGGGCCATTGCATTGCCACTAATGGAGAAGTCCATTACATTCTATTGTACCACAGTATATCTGTCTCTGTGTACAATGTTTTCCTGGTTCTGCTCCTCTCACTCTGCATCACTTCCTGGAGGTTGTTACAATTCCCATGGAATTCCTCCACTTTATTATTCCTTTGAGCATAATAGTATTCCATCACCAACATATATCACAATTTGTTCAGCCATTCCCCAATTGAAGGGCATCCCCTCATTTTCCAATTTTTTGCCACCACAAAGAGCGCAGCTATGAATATTCTTGTACATGTATTTTCCTTAGTATTTCTTTGGGGTACAAACACAGCAGTGCTATGGCTGTTCCAGGTCTTGTGGTCCTTTAGTGTGGAAGCTTCCAGGTCTTGTGTGATCCTGATTGGTGCTCCTTGGTATCCTAATTGCCTCTTTTTGGCTTCTTGTAGACTTTTATCCTTAGCTTGAAAGTTCTGGAATTTGGCAATTACATTCCTGGGTGTTGTTTTGGAGGGATTTAGTGTGTAGGGTGTTCTGTGAACTCTTTCAATGTCTATTTTTGCCCCCTTGTTCAAGAACATCAGGGCAGTTTTCTATGATGATTTCTTGTAGTATAATGTCAAAATTTCTGTTTATTTCTGGAATTTAAGGTAGACCAATGATTCTCAAATTGTCTCTCCTTCCTCTGTTTTCCTGATCTGTCACCTTGTCAGTGAGATATTTTATGTTTTCTTTTATTTTGTCAGATTTTGCTTTTGCTTTATTAATTCTTGCTGTCTTGCAAGATCATTGGTTTCCAGTTGCTCAATTCTGGTCCTTAATGCCTAGTTTTCTGATTTAACCTTTTGGTATTCAGCTATGATTTCTTGTGTGTGTGTGTTTTTTTAACCATTTCCCACTTATCTTGCCAGAATGCTTCCATCTTTTTGACAAGCTCTAATTTAAATTCATCCAGAGCTTGGGGACAATTTCCATTTTTTAAAGAAAGTTTTGCCTTTGTTTGAATTTCATCCTGTATTTCCTCTGTAGCTTGGGTTTTTCTTTAAAAAATTTCAAGGGTCACTGTCTTTTTTGTGAATGATTTTGAGGCTCCTATGCACAATTATTCATCACTTTGGATGTTTTACCTTCCCTTTTTAGTCAGAAATCTGAATGAGCTGGGCAGGTTCTCTGTGTATGGAGTTAAGGAGCAAGGGTTTTGCCTGAGGCAAGCTCTTGAATCTCTGCAGACCTTTGAAGCTCTTCTCTGTGCTACCTTCCCAGGGGTGCCCAAGGTCTGCACTCCCCTGCCCACCTGGGTTTCTTGTCTAGATGCTTTCAGGGGTAGGTCCCCGCTGGTCCTAGTCAGCACCCAAGGACCTAGAGATGCTCCTTGCTCACTCTAGAGGTGCCACTTGCTCACTCACTGGTTCTGGCACACACTAGCTCTGGCTCTGTAGGTTGGTGGTGTCAGGTGGATCGGCTTGCATTTGGGTGGTAGCTTTTTCACCCTCTTATAGTGTGAGAATGCCCAAATCCCATGTACCTTCAATGCTGCACCCTACTGTACAGTCCCTCTATTCTCCTGAAAATGACTTTTAAGGACTTTTGAGGTAGTCTATATTGGTGTGTGCTGGAGAGAGGAAGTATCCTGTGTCTAGACTGCTGCCATGTTTACCCGGAAGTCCTTTATTGATGCTTTCTAAAGCTATACTCTTTACTTAATCTGACAAATTAATTTACTAAGAAGAGGATCAGTTCTTTTAAATAGGACATCTATTTTCTAGGATTTGTATCTCAAAAGAAAAGTATTCTAATTTGTTCCCAGATGTAATTAAACCCAACAGGTATTAATTAAAGATTAAATTAAAAAATTAATTAAAAAATTAATTAAAGATCTACTTACTATACACTTGCTGGTGTGTAAGTATTTTTAGCTATGAAGACAATAATGAAACATCACCAGCTCTTAGGGAGCTTAGAATCTACTGGAGGGCAGTTCAACTTTCCTATCCTAAAAATAATGCTAGCCAATGGTAGGATATAAAATCATAGCCCAAATAATATGTGCTTAATTAATACTTGTTACTGGTATCCACAGATCGCCTGCTTTGATGTCTGGGGATATTTACTCTTAAGGAGTAGCTTAAGTAAGTTCTGATAAGCTCAGCATCAAATTGGTTTTAAGTTGGTGAATATCTTGGCCAATGCAATTTTGAAGACTATCTCTTCTATAGGGATTGTACTCCCCTTTAGTAAAAGGAAGACCTACACTGATAAAAATACAAATTCTCAAAGCAGTGTTTGAAAAGAGATCACCAATGGTGAAATAATTTAGATGTTAATCTTGTATTTTATTTTTTTTGGTACTTGAATTTTTGAGTGGAAATCCCATCATTCAGAAATAATGTGCCCAGGGAACAAAATTCCCCAAAGTACCTACCTATATTTTGAAGTTATTTTTCTTGTAAAATCTATATAATGAGCTTGCATTCTGAGTCAGAAAGTATTTCAATACCATCCTCATTAAATATTTGATAATGCTGTCTTTTATTAAGTTTTGAGCCCATAAGAAACAAAGTACATATCTTTGAGCACCTTGTTCTTAAGAAAGTTACTATTAATAAACAATATAATATGGTTAGTTATTTATATGACAATTCTCATAGAACTGATCATTTGAAGTTATTAGAGATGTCATTCTTTTGGAATGAAGCTATTTTGACATTATTAAGAGAATTAATAATATTAAGCATAGTTGTTCCATGTGTTTGAATTGGACTGAGTCATTAAGGTAAAATAGGATAAAGTTAAGGCAATGTATAGGAAAGCAATCATTCATATTTAGAGGTCTCTAATGATTCTCATACCATCTTTTTCTTTCTCTCCTTTTCCCTATTGTCTCTCAACCACTAGTTATAAGGGCAATTCTAAATATGGTTTAGTAATTTCTTTGACTTTAATAAACATTGACAATGGGATTCGAAATAAACATAATGAAAATGAACTCAGACTGTATAATCTTGAATAGATAAAAGCTTTCCCCACAAAATATGTAGAAGTGAACATTATAAAGTTCTATTTCTATTTTTATACTGGCTTTAGATTTCATAATTGACTTTTGTTTAATTCTCTGTGTGTGATAATAAAGTCTATTGCCAACAATCGGATTACAACATTATGTTGCCAAAAATCAAAGTTAAAATTAAAATAAAAAGAAAGAAAAGTAAAATAGGCATATAATACAGTAGAACTGTGTTTAATGTGCTACTTCCCCTCTAGCTGTTTAACTAGGGAAGACAGACCTGACTTTCTTCACTTATTAAGATCTCAGAAACTGCATAAAGAATAGATCTTGCTTCTTTGGACTGGAAAAAAAAATTACCATGAAATCCTGACATCCTTACTCCCATACTTGGGAATTAAGTTGATAGGTTTTTCAAAATGTTGATGAAGGTATGCTCTACATCTAGACAAACTGGAATTGAGAGTCAACTTTTAAGGCAGTTCTAACAATGGAAAATGTTGATATTGGCAAAGTATGTCTTAGTTAACCCTTCTTTCCCTTTTTTAATTCAAGAAGTTATGTGTTGCTTTCACATTAACAGCCCTACTCTTTCCCCTCTTAGTTTTCTGGGACCTCCTGTCCCTTAACTTATTCCAGGATCTCTACTGGATTGATACAATTTCCTTGATATTCTGAACTTTTCCCTAGTCTCGAAACAGAAATAATATATAGGAATATAGCTTTTTTTCTAGGTGGAAATTAAAAGTTTATTCTCATTAGCACATGAAGTTAATGTGTTTCTCTTTCCAGAGAAGAAAACCTTTGTTCAGTTACCTGTGCATTTGTGATCTCCTGGATGGTGGTATTTCCACCAGTGATGCAGATTTCAATTTATTCATACTTATCTATCCTGTGTGATTCTAATTCTTGCCATTCCGTGTTTACCATAGAATCTAGTGAAATGCATAGTAACTGATTGCTTAGATTTTGTTGACACTAATGGAACACAGAGGCTTCAAGTAGATGATGGTCAATTTTCCTTTTTCCAAACAATCATTTTCCTCATAACATCTTTTAAAACACTTCTTTGTTCCTTGTTTACAGTTTGTGCAACTTGATCCACTGAAAATTTATTTATCTGGAATTTGGGTTAAAAGTACTTCAATATGAAGGTATAACCATCACTTAATTGTTGTGGGTACTTCCTTTCACAATACGAATCACAACTCATTAACTGTTTTTTAATCTTGTGAAGCTGCTTTGGTCCTATAGATCCTCCCTAAGTGTTCTTCCCAAATCACTGAAGAACTTTTAAGCAGTGTAGCACTCAGGTTGGTCATCATTCATTCTTTTTTTTTTTAAACTTAATTACTGTCATCTTTTTTTCTGATAATGAAGTGGAAAGAATGACAGATGTAGAGTCAGTGGACCTGTGTTCAAATACTGTTTGTTATCCTTACCATCTGTCATGCAAGTTATTTGGAATTCAGTTTCTCCATTTATAAAATAATGAGACTGGATAAAGATCCTTCACAACTATGGTACCATGACAGATATTTTTCATGTGTCTTATTACATATAAGTCAAAATGGGTAATGCGTTATATTCTACTTAGACTCATCAATTGCCCCTTAGGTCTTCTACAACTTGATTCTCTAGTAATTTGTAGCTACACATTACTAGAAGAACTGACACTTAATAATAGTCTTTTACCCCATTTCTAAAATCTGGAAACAGTTTGGGATCATTGAGAATATCACACAACTTCACAAAAGAAATCCTGCTTAATTTTTTTCTTCCTATGTATTTCTGAACTTAATTCTTCGTTTATATTCATAAAATGTTTTCTGATATAATCAATATGATGTCACCACTAACGGGAACAGGAAAATGGATCTCACTATCTTAGGGAGTTCTTTTTAATTTGAACTCTGTATACATCTTCTATGACAGAGGTGGATATCTTTAATGAATACATCTCCTTGTTTTGTTTATTGCTCAATATTGGTAATCAGAGTATTAAAGTTATCTCCATACAACTAGCTATAATTTTTAATATAAGTAACTTAGAAAATGGCAAAACAAAATGCACATCTAGCCGGTGGGGAGAGGTCCTTATCAGAAAGGAGGTTGGGTAAGCCTCTATAGGGGTGGTAGAGAGGGGAGAGGAAGAATCAAGGTCCCTTCCAGCTCTTAATCCGTGATCCTATGCCCAGATTGAAGGCAGATACAGAGGCAATGTGATATGGGCCAAGGGAGATTGAATTTTCCTTAGGAGGTGACATGGTGGGGATTACTGAGCTGAGAATTGGTATGACCAAGTCTATGAATCAGAAATATTCTAACTATAGCCTGAAATATGGAAATAGGAGTGAGGATTCATTTGGAAAAACCTATAAGAAGCCTTTCTGTAATCATCCAGGTGGATGATAATCAAAGCCTGAACTGCAGTGCTGGCGATGGGAAGAAACTGGAAGAAGGGAATGTAGACAGCATTATGAGGCTGAGAGACAATTTATCTCAATTCTCCTGTGTACTCCCTATCTATAAAAGTGTTGCCTAGGGTTTCCTCAATGAAAATAAAATGCCAATGATCCTTCTTATTACCTCAAAAAAAAATGCTTCCTAAAATGTGTTCTGATGTAGAATGTTTTGTCAAACTTTATTCTTTCCTAGAGTTTCACAAATGATATTCCTTGAAATATAGACATTATTATCATGAAAATGTTGTAGATAAAAATAAGATAATTACTTTTTAGTGGCAACTTTGTCTTTTGTTTCCCTCCTAACATCCAATATCTTCTCGTTTTATATGCACAAATTGTGTTGAATTAAACCCATATATTCTCTATGTATATTTATATAATGTAGAGTTAGCAAATGCCTAGACTTCATACAATGAAAACTTTCTAATGCTGAAAATGGTTGGAAACTGGTTATGGAAAAATTGTGATGACAGAGGTTAGTAAGGGAGGTAGATTGTGGACTATGTATAGAATTCTATAGCTGGTTCTGGTTGGCTAACCATGTGCTGAAGAGGAGGTTCTTTCATTAGCTGTAGAGGAATTCAAAATGACCTGTCAGCTTCAGTTAGAGTCTGTGCTTTATTTGCTTCTACAGGATCTTAATGACTTCTTTGATCAAAGTCTCCAAAGATGAAAGTATATTCTCCAATCTTTAGAGTTTTAAAAGTTTGGGAGAGAAACTACAGGAATTTAGGGGTCAGAATCCAGGCAAAGTTTCTCATACAGTGTAACAATGGGAGGAATCCCCCATCAGAGGAAACAAGAAATGACCTTTACGGAGCAACTATTGATGCATCAGCTCAGTGGAAATTTAAAGGTTCATATGCTAAGATGACTGGTGGAATAAATGCTATGTCACAATTGAGTCCAGTTTTAATCCTAATACTCCTTTTAAACTCCTGACCTGACCTTACTACTCTGCACAGTGGAGCACAAGTGATAATTGTGTTGCCATCATTTTATGAGATATTTTTTAAAAAAGTACTTTTAAACCCTCTTGAAAGTTTTTGCCTTGGAGGGATAAGAACTCTTGGTACCAGAGATATATTGAAGTGATTTTTGATTTTCCAGCAAAAAAAAAAAAGCTATTTTAAGAAGACAATTAGGCATTGCTGGTGGAGTTGTGAATTAATCCAACCATTCTGGATGGCAATTTGGAACTATGCCCAAAGGACTTTAAAAGACTTCCTGACCTTTGATCCAGCCATACTGCTGCTGGGTTTATACCTCAAGGAGATAATAAGGAAAAATACTTGTACAAAAATATTTATAGCCGTACTCTTCGTGGTGGCAAAAATTGTAAAATGCCATGCATTGGTGAATAAGTTGAAATTTTCTTCATTATATTATTTTTTATTGTACTTATCATGAGTGTGGCAAGGTGAGATGTTTTGGGTCTCATGAAATCATGTTTAATGCTTCTTTTGGACATATGATAAAACTAACTCTATCATCTCCTTTATTTGCCCCATCAAAGAGAGCCCATGAGCCATCTTTCAAGTTAGCTAATTGATCAGCCCCTTCTCTACACTGATTAGTCTTAGAAAGTTTACTAACATGCTGAGAGGCTAAGAGACTTGTCCAGTGTCATACAGCCTAGATATGTCAGGGATAGCTTTGAGTCCCAGGTCTTTCTGACTTGAAGGACAACTCAATTTCACTACACTGTGTTGCTTCTCTTTCTCTAGTAGCATTCATCAGTGAACAAAGACCTCATATTTAGTGTATCAAGAATTCGATTAGTGTTTGTAAATGTTTAAAAACTCTGTGATTCTTCAAACTCTCTATTTAAAGACTAATACAAGGAATTTCTGACATGATGCCAGGCTATATGTGACAGATATTTTGGGTGATAAGGGTATTTCAGAGCTTCTCAATAATTATCTTTTAGGCAATCATCTATTCAGTCAATGCAGAGGACTGACTGTTCTTAGTACTGGTAAAATTTTTTGAAGTGTTTAATTTAGTCCATGTAGGTACAATATAAATCTTTTAAGTTATCCCCATTTATTGCTACTTTCTTTCACCTTTTTCAGTGCTCTTGGCAAAGTTACTTTTCTCTTTCAACTGAAGTAATAGTCATGGTTTTTTTTTTGTCCATAGAATTTAACTACCTTAGGTTCTCATTATAGAACAACCTTGCTTTTTGTAACTCCATCTCTGAATAAAATTACCTTATCCAGCCACACATTTTCACAAGCTCTAAAACAAGAATGCCACAATTATCTTTTTAGAAGTCATTTCACAGGCATCTAACAGAAATCTAACTTTAATCATGTAATAATAAGACTGATTAGAAGAGGTTCTGTTTCATGACCAGATTTTTGTTGTATGTTGTCATTTTCAGTATTGTTGTAATTTGATTTAAAGGCAAAATACTTTGCAGGAAATTTCATTAATTATAGTAATTATATGAGAAAGAATACCTCAATATCCATTCACTTATTTTGATCCAACCAAACTTACATTTCCCAAGACATAGTAGGATGGAAAGAGCAATGGTTTGGGATCAAAGATCTTGGCCTAAAATACTGATTCAGATCCATATCAGTTGTGTAGCCTGGAACCACTTAACCTCTTTGGGACCCAGTTTCTTCCTCTTTGCTTTATTTTTGAAATGACATCATTGACGTAGGACTCATTTAATGCTCCTTCTAACTCTAAATCCTATTCATCTATATTTCAAACTTATGTACATTAAATCAATTAATCAATGAAATAATAAGCATTTATTAAGCACTTAATATGTGTCAGACATTGTGTTGAGCACATTTTTGATAGTAGGAAAGGAGCCAGTGGACAAAGATTAAAGATAAGAAGGAAAATTAGGTTGAAAGTGGGGGCAATGTGCTAGAGGAGACAGGAAGGGTTAGGGTAGATGGTGCAGGGTAGAAATGTTTATCTTAACAATAAGAATGTTCATCAGAGAGTGGAGTGAAGGAAGAAATGAGGAATGATGTTAAAGGGATATAAAGTAAGAAGCATAGAAAAGGGAGCACTTGAGCTAAAGGTGAGACAACACCTTTAGCAAAGTTACAGGTTACAAAATAAATCCTCTCTCAAAAGTCAAAAGCATTCCCATATAATAACAACAAAATATATGAATTAATGATAGAAAGGGAAATGCTATTTCAAATAACTACAAAATGCATAAAATATATGAGGGTCAACTTCTCAATGCAAAGTGAAGACATATATATTCAATTACAAAATATTCCTAAAGGCAACAAAAATAACTTACATTTACCTGGAATATTCATACCTCTTGTAACTTTGAGTAAGCAATATATTCTTAACCAAATTGAAAGATAGAGATAATTACAAACGATAAAACAAATAACTGATTATTTGGAACTGAAAACCTGAAATTGTCAAGTAGAAAAAAAATCTTTATAGCAAATTTCTCTTATAAGGGTTTTGTATCCAAAATACATAAACTATATACCTATATAAAATGCATATGTATTTGTATATAAATGCAAAAAAAATGAGGATACCACATGAAAATTTTTCTTTTGTCAACTAAAAGTAAAATTCTGATTCTTTGTTAGATTTTTCATTTGAATACTGAAAAGTGAAGTCCTCCATTTATGTAAATATTTTTATTCCTTTTCTCTCCTTAAATCTTTTCCAGTTAATTGCCCAGCCTATATTTTAATCTGACATCAGAAGAAGCCTCTAAAAGAAATTGCTCAATTTCCAAAGCAACATGCATTACTATATAATTGAAACAGTTTCAAGTCCACTTTCAAACATTATGAGGAATCCATTTTCATTCTATTTTTATTTCTTGCTGGGGCTGACATTCCCTTTTAGTGCTCCCTCCTCCCCTGATATGTAGGGAGCACATCTGCATAAAACTTCATTGAGCAACTCTTAAAGGAGAGCTAGAAGCAGTGGGAACAGCTTTTATGCAAAACTGAACGTTCTTCTGGTCTGCTTTTGGCCATTCTAATGAAGCTTCAATACAACAGCTGAAAAGAAAAGTGACAGGCAAATTTTAGGACAGAATTCTCTCCTTAAGGGAATAATCACAGAGAGGAACAGTAGGGAGTCTGTTTCTTCCCTGTATGAGAGGTAGAGTGCTACCACAAACTCTGATGAGGAGGTTGATCTGAGTAAGATTACAAATAATTATTGTTATGTTTAGTATTATTATAATGAAAGGATTTTTTCCTGCCCTCAATGACCTTTCTAAGATGATTTAGATCTTCTACTTTTGGAATTATTCTAGCAGAGTAAAGAGTTGAGTACTGCCAGCTTCCACTCTGAAACCCAGGAGAAATAAAATCCTTGTTTCTTAGTAATGACATACACTTTTCTATTTACTTAACTAATTGATTTTTTAAATCACTCAAGCATATCACCAGTAAAGAACGTTATATCATGTGATTTTCTGGTTTCATTTTCATGTACTACAGCTCTCTCCAAATATGTAGACCTTAGAATATATTTTTGAAGACAAATATTTTCACATTCCCAGGATATTGTGGTGTTGTGCGTTGAGAGAATTGGATCTAGAGTCTAGATCTAGAGTACCTCTGTTCAAATTCTGGCTTTGATATTTACTAAACCAAGATATTAGGCAAGTGACAATCTCCCTAGGTTTCAATTTCCTCATCTCTAAAATAAGATATCTAGACTAAATCGACATTAGATCCCTTTCAGCTCTAAATCTGTGGTTAAATTAAACTGCTCCCGGAGTTGCTTGACTCTTGACTTCCAACCAATTGATATTTAAATCTTTTCATATTCTTTCTACAGTCTTATTTCACATTGAAGGTTCACTTTGGGTTTTCAGACTAAGCAAGATGGAGAGTTTCATTGTAAATCCATACTTAAGTCTAGGATTAGAGGTTCCCTTTTGCTCTTTTCTGATTGCAAGATCAACTGCTTTTGAGCAGTCATTTACTAAGAATACGACAATCATCTTATGAAATTAATTTTAAGACATATAGCTAGTAACAACTTTGTTTTCTGTAACTCCCAAAGTGACTCTTTTTCTGTCCACTTAGTTTCTCCTATTGTATCTAGGCCATTCCCAGATATCCTCAGACTAGATCCTCTGTTTCAAGAATTTTATTAACCAGTTCATTGTCCTTCCTTCTCTCAATTATATATATATGTCTATCTATCTATCTATCTATCTATCTATCTATCTATCTATCTATCTATCTATCTATCTCACTCTTTCTCTCTCTCTATATGCATATATATATATACTATTCTACTTGTTGATCCTTTGATATCTCCTACATTCATTCATGCCCTGGCACAGTCCTCCCCATCTAAATCTTATGCTTAGAATTCTCTATCTCTGTCTCTGTCTCTGTGTCTCTGTGTTTCTTTGTTTCTGTCTCTGTCTCTTTCTCTGTCTCTTTTCCTTCCTCCCTCCATCCCCCCCTTCTCTTTTTCTCTTTGCCCCCTTTTAAATTAAGAACTGTGCCTATAGACCTTTTCAGAATTTCTAGTTAGTATTCTTCCTCCACCATTACTTTGTATAGATTCTCTTATTTAGGTACATATTGGTTCCCCTCCATGGAATATACATTTCTTGAGTTCAAGGACTATTTTAATTTTGATTTTGTATCCCTAGCACCTACCCCTAACAGTGTCTGGCACATATTAGGTGCTTAATGAAATTTATTTTTGAGTGAATGGATGGACAGATAATGCTTGTATTTAATACTTAGCAGATACTCTCTAAGAATTATGTCCACAGGTAAGAGGCAAGGGTATCAACCCTTGCAAAGAGAAAAAGAGAAGGGGGGGATGGAGGGAGGAAGGAAAAGAGACAGAGAAAGAGACAGAGACAGAAACAAAGAAACACAGAGACACAGAGACAGAGACAGAAATAGAGAATTCTAAGCATAAGATTTAGATGGGGAGGACTGTGCCAGGGCATGAATGAATGTAGGAGATATCAAAGGATCAACAAGTAGAATAGTATATATATATATATATATATATATATATATATATATATGCATATATAGAGAGAGAAAGAGTGAGATAGATAGATAGATAGATAGATAGATAGATAGATAGATAGATAGACATATATATATAATTGAGAGAAGGAAGGACAATGAACTGGTTAATAAATAATATCAACCATATTCAACCCTGTTGGGGACAGCTACGGAGTTGCAAGAAAGAAAGACTGGAACATTATCAAAGCAAGGATAATGAATGTTTATTGCAAGCTGCACACTAGATTTAAAGTTCTTCTCAAGAGAAACAATCTATCCTCCCCAATCCTCCTCAGAATGTGAGTTAACCCGTTCCCAGGACTTATTGGAATTGTTTATACAGCCTTGAACTGAGATTTCTATGTTTTGGTGTACTCAGCAGGAATGGTATTGTGGAAAGGAAATTAGACTAACAGTTTGTGGGGGAAGGGCCCAACTGGGAGTGGCAGTTGGGTCTTGTGACTAGCACTTCCTTCCTGCCGTGTGGGACTTGCGTCCTGGTGTTGGAGGAGAGAGGAGCTTGGTCAGCCCAGTCTGGAGTGGCATGCTCTTCTTGGTTCAGCTGGAAGACACAGGCTTCTGAAGGTCAGCTCTGTTCTTGTTTGCTTTCTGTCTACTGCTAAGATTCTAAAAAAGACAAAACTGGACTGATATAGAGTGGACGGGAGTGGGAGAACCCTCCGCCAGCCTCTGGGGCCTGGCCTCAGGTCTGAAGCTAAAAAAAACTCCAATCCCAACTAGTTATTAAACTTTATATTATTTGAATACACAGTCAGATACGTGGACTATCTTTTCTGGTCATAGAGGGAGCTGAACTTCAGTTTCAGTCATTCAAAGACCTCATTGGACCCCTGCTGTTTCCTCTCAGCAGGGGGCATCTCCCTCCTTTGCATCACCAAGCAATATTCCCTCTCTCCCTTTAACTCCTCCTTTTCCCATACAAACCTCCCATTATCCCTTTGTTTTCCAATCTTCCTATTTCCTTTCCCAATAAATATTACAGTATGTCACAAACACCTGGGAAGAGGAACTCTATTCCATGAGGTCATCAATGGTTCACTGCACAACCCAAGTTAATTTTTTTTTTATCATTTAAGCTTCTACTCATCATGAAATCTCTCGTTCTTTATTTCCTGTCTACCTTCTTTCTATTATCCTGTAAACCCAACCTCTCTTTTTACGTTTAGCTTTCTAACTCCTCAAACTCTTACAGCTGTCTTCTCTTTGACAGCTTCTCAGGGGAATGTTAATAATCAATCCTCCCTTCTTCTAATCTAGGATTTCATTGCCATATCCAATTCCTTTTCTCACTTTCCTACTTGTATCCTTGATCTTATCATTAGCACTATCCTCTGGCCCTATTTTTATATTCCTCGTGATATTCTCTGTTCAAAATACTCCATAATTGAGTTTTATTTCTGTTCACTACCGAGCCACTTGGACAATTAACCCATTTTTTACCATTCTTTTATGCACCCTGATTCACAAGAGTTGTCGGCCTGAATTCCCTCTTGATCAGACTTTGGAAGACACATCTAGCTAGTTCCTAATTATTACTTTCCTGGTGTCTAACATAGATGGAAATCTGGATAAAAGCAATCTAACTGCAGCTCAATAGACAAGAGGAAGTGAAAGTTAATCAGAACTAGATTTTGTAATTATTCATGGAAGAAGTCTCTCTGTTATCTATGGAGGGTCTTTCTTTGATCTCTCTCAATTTTTAAACATATGGAGCTGCCTCACAATGTTTTCCACAGCATATATTTTGACTGAACTCAATCATTCACAGTGGTTACCTATATGCTTCTAGTGGTTAGATGGAAATATCTCCTTAAAATATTTATTAGAGGTTAGTTCACTCCTGAACAATTGTGATCTAACAAAAAAAGAATATGACTTCCCTGTGGTGTAGTGGAAACAGAAACTGTGTATTGGCTCCAAGGCAGAAGAGTGGTAAGGGCTAGGCAATGGGGGTCAAGTGACTTGCCCAGGGTCACACAGCTGGGAAGTGTCTGAGGCCAGATTTAAACCTAGGACCTCCCGTCTCTAGGCTTGGCTCTCAATCCACTGAGATACCCAGCTACCTAGCTGTCCTCCCCCCTTTTTTAAACCCTTACCTTCCATCTTGGAGTCAATACTGTGTATTGGAGTTTTGGATTTGGAAGGCCAGTATTCAAATCTTATTTCTGACATACTTGTTTTGGGGCTTTAGAGAAGTCACTTAACAACTTTGCATTTCAGTTTCCTCATTTGTAAAAATGTAATAATACCTATAATTCTTTCCTCATGGTTTCTGTTGTGAGGACAACACTTGGTAATTGATACTGTTTTGTATCACATAAATAGGAATAACTTTCCAGTTATGTGCCCACATGTGCCCACATATCTAAGGGCAGTGCTTTTTGTGCTCCCTAAGCAGGTAGTACACTAACAAGGAGAGCTACACAGAGTACAATATTCATACAAGCCATTGGGGGAAGCTCTGATGTCTGAGTTACCAGCTTTTGTTTTAGTGGTTTCAGTTATGTCTAAATATTCATGACCATATGGGGTTTTCCTGGCAAATATCTTGGAGTGGTTCATCATTTTCCTTCTCCAGATCATGTTACAGTTGAAATAAAGAGGCAAATAGGATGAAGTGACTTGCCCTGGGTCACATAGTTAGTAAGTGTCTGAGGCTGCATTTGAACTCAGGTCTTCCTCCCTCCAGAACCAGTACTCTATCTACTAACTAACTCAGTAACTGTCTTTTTAGACATGGGAGTTTAGCCTGTCCCAGTGTGAGCTCTACTCATTTCCCTCTCCCTGTTTCCCTGTACTCTTCTCTAAGCTAAGAAAATCAGTATTTCTAGTAACACAATTATTAAATGGCTTTAGTCCCCATTCCCATGACATTTTCATGTCTTTTACAACTTTATATGGTTCTCATATGATCATTCAATCACATACAGATTAAATGGAATCTGCATTGAAGTGAAAACATAAAGGTAGTACCATTAAAATTCTAGTTTAGAACACTAGTTCCTGAAAAGAGTTTAAATTGCAACTCCACATCCCACTTCTGCTTTGTTTTCCTACAAGCGTGTTGAAGTTTTTTTTTGGCAGGGGAGGTGGGTGGTGGGGAGGGCAAGATTTCTTTAAGTACCCTATTCCCCCAAACCAAAATCACAGGGAAAGGGAAAAAATCACCTTCTCCTTGTATAGCCAACAAGCTGGGTAAAATCATTCTGCTTCTGGCTGCTCAAAAACTGGGCTACCCTCAGATACTTCGGTCAGATGTTTGCGGGAGTGTGACCAGTGATTTCTTCCTGATGGGCACCTATTGCTTGCTGTCTTCATGGGCAGATTTGCTTCCGTCTACTTATCTTCTCTCAGGATCACAGCTCATCAAACTGAAAGGACGAACTTATTTGCTAGGTATACTTCCACTTTAACTCCTAGAGATAGACCCATCTGTGAAAGTGAGAGGAAGAAAATATCTCCATAGGCTGAGAGAAACATTTAAAGTACTCTCTACTTTTTAAAAAGTCCCTCTGTCACACATTTTATGTGACCGCTCTCAAACTATTTACTATAAACCCTTGACACTACTCAGGTCTACACTTTCATGTCATTGTGGATATGGGGACAATCAAGAGAAATGTAGTATTGGCACAGTAGGAAGCTATTTCAAGAAGTGATTCAATAGAATAAGATATACAACGTGCCTCATACTTTTATTATTGCAATAGTCTGCTGATGGATCTGCCTGCCTCAAATATTTCTTCATTTCAGTTCATTCTCCATTCAGCCACTAAAGTGAATTTCCTGAAAAGCAGGTCTGATCTTGTCAACCTTGCCCCACTTCTGCCAACTCAATAAACTCTAGTGGCTTCTATTTTTAATATATATTTTATTTTCCTAAATATACACAATAAAATATTCAGCATAGATTTTCCAGAGTTATAAGATCCAAATTGTCTCCCCTTCTCTTTCCCAGAGATGATAAACAATTTAATTTGGGTTATACACATATTACCAGGCAAAACTTACTTCCTTATTTGTCTTGTAAGAGAAGACTCATATAAAACCAAAACTCCCAAATAAAGCACAAATAAACTAAAGTGAGAAATAGTATGCTTTGCCCTGCATTATAAGTCCAATATGGATAGCATTCTTTGTCATACATCCTTCAGAATTGTCATGGATAAATGCTATGCTGAGAGTAGCTAAGTCTTTCACAGTTGATCATCAAATAATATAATCTGTTACTATGTACAATATTCTACAGGTTCTACTCATTTCACTATGCATCAATTAATGTAGGTCTTTCCAGCTTTTTCTGAAAGAGTCAGAGTCTTGATCATCATTTCCTATAGCAAAATAGTTTTCCATCACAATCATATATTAAGTTTTATTCAGCCATTTCCTAACTGATGTCTATGTCCTCAATTTCCAATTCTTTGTCACCACAAAAAAGCTGCTATAAATTTTTGTACGAGTAGATCATCCCCCTTCTTTTTTTTTAACTCTTTGAGATACAGACCATTAGTGGTATCACAGCATCAGATATAGCATAGCTTTATAGCTCTTTGGGCATAATTTCAAATTGCCCTCCAGAATAATTAAATCTGTTGATAACTTCACCAACAAAGCATTAGTGACATATTCCCTCCAGCATTTATCATTTTTCTTAATTGTCATATTGACTAATCTGATAGGTTGTGAAGTAGTACCCGAGAGTTGTTTTATTTTGCATTTTTCTAATCACGAGTGATTTAGAACATTTTCCCATATGGTTATCAATAGTTTTGAATTCATCCAAAAACTGCTTGTTCATATCCTTTGATCATTTGTCAAATGTGGAATGACTTGTATTCTTATAAATTTGATTTAATCCCTTTATATATTTGAGAAATTAGATATTTATCAGAGAAACTTGCTAAAAATATTTCCCCCCAGCTTGTGGTTCTCCTTCTAATCTTGGTTACATAGATTTGGTTTATATAAGCCCTTTTTAATTTAATATAATCAAAATTTATCCATCTCACATCTTGTTATGTTTTTTATCTCTTGTTTGGTCATAAAATCTTACCTTCTCCATAGATCTGACAGGTAGACTATTCTACATTTCCCCTAATCTCCTCATAGAATCACTATTTATGTCTAAATCATATACCCATTTTGACATTGTCTTGGTAAAGGGTGTCTATTTTCTGCCATATTGTCTTCTAGTTTACCCAGCAGTTTTTGTCAAAATCCTTTTTTTTAAACCCTTACCTTCCATCTTAGAATCAATACTGTATATTGGTTCCAAGGTAGAAGAGAGGTATGGGCCAGGCCATGGGGGTTAAATGACTTGTCCAGGGTCACACAGATAGGAAGTGTCTGAGGTAAAATTTGAGCACAGGATCCTCCCATATCTAGGCCTGGCTCTCAATCTATTGTGCTACCCAACTGCCCCTTTTCAAAATTCTTATCCTTTAAATTGGGATCTTTGGCTTTATTAAACACAGATGACTAAAATTATTTACCCTTATATCTTGTATGTCTAATCTATTCCTTTGGTCCACCATTATTTCTTAGGACCAGATTGCTTTACTGATTGCTGTTTTATAGTACAGCTTGATCTGGTACTGCTAGTAGATCTTCCTTCATATTTCCCGCCCATTAATTTTTTTGACATTCTTGACCTTTTGTTCTTTCAGATGAATTTTGTTATTATTTTTCTAGTTCTATAAAATAATTTTTGGTAGTTTGACTGGTATGACACTGAATAAGTAAATTAGTTTGGGTAGAACTGTCATTTTTATGATACTAGTTTGGCCTTCCCATATTTTTCCAATTGTTTAGATATGACTTTATTTATGTAAAAGGTATTTTATTTGTATTAATATAATTTCTGTGTTTGTCTAGGCAAATAGATTCTCAGTTATTTTATATTGTATAGAGTTAAATTTTTAGATGGAATTTCTATTTCTATGTCTTGCCGCTGGACTTTCTTGGTAAGATATAGAGATGCTGATGATTTATGTGGGTTTATTTTGTATCCTGCAACTTTGCTAAAGTTATTATTTCAGCTAGGCTTTTTTTAGTTTATTCTCTAAGATTCTCTAAATATACAATGATGTCATCTACAAAGAATGATAGTGTAGTTTCCTCATTTTCTTTTTCTTCTCTATAATTGCAACTAACATTTCTAGTAGAATATTCAACAATTGTGATAGAGTTCACTCTTGATATTATTGGGAAGGCTTCTAATTTATCCTCATTGAGGAGGATACTTGCTGATAGTTTTAGATAGATACGACTTATCATTTAAAGGAAAGGTCCATTTATTCTTGCATATTTTGGAGTTTTTAATAGGCATGGATGTTGCATTTTGTCAAATGCTTTTTCAGTATTTGTTGAGATAATCTTTTATTTTCTGTTAGCTTTCTTATAGATATGGTCAAGAATGCTGGTACTTTTTCCTAATATTAAACCAGTCTTGTATTTCTGCTATAAATCCCACCTGGTAATAGTGAATAATTCTTGTGATATATTGCTGTAATCTCATTATTAGTATTTTATTTAAGACTCTTTGCATAAATGTTCATTAAGGAAATTGGTCTGTAATTTTTCTTTGTGTTTTTGGTCTTCTTTGGTCTTAGGTATGAAACCCATATTTACATTGTAAAAAGAATTTGATAGGATTCCTTTTGAGAGTTTATATAATAATGGGATTAATTGTTTTTTAAATGTTTGAGAGAATTCACTTGTGAATCCATTTTGCCCAGGAGATTTTTTATTGTGCATGTGTGGGGTTCATTGATGAGTTATTCAGTTTCTTCTTCTTCTTCTTTTTTTTTTTGAATTGGGTTTATTTAAATATTCTATTTTCTTTTCTGTTAATCTGGGCAATCTGTATTTTTTGTAAATATTCATCTATTTCATTTAGTTTGTCAGATTTATTGGCATATAATTGGGCAAAATAGCTCCTAATAATTGCTTTAATTTCCTTTTCATTGGAGGTGAATTCACTGTTTTCATTTTTGATACTGGTAATTTGATCCGCTTCTTTCCTTTTTTAATAAGCTTAAGCAACATATAATCAATTCATTGAACTTATTTTTTCTCTATTTTATTGATGTAAATATTTAGAAATATAAAATTACTCCAAAATTCTGCTTTGGCTGTATCCCATAAATTTTGATCTGTGTCTTCATTGTCATTCTCCTTGATTAAATTATTGATTGTTTCAATTATTTCATCTTTCACTCTCCTCTTTTTTAGAACTATGTTTTTTGTTTTCATTTAATTTTTAATTTGTCTTTTCATAGACCCTTATTGATTATAATTTTTATTGTATTATGATCTGAAAATGCATTTGTTTTTGCTCTTCTGCATTTGGTTTGGAGTTTATGTGACCTAATACATGGTCAATTTTTGTTTAGGTGCCATGCACAGTCAAGAAGAAGGTATATTACTTTCTATTCAATTTTCTTCAGAGATTTAGTAAATCTAACTTTTATAAGATTTCATTCACCCGATTATCTTATTTTGCTTATTTTTTGGTCAGATTTATAAAGTTCTGAGAGAAGAAAATTCAGGTCTCACACTATTATTGTTCTTTTCTATTTCCTCCTGTTGCTCATTTAATTTCTCCTTTAAAATTTGGAGGCTATGTCATTTGGAATATATATGTCTAGAACTAATATTTCTTCATTGTTTATAGTACCTTTGATCAAGATGTAATTTCCTTTCTTATCTTTTTTAATTGTACCTATTTTTACTTTGTCTAATATCAAGATTGCTATTTCTACTTTTTAACTTAAATTCTGCCCCTTACCTTTACTCTGTGTGTGTCTTCCTGCCTCAAATGTGTTTCTTATAAACATATTTTATCACAAGATTCCTGTTTTTCATGTACTCTGTTATCCATTTCTGTTTTATAGGTAAGTTCATGCCATTCACATCCATCTTATTTTCCCATTTTGGTACTGCTCATTCTTTCTCCTTTCATTATGTTCCTCCTCACAAATGTTTTGCTTTTAATCATGCCCTCTAATTTCCCCATCCCTTTTGTTAAGCCCTTCTCTTCCTTCATCTCCTTGTCTCATTCCCCTCAGACATAAGATTGGATTCTATGCCCCAAGTGATATGGTTATTATTCCCTCTCTGATCTAGTTATGATGAGAGTAGAGTTTGGGCATTGCCACACTCAATCTCTCTTCTATAGGAATAATTTTTTAATGCCTCTTCAGGTGAAACAATTTACCCAGTTCTATTTATCTCTTATTTTTTCTCTCAGTGTATTCCTTTCCTCTTGATTTTTTTTTGGGGGGAGAACTGCAAATCATCTTAATAAACATATTCCTCCATCCTTTGTCTATCTATACTCCTTCTAACTGCTCTAATAATATTAAAATTTGACAAATGTAATCTTTCCATATAGGAGTATAAACAGTTGACCTTCTTGAATAACTTAAATATTTTCTTCCTTATTAACCTTTTTATACTTCTCTTTAGTCTTATATTTGAATATCAACTTTTCTGTTTAGGTTCATCAGGAATGCTTGAAAATCTTCTATTTTATTAAAATACCATTTTCCCCCTGAAAGAACATATGCAGTTTTACTGGGTAGGTGATTCTTGGCTATAAAACAAATGCTTTTGTTTTCCAGAATATAAGATTCCAAACTTTCTGATTCTTTAGTGTAGAAGCTTCTAATTCTTATCTATTCCTGACTGTCACTCCATGACATTTGAATTATTTCTTTCTGGTTGCTAAGAGTATTTTCTCCTTGGCCTGAGAGTTCTGCAATTTGGCTACGATATTCCTGGGAGTTGTCATTTGAAGATTTTTTTGAGGATGTGATGGATATATTCTTTCCATTTTTATTTGTCCTCTTGTTTAGGAGTACCAGAACAATTTTCTTTGATGATTTCTAGTAATATAATGTCTAGATTTTTTTTATCATGGCTTTCACATAGTACAGTAATCCTTATATTGTCTCTCTTGGATCTATTTTATAAGTCAGTTGATTTTCCAATCATATAATTCATATTTTCTTTTATTTTTCATTAAAATTTTTTTGTAAACCATATCTTCTGTGGAGAAGAGACAAATTATAAGAAAATGCATGCAAAGGACAGAAGCTGGAGATGGGTCAGCTGTCAATCAAAGGAAAATTCCATTTGGAATGTTACCAGGAAAAGCAGTTTGGAGTCAAGTCAATGGTGACTGCTTTTTTGGGCTTTCTGGCTGATGGTGGTGACTTTGAAGGAAGAAGCTGGGTTTATCTCTGGGACTTGGAATAATCAAGTTGGAGGTGGCCTGACTGATTTGAAGGCATAAGGACAATAGTCCATATATCTCTCTCTAACTTGCTCTGTTTCATGCTAGTGACTGAATTGCCATTTCTCTCAATATCCACCAACCTAAGACTCACTGTAGATAATAGAGAAACCTCCAACCCTCTTACCTTTTCCTCTAGCTTTCCTGTTTTCCTCAATAAATCCTTACTTGAGATAAAGAAGAGAAAAGGCTGTTTTTTCTGCAACATCATAGCTCACCCTGAGTGACTTAGAAGGAGGCTGAAGAAGAAGGGGAAAGGGGAAAACTGAAGGGAAGAAGAGGGGAGGAAGGGAAGTTGGAAGTGGGAGGAAGAGAAGTATAAAAGGGAGGAGGGTAGGCAAAAGAAGATAACTACCTGATCAATTAGTTATCATTTATCCATCAAATATACCCCCGAATTATTTTTTTCTGTGAACTTTTGAGCCTCTTTTTTCCATTTGACTAGTTCTATTTTATAAAAAACTCTTTTCTTCATTGTATTTTTGTACCTCTTCTTCCATTTGGGAAATTCTTCTAGCTTCAATTTCTCTTCTGTATTTATCTTTTGCCTCTCTTATGTGACTTTTGTAATCCTTTATGGGCTCTTCCAGAGCATCAGACCAATTCTCAGTTTTCTTTGAAATTTTGCATGTAGATACTGTGGGTTTTAAAAAATATTGTGGTTAGGGAACTTCATTTCCCAGCATTCTTTATTCTTCCCTGGTGTCCCCTTGTCTTGTGTCCCTGTATTGAGCCCTGGTGTGGGTTTGTTTATACATTTTGCTAAAACCCATGCTGTGGGGTTTTGGGCTTTTGCTTTGGTTTGAGCTTGCAGGTATGGGTCTCTGGCTCTTTGCTCTGCTCACTCAGCTGAAGGAACCCCTTTTCTTTCTCAATGCTTTGATCTAACTTTCTCTTTCTGAATGTGTACCTTTTTCTTATTTATTGCCATAATAATTTTCTATGGTTAAGTGTTTTTTTTAATGGTTGCTCATTTCCCCAGCTTTTTCCTACTTGGTTTTTACCTTAAATGTCGGCTTTATACTCAGGGTAGTGAGAACACTCTCTTGAACTCTAGTTCTGGGTTTCTGCAAGTTTCAATTCTTCTAAGGTCTTATGATGGATTGTGGACTGGGAGCTCTGAAAACCACCTCTCACTTCTGATTCAGTCTCCCATGGCCTACTGATTGCTTGTAGGGCTCAGGCATTGTGAGCTACCTTGTGCTATAGCCACACTGTGGGCTTGGGTAGGGTCGTCAGGCTTTTTCTAAGCTTAAGCTGACTAGACACACTGCACACTGTCTTGCCCTAGGGTTTGAGTTCTCACTGAAGGCTTCAGCAGGGACTCTTAGCCTTCCCTTCAGCTTGTACCAGCTAGGTGCACCATGGACTACCTTGCATTGGGGCTTGGGGCCTCAGTGTATTCTTGCACTTGGGCTTTGAACTTCAAAGGGTTGGTTTGGGGTGCTCTGCTGCTGGTTTAGGCAGAGTCTCCAAGCTGACTTGGGCCCAGTTGGGGTGGGGTGGTAGGCATGCTGTTGACTTTTGTGAGTACTCTTTGGTATGGTCTGCTCCCTTCTTACTCCAGTGAGATGGACCTTTTTTCATACCTTCCTTGTTTTCTGCAGGAAAATTGCTTCACTCCATGCCCTTTTCCCTTGTGTCACTGTAGGATTCATTTTGAAGCTTTATTCTGAGGTTGGTTGGAAAGAAGTCTAAGAGAGATTTGAGCTTTGCATGCCTCTATTCCTCCATCTTCTCTCTGTTTTCCTCTAGTGGCTTATTATTGCTTCCAGGAGCAAATATAAAATGCTCTGTTAAGCATTCAAAGCCCTACATAATCTAGACCCCTCCTATCTTATAGATTTTGAGCTAATAACATTGACTTCTATATGTTCCACGAAGAAGGCTCTATCTTTTTCTCTGACTGTCCCCCATTCCTAGAATGTTATTCCTCCTCCTTTTCTGCTAACTGATATCCCCAACTTCCTTTAATCCCGAATTAAAATCCAGCCTTTACAGGAAGTCTTCCCTGACCCCTCTTAATTCCTTTACTGGAATTTTACAATTAAATTTATTATTTATTAGAAGCTCACCAAGAAAGAAATCCTCTCAAGTTTCAAATTCACTTTCTCTTCTACTTCTTCCCCTCCTCTCCTATCTGCCATGAGATATACTTGGTAAGAGGAAGAGTAGGTATATACTTTGCTTCAAACTACTATTACAGACTGTTTTATTGCTGCCTTTTCTTAGTACTCTCATCACTAAGGTTCAGTTATTTACTGGTGGTAGTTATATCTGGTCTCACAGTAGTGAGACCTCTTTTCTTCTTTTCTTAAGGAGTTCAGTATTTGACTCACAATCTTTCTCTCCTCCTTACTCTCCTTGGGCTTAGGAATTTGAACATACCTATTGAAGACTCCTCAGAACACTTTAGCTTCCAGTTCATTGACCTCTTCACCTCTTAAGGCCTGAATCTTCATTCTGCCTCAGACACACAAGAACATAGCTACCCTAAAGAATTTTACCTACATGCTTTAGAAATCTGCATGATCCATCAGAGCATTACCTTCTATTTTCTCCTTTCGCAGTCTTAGCCTTTCTTAGACCATTCTTTTTTATTACCACAGTTTTTCACATCATTCACCAAAGCTTTTCAACTTTCCCTTATTTCTCAGATTATCCCTTCTGAAGTGACTTCACATTATTTCCTCAGAAATCTTAACCTTATAGTTTATTAGTTTATCCATTTCCCCCCCTCGTTATTCATGACCTGTAGAATGGTGCTTCAAGAAGTTGCATAACTACACATTGGGGCTCTTATAAATTTGTTATTTAAGCTCAACTAGGCTCTCCTTGGTTGCATAGCAAACTTTTTTTTTAAACTTTTTACTCTTCTCTGATTCGATTTCATATTCTTCACAGTAGCTATTCTAACCCTCCTCTTCTCTCTTCAGGCTACCTACAATACCTCCTCCTTTATCCTTCTCAACAAAGGATCTCTTCAACCTTCACTGGGAAAACTAATGCCAACATTTATGAATTCTCTTTTCTTCTCAGTTCTATGCCTCAAATGACTTCAGTATGATCATTCATTCCCTCTTTCTTTGAAGGATGTGGTCCTTGTTAAATGTTCTACAGAAACAAAATAATGAAATAGCTAACAGGATAAAGTATTGTTTGGTTATTGGCTTTACTGGTTATTAAACCATTTTTATAATTTCAAAAAAGTCATTACTATTTTGAGAAACTCAAGTATTTCATAGAAAAAATACATCATGAGAGCTATTTGAACAACCCTTTTACACATTTGATATCTTTGGTTCTATATTTGGTTTGCTATTCCTTGATACTTTCATATCAACGTTAAAGCTGTAGTATAAATGCAATATTGTATAATTGCACAAACAATACAAACATACTATCTCTTTAAGACTCAGAAAGAAGGATAAAGGAGAGGTTATTGTAGGCATCCTGAAGAGTTTGTTATGCAACCAAGGTCTGACCTCTTGTTTCTTATTAATTTGGTTTCAAAATTCTTCAAATATTTTGTTAAATATTTACCATATGTCCTGCATAGAAAAACAAAGTGGAATAAATCATAGATCAAGAGTTGAAAGGGACCTGAAAATTGACCTATTTTAATTTAACGATCTTATTTTCCAGAGTAAACTGAGGTCTAGAGATGTTAGATGACTTGACCAAGGTCAAGGATGTAAGCAAGTTGAAGAACTGGAACTGGAACTCAGGTCTTATGATTCTAAGCTCAGTATTATAAATTCTGTTCTTTTTTTGCTACTGCCTTTCTCTGTATGAGCATATCATCTAATATAGTAGTTCCAGGAATTAAAAAAATATATAAATTAGATTATAATAGTTGTGAATTTGAAAGATTTAAAGAAAGAAGAAATAACTTGATGCACCCCTCAGATAATAGCATTTAGGGGGAGTATAGCAAAATGAGTTTGCCAGGATAGGATGAAATATAGAACAAACAAAAGGGAATGAAGGCTTAATAAGGCTACAGTTAGGTGGAAGATGATTTCAAAGAGCTTTGAATGCCAGGATGAGGAATTTTGGAATTTAGTAGGCAATGGGAAACCTACTCAGAGAAGCTCAATTGTATTGCAGCATTTCCTTGGCTGTTTTTTTCTCCCATTATAATTTCAGTAAATAGGTTAAATATTTGGAGAGTTAATGTATATTTTTAAAAACTGATTCCAAAACTGTGTTTTGAATTTCTACCAAGAACAATTGCAACTCCTCTATAACTTAGCAGATAGTTTCATAAATGTGTGGGCTTTCTTGATGCATAACTTTTGAAAACAGAGTACTACCACTATGATATGGTGAACATTATAGATAGGACATTAGTGGAAGAGATTGTTATGTATGATAAAAGTTTGCAGCATCTTACCTGGCTTGCCTACTTACTAATGGAATGATCATGAAAAGAAACTTGAACTCTGGCCATCTGTTTCTTCACTGATATAATGAAAGAGGAGGCCTATATGACCCCATTCCCACCATGATACAATGATAATTCTGCTGTAAAAGTTGAAAAAATAAATACAAAGAAAGCATAGTTTTTGTGTTTGTTTTAATTTTCTTGCAAAAGCTTTCAAGGTTGTTGGATAACTAGGGCATGAGAAGATGGAGACAAAGTATATTCTTACTGTTTTACAGATACAGAGTGTGACCTGTTCTCCTTAAATTATAAGTGAACCAGGAAGATGAGAATATTGCCCATGATTATGTAAGCAAGCAATATGGTAACAATTTACTAAATGATGTACCTGTCACACCACAGCATGACTGCCCAGGGCCTCATATGGGCAGAAACACTATAAGGTGGGTTTCCTTAGGATTTTTCAATAAAAAACTCTGATCAACTAAGAACTAAAGATAGTGAGAGATTTATTCCCCCCCGCCCCAAGTGTGTCCCATTTTGTAACTGGAACAAATAGATAGATTTTATTTGCATATTATTACTGAATTTTCTAGTCACTTTTGTTTCTACAGACTTCATTGACTTTGGGAATTAAAGTAATATGATAAAGTCCTAGACCTCATTATATTAAAACAATATTGTGAGGATTAATGACAAATCTGTAAATAATAACTTCCAGAAGAGAATATTATGTGTGGCTCTTCCTATTAAAAAAATAGCAAATTGTACATAGGGTTTGATTTGGGTAGATGCCATAGATTTAAAAATAAAACTATTTCCCTTCCCTTCCATTCTTCCCTCTGTCTTTCCTTCTTTCCTTCCTTCCTTCCCTTTTATCTCCTTTCCTCCTTCCCTCCCTCCCTTTTTCCATTTGTTCATTCATTAGCTCATTCGTTTGTTCCTTCCTTCCTTCCTTCCTTCCTTCCTTCCTTCCTTCCTTCCTTCCTTCCTTCCTTCCTTCCTTCCGGTAAGGCAAAATAATTACCAGGAAATATGTTAGTTCTTACATAGATTAAGGAAAGAATCTTATTTTTTCTTACTGATAATGGTAGCCCATCTGATGCTTAATGTTTTATTTTAATTAAGAGGGTCAATTATTTAATATAAACTTTTAGGAGTCTGGCTTTACTTTTGCATTTAAATAAGATTGTCTTCTTAAGAGTAATGTAATAGAGGGCATTTTTCAATGGGTAAAGAATCAGAGAGGAAGAATGGAGTGCTCTCCTTCTCAAGACAAGGCAAGTTAAGGTTGTTCCAGAAGGAGGAGGGTGAGTCTGTTTTCCCCCTCATCCTTCCCTAATTATGGCCCCTCACCTAGCCTGTCAGATTATTACCCTCTATCACTTTGTTGCTGTTCAGCAAGCCCCTCTTCCTAGAACTTCTGGTTCTGCTCCTCTCACTCTGCATCACTTCCTGGAGGCTGTTCCAGTCTCCATGGAATTCCTCCACTTTATTATTCCTTTTAGCACAATAGTATTCCATCACCAACATATACCACAATTTGATCAGCCATTCCCCAATTGAAGGGCATCCCCTCATTTTCCAGGTTTTTTTTTTGCCACCACAAAGAGTACAGCTATAAATATTCTTGTACAGGTATTTTTCCTTATTATCTCTTTGGGGTACAATCCCAGAAATTCTATGGCTGGGTTAAATGGCAGACAATCTTTTATTGCCCTTTGGGCATAGTTCCAAATTGCCTCCAGAATGGTTGGATCAATTCACAACTCCACCAGCAGTGAATTAATGTCCCTACTTTGCCATATCCCCTCCAACATTCATTACTTTCCATAGCTATCATGTTGGCCAATCTGCTAGGTGTGAGGTGGCACCTCAGAGTTGTTTTGATTTGCATCTCTCTGATTATCAGAGATTTAGAACACCTTTTCATGTGCTTATTAATAGTTTTGATTTGTTTGGCTGAAAACTAAATGTCCCTTGCCCCTTTTTCAATTGGAGAATGGCTTGATTTTTTGTACAATTGATTTAGCTCTTTCTAAATTTGGGTAATTAAACCTTTGTCAGAGGTTTTTGTTATGAAGATTGTTTCCCAATTTGTTGCTTCCCTTCTGATTTTAGTTACATTGGTTTTGTTTGTACAAAAACTTTTTAATTTGATGTAATAAAAATTATTTATTTTACATTTTGTGGTTCTTTCTAAGTCTTGCTTGGTTTTAAATTCTTTCACTTCCCAAAGGTCTGACATTTTTACTATTCTGTGTTCACATAATTTACTTATTGTTTCCTTATTTACGTTCAAGTCATTCACTCATTCTGAGTTTATCTTGGTGTAGGGTGTGAAGTGTTGATCCAAACCTAATCTCTTCCACACTGTCTTCCAGTTTTCCCAGCAGTTTTCATTAAATAGTGGATTTTTGTCCTTTGGGTCTTTGGGTTTATCATAGACTGTCTTGCTGAGGTCACTTATCCCAAGTCTATTCCACTGATCCTCCTTTCTGTCTCTGAGCCAGTACCAAATTGTTTTGATGACCACTGCTTTACAATATAGTTTGAGATCTGGGACTGCAAGGCCACTTTCCTTTCCATTTTTTTTTCATTATTTCCCTGGATATCCTTGATCTTTTGTTCTTCCAAATGAACTTGGTTATGGATTTTACTAATTCAGTAAAAAAGTGTTTTGGAAGTTCAATGGGGTATGGCACTAAATAGGTAGATAAGTTTGGGTAGGATGGTCATTTTTATTATATTGGCTTGTCCTACATATGAGCAGTTAATATTTTTCCAATTGCTCAAATCTAGTTTTATTTGTGTGGAAAGTGTTTTGTAGTTGTGTTCATATAGTTCCTGTGTTTGTCTTGGCAAATAGATTCCTAAGTATTTTATATTGTCTAAGGTGATTTTGAATGGAATTTCTCTTTCTAATTCCTGCTGCTGAGATGTGTTAGAGATATATAGAAATGCTGATGACTTGTGTGGGTTTATTTTCTATCCTGCAACTTTGCTAAAATTGTTGATTATTTCGACTAGCTTTTTGGTTGATTCTCTAGGATTTATTAAGTAGACCGTCATGTCATCTGCAAAGAGTGATAGCTTTGTCTCCTCATTGCCAATTTTAATACCCTCAATTTCTTTTTCTTCTCTAATTGCTACTGCTAGTGTTTCTAGTACAATGTTGAATAATAAAGGTGATTAGAGGCATCCTTGTTTCATTCCTGATATTATTGGGAGTGCATCTAGTTTATCCCCATTACAGATGATATTGGCTGATGGTTTCAGATATATACTGTTTATTATTTTTAAGAACGATCCTTCTATTCCTATACTTTCTAGTGTTTTCTTTTTTTTTTTTAAATATATTTTATTTGATCATTTCCAAGCATTATTCGTTAAAGACATAGATCATTTTCTTTTCCTCCCCCCCACCCCCCATAGCCGATGCGTAAGTCCACTGGGCATTAGATGTTTTCTTGATTTGAACCCATTGCTTTGTTGATAGTATTTGCATTAGAGTGTTCATTTAAAGTCTATCCTCTGTCATGTCCCCTCAACCTCTGTATTCAGGCAGTTGCTTTTTCTCGGTGTTTCCACTCCCATAGTTTATCCTTTGCTTATGAATGGTGTTTTTTTTTCTCCTGGATCCCTGAAAGTTGTTCAGGGACATTACACCGCCCCTAATGGAGAAGTCCATTACGTTCGATTATACCACAGTGTATTAGTCTCTGTGTACAATGTTCTCCTGGTTCTGCTCCTCTCGCTCTGCATCACTTCCTGGAGGTTGTTCCAGTCTCCATGGAACTTCTCCACTTTATTATTCCTTTGAGCACAATAGTATTCCATCACCAACATATACCACAGTTTGTTCAGCCATTCCCCAATTGATGGGCATCCCCTCGTTTTCCAGTTTTGGGCCACCACAAAGAGCGCAGCTATGAATATTTTTGTACAAGTCTTTGTGTCCATTATCTCTTTGGGGTACAGACCCAGCAGTGCTATGGCTGGGTCAAAGGGTAGATATTCTTTTGTCGCCCTTTGGGCATAGTTCCAAATTGCCCTCCAGAATGGTTGGATCAGTTCACAACTCCACCAGCAATGAATTAATATCCCTACTTTGCCACATCCCCTCCAGCATTCATTACTTTCCTTTGCTGTTATGTTAGCCAATCTGCTAGGTGTGAGGTGATACCTCAGAGTTGTTTTGATTTGCATCTCTCTGATTATAAGAGATGTAGAACACTTCTTCATGTGCTTGTTAATAGTTTTGATTTCTTTATCTGAGAACTGCCTATCCATGTCCCTTGCCCATTTATCAATTGGAGAATGGCTTGATTTTTTGTACAATTGATTTAGCTCATTATAAATATGAGTAATTAAACCTTTGTCAGAGGTTTCTATGAAGATTTTTTCCCAATTTGTTGTTTCCCTTCTGATTTTAGTTATATTGGTTTTGTTTGTACAAAAGCTTTTTAGTTTGATGTAGTCAAAATTATTTATTTTACATTTTGTGATTCTTTCTATATCTTGCTTGGTTTTAAAGCCTTTCCCCTCCCAAAGGTCTGACATGTATACTATTCTGTGTTTACCCAATTTACTTATGGTTTCCTTCTTTATGTTTAAGTCACTCACCCATTTTGAATTTATCTTGGTGTAGGGTGTGAGGTGTTGATCTATTCCTAGTCTCTCCCACACTGTCTTCCAATTTTCCCAGCAGTTTTTATCGAATAGTGGATTTTTGTCCCAAAAGCTGGGATCTTTGGGTTTATCGTATACTGTCTTGCTGAGGTCGTTTTCCCCCAGTCTATTCCACTGATCTTCCTTTCTGTTTCTTAGCCAGTACCAAATTGTTTTGATGACTGCTGCTTTGTAATATAGTTTGAGGTCTGTTTTTTTTTCATTATTTCCCTGGATATCCTTGATCTTTTGTTCTTCCAAATGAACTTTGTTATGTTTTTTTCTAAATCAGTGAAGAAGTATTTTGGTAGTTCAATGGGTATGGCACTAAATAGATAAATAAGTTTGGGTAGGATGGTCATTTTTATTATATTGGCTCGTCCTATCCATGAGCAGTTAATGTTTTTCCAATTGTTCAAGTCTAGTTTTAGTTGTGTGGCGAGTGTTTTGTAGTTGTGTTCATATAGTTCCTGTGTTTGTCTTGGGAGATAGATTCCTAGGTATTTTATTTTGTCTAAGGTGATTTTGAATGGGATTTCTCTTTCTAGTTCTTGCTGCTGAGCTGTGTTGGAGATATATAGAAAAGCTGATGATTTATGTGGGTTTATTTTGTATCCTGCAACTTTGCTAAAGTTGTTGATTATTTCAATTAGCTTTTTGGTTGAATCTCTAGGATTCTTTAAGTAGACCATCATGTCATCCGCAAAGAGTGATAACTTGGTCTCCTCCTTGCCTATTCTGATGCCTTCAATTTCTTTATCTTCTCTAATTGCTACTGCTAGTGTTTCTAGTACAATGTCAAATAGTAGAGGTGATAATGGGCATCCTTGTTTCACTCCTGATCTTATTGGGAATGCATCTAGTTTATCCCCATTGCAGATGATATTAGCTGTTGGTTTTAGATATATACTGTTTATTATTTTTAGGAATGACCCTTCTATTCCTATGCTTTCTAGTGTTTTTAATAGGAATGGGTGTTGTATTTTATCAAAGGCTTTTTCTGCATCTATTGAGATAATCATGTGGTTCTTGCTAGTTTGCTTGTTGATGTGGTCAATTATGTGGATGGTTTTCCTAATGTTGAACCAGCCCTGCATCCCTGGTATGAATCCTACTTGATCATGGTGAATGATCCTTCTGATCACTTGCTGGAGTCTTTTTGCTAGTATCCTATTTAAAATTTTTGCATCTATATTCATTAGGGAGATTGGTCTATAGTTTTCTTTCTCTGTTTTTGACCTGCCTGGTTTTGGAATCAGTACCATGTTTGTGTCGTAAAAGGAGTTTGGTAGAACTCCCTCTTTGCTTATTATGTCAAATAGTTTGTATAGTATTGGGGTTAACTGTTCTCTGAATGTTTGATAGAATTCACAGGTGAATCCATCAGGCCCTGGGGATTTTTTCTTAGGAAGTTCTTTGATGGCTTGATGGATTTCAATTTCTGATATGGGATTATTTAAGAATTCTATTTCCTCTTCTGTTAGTCTAGGCAGTTTGTATTTTTGTATATATTCATCCATTTCTCCTAAATTGGTGTATTTATTGCCATATAATTGGGCAAAGTAATTTCTAATGATTGCCTTAATTTCCTCCTCATTGGAGGTGCTGTCCCCCTTTTCATCTTTAATGCTGTGAATTTGCTTTTCTTCCTTCCTTTTTTTAATTAGATTGACCAGTACTTTGTCTATTTTGTTTGTTTTTTCAAAGTACCAGCTTCTTGTCTTATTTATTAAATCAATAGTTCTATCACTTTCGATTTTATTAATTTCTCCCTTAATTTTTAGGATTTCTAATTTGGTTTTCTGCTGGGGGTTTTTAATTTGATCGCTTTGGAGTTTTTTCAATTGCATTTCCAATTGATTGATCTCTGCTCTCCCTTGTTTGTTAATATGAGCTTTCAGGGATATGAATTTGCCTCTGATTACCGCTTTGGCTGCATCCCAAAAGGTTTGAAAGGATGTTTCGCCATTTTCATTTTCCTTGATGAAATTATTAATTGTTTCTATGATTTCTTCTTTAGCTAAACGGTTTTGGAGTATCATATTGTTTAATTTCCAATTGGTTTTAGATTTGGTTTTCCATGTACCATTACTAATCATTATTTTTATTGCCTTGTGATCTGAGAAGGCTGCATTCATTATTTCTGCTTTTTTGCATTTGTGTGCTATGTTTCTGTGACCTAATGTATGGTCAATTTTTGTGAATGTGCCATGTGGTGCTGAGAAGAAGGTGTATTCCTTTTTATCCCTATTTATTTTTCTCCATATGTCTATTAATTCTAATTTTTCTAAGATTTCATTCACTTCTTTTACCTCTTTCTTATTTATTTTTTGATTTGATTTATCTAAATTTGATAATGGTTGGTTTAAGTCTCCCACTAGTATGGTTTTATTGTCTATTTCTTCCTTCAATTCTCCTAGTTTCTCCATTAGAAATTTGGGTGCTATATTATTTGGTGCATACATGTTGATTAATGATATTTCCTCATTGTCTAGAGTCCCTTTTAACAAAATATAATTACCTTCCCTATCCCTTTTGATCAGGTCTATTTTTGCATTGGCTTTATCAGATATCATGATTACCACTCCTGCCTTCTTTCTATCAGTTGAGGCCCAGAAGGTCTTACTCCATCCTTTAATTCTGACCTTGTGGGTGTCAACCCGCCTCATGTGTGTTTCTTGAAGACAACATATGGTAGGGTTTTGGATTCTAATCCATTCTGCTATTCGTCTACGTTTTATGGGTGAGTTCATCCCATTCACGTTCAAAGTTATGATTGTCATTTGTGGACTCCCTGGCATTTTGATTGCCTTCCCTAATTCTAACCTTTTCTTCTTCGGCTCTACCTTTTAGTCCAGTGATTTACTTTGAATCAGTCCCCCTTGTCCCCTCCCTTGATGTTTCCCTTTTTAGTCCCTCCCTTTTTGTTCCCTCCCCCTCCCCCCTCTCTTTCCCTCCCTTTTTGTTCTCCCTCTCCCCCTCCCCCCCTTGGTTTTCCCTTCTCCTTACCCTTGTTGGGTAAGATAGAATTCAAGATCCCAATGGATCTGGATGTTTTTCCCTCTCAGAGTTGATTTCCCTGAGATTGAGGTTTAAGTAAACCCCCCCCCCTCTCTTCCTCTCCTTCTTATAGGAGTTTTCTTCCCCTCCCCTTCCCCTGTGAATCTTTGTGTGAGAACCATTATTCTATTTGGTCTTTCTTTACCCCCTATTTATACATTACATTTTCCCCACATATTAGTATACATAGGTTGATATAAATGTAGTCCTTATAGAAGAGAGTTTGAGTAAAAGAAGATAACATTTTTCCCCTTTCCTTAATATTTACCTTTTCAGGTATTCCTTGCTCTTTGATTTTCGGTATCAAACTTTCCACAGAGCTCTGGTCTTTTCTTTGCAAAAAGTTGGAAGTCTTCTATTTTGTTGAATGCCCATACTTTCCCTTGGAAGTATATAGTCAGTTTTGCTGGGTAGCTGATTCTTGGTTGGAGACCCAGCTCTCTTGCCTTTCTGAAGATCATGTTCCATGCCTTACGATCATTCAGCGTAGAACTTGCAAGGTCTTGTGTGATCCTGATTGGCATTCCTTTATATCTAAATTGTCTTTTTCTGGCTTCCTGTAGGATTTTTTCTTTTGTTTGATAGCTTTGGAATTTGGCAATTACATTCCTGGGAGTTGTCTTTTGGGGGTTTAGTGTAGAAGGTGTTCTGTGAGCTCTGTCAGTGGATGTATTGCCCCCTTGTTCTAGAATCTCTGGGCAATTTTCTTTGATTATATCTTGTATCACCATGTCCAGTTTGGTGTTTATTTCTGGCTTTTCTGGGAGTCCAATTATTCTTAAATTTTCTCTTCTCCCCCTGTTTTCCAGATCTATCACCTTGTCGGTGAGATATTTTATGTTCTCTTCTAATTTCTTGGTGTTTTGGCTTTGCTTTATTAGTTCTTGCTTTAAAGCCTGGTTTTCTTTTACAGTTTGGTCAAACTGGTTTTGTAGATGCGTGAATTTCTTTTGCATCATTTCCCACTTTTCCTCCCAGAGGGCTTCCATCTTTTTGGTCCTTTCTGATTCAAATTCTTCATGGGTTTGTGGAGAGTTTCTATTTCCTTTGGAAGATTTTGGAGAATTTTCTTGTATATCTTCTTCTATCTGCTCTGTATTTTGTATTTTGGCTCCATAGAATGTGTCCAGAGTCGCCCCTTTCTTCTTATTTTTCTTGGTATTTTGGGGCTTCTGTGCTTCTGTGGAGTTTGTCATCTCTGAACGTGGAGGATTGGCTTTTCTTGTCTTTGTCTAGTGATCAGAGGCTTTAGTCCTGGGCAGATGTTGGTTCTATGAGCGTCCCCTGGGTTAAACTGAATATGCCTCACTGGAACTGGAATGGAAGGGTCGGACCACGAGGCCACTCTCTCCCCCTGGCTCGATTTCCGGAAGTTGCCTTCAGAATCCCTGGCCGTGAGGCTGTTTCGTTGGCCTGAGGGGGGATGGGCTGCCGCTTCCCCAAGCTCCGAGAGCACAGACTTTCACTGAGACTTGGATAGCAGGATCCAGCCCGTGAGGCTGTCTTGCCCGCCCTGAGGGTTGCTGTTGTTTTGACCAGCTCTCTGCAGCGGAGGCCCCAGGCAGTAACTTTCACCCGGACTGACCAGCTCTTTGCAGCGGAGGCCCCAGGCAGTAACTTTCACCTGAACCGACAGGCTCTCTGCAGCGGAAGCCCCAGGCAGTAACTTTCACCCGGACTGGGACTTGGGTAGAAGACCCTGAGGGTTGTTGTTCCTCAGACCCTGCTCTCTGAGCCCGGCGCAGCTGCCGCTTCCGGGAGCCTTGGACTCTGCGCTCCTACCCCTGAGGTCCGAGGGATCTCGGGTTCTGGCTTTTAAGGGGAGCCGTACCTTTTGAACCGGGTCCAGGTCCAGGAGGAGGGTTCCCAGGGTCTGTGCTGTTGATCGTTTTGAATTTCGGCGCCTTAGGAGCTTCTAGTTTGAGATCGGTCGGGAAGGGTTTTCCGGAGATCTGAACTTCAGCTTTCTCTAAGCCGCCATCTTAACCGGAAGTCCTCTAGTGTTTTCTATAGGAATGAATGTTGTATTTTGTCAAAGGCTTTTTCTGTATCTATTGAGATAATCATGTGATTTTTGTTGGTTTGCTTATTGATATGATCAATTATATGGATAGTTTTCCTGATATTGAACCATCTTTGCATTCCTGGTATAAATCCTACCTGATCAAAGTGAATAACCCTTGTGATCACTTGCTGAAGTCTTTTTGCTAGTATCCTGTTTAAGATTTTTACATCTATGTTTATTAAGGATTTTGGTCTGTAGTTTTCTTTCTCTGCTTTTGGCCTGCCTGGCTTTGGGATCAGTACCAATTTTGTGTCATAGAATGAATTTGGTAGAACTCCCACTTTGCTTATTATGTCAAATAGTTTGTATAGTATTGGGATTAACTGTTCTCTGAATGTTTGATAGAATTCACTTGTGAATCCATCAGGCCCTGGGGATTTTTTCTTTGGGAGTTTTTTGATGGACTGTTCAATTTCATTTTCTGATATGGTATTGTTTAAGAATTCTATTTCTTCTTCTGTTAATCTTGGCAATTTATAATTTTGTAAATATTCATCCATATCACCTAGATTGGCATATTTATTGTCATAAAATTGGGCAAAATAGTTTTGAATGATTGCCTTAATTTCCTCTTCATTGGAGGTGAGTTCTCCCTTTCCATCCCTGATACTGTTAATTTGTTTTTCTTCTTTCCTCTTTTTTATTAGATTGACCAGTACTATGTCTATTTTGTTTGTTTTTTCAAAATACCAGCTTCTAGTCTTATTTATTAGTCCAATAGTTTTATCACTTTCAATTTTATTAATTTCTCTCTTAATTTTTAGGATCTCTAATTTGGTTTTCTTCTGGGGATTTTTGATTTGTTCTCTTTCAAGTTTTTTCATTTGCATGTCCAATTCATTGATCTCTGCCCTCCCTAATTTGTTAATATATGAACTCAAGGATATAAAGTTTCCCCTGAGTACTGCTTTGGATGCATCCCATAGCTTTTGAAAGTATGTCTCATCATTGTCATTTTCTTCAATGAAATTATTCATTGTTTCTATGATTTGTTCTTTGACTAGTTCATTTTGGAGAATCACATTATTTAATTTCCAAATAGTTTTTAATTTAGCTCTCCCTGTACCCTTACTGATTGTTATTTTTATTGCCTTATGATCTGAAAAGGTTTAATTTATTATTTCTGATTTTCTGCAGTTGTATGCCATGTCTTTATGACCTAGTATATGGTCAATTTTTGTGAATGTGCCATGTGCTACTGAAAAGGTGTATTCCTTTTTGTCCCTATTCATTGTTCTCCATATATCTACTAATTCTAGTTTTTCTAAGATTTCTTTTGCCTCTTTCTTATTTATCTTTTTGAATTAATTTATCTAAATTCTGTAAAGATTAAAATTTAGGGGAGACTGAGGCAGGTAGAAATTAGTTTCTCTCTGTAAGGAGTATTATATTTTTTAGAGGTTTATTAAGGATTAAGGATTAAAGAAAATACAGGATAAGGAAAATGTGCCTAGGCCAGAGGCCTAGACAAGACCTCACCTACATTATGGAAAGAGCCACGTCTGCTCCAAAACGGAAGTCCAAAAAAAAAAGGCCCCAAAACCTTTGCCACCAGCTTAAATCCTTCCTCGATCTCGACTCACCTCAGAATTCCTGTGAGATTACAAAGCATTTTGGGGAAGTGGAGCAAGGGCTTGTGGGGATTGAAGTCCAGAGTTCAAATCTCAATTTTATAATTTGATAGCAGTAGGTTCAGGTTTCCCACTAGTATGGTTTTACTATCAATTTCCTCCTTCAATTCTACTAGTTTCTCCATTAGAAATTGGGGTGCTATACCATTTGGTGCATAAATGTTGATTAGTGATATTTCCTCATTATCTATACTCCCTTTTATCAGGATGTATTTACTTCCCCTATACCTTTTAATCAGGTCTATTTTTACTTTGGCTTTGTCAGATATCATGATTGTAACTCCTGCCTTCTTTCTGTCAGTTGAAGCCCAATAGGTCTTGCTCCACCCTTTAATTCTGACCTTGTGAGTATGTACTTGTCTCATGTGTGTCTCTTGTAGACAACATATGGTAGGATTCTGGATTCTAATCCACTCTCCTATTCGTCTATGTTTTATGGATGTGTTCATCTCATTCATGTTCAAAATTATGATTGTCACTTTTGAATTCCCTACCATTTTGATATACTCTCCTAGTTCTGACCTTTCTTCTTGTACTATGTCCTTTTAGTCCAGTGGTTTACTTTTAGTCAGTCCCCCATTCCCTTCCCTTGATATGCTTCCCTTTTTGGCCCCTCTCTTTTTGTTCCCTTCTTGTTGTTTAGGGTCTGTTAAGCACCCTCCTCCCTCTCCTTCCCTCCCCTTTTTTATTTTTTGAGCTCCCTCTCCCCTACCCCCCTTAGTTTCCCCTTCTCCTCATCCTGTAGGATAAGATAGACTTTAAGATCCCAATGTATCTGGATGTTCTTCTCTCACAGAATTGATTTCACTGAGAGTAATATTTGGGTATCACCTATTAGCACTCTCTTCCTCTCCTTGTTATAAGAGTATTCCTCCCCTCCCCTTCCCATGTGTGTCTGTGTGACAAAGATTATTCTATTTATTTTATTTCTTAAAGTATCTCTTAGTACCATTGATCCCCCCTCACCTTTTCCCCCCTTATCATTTTATAGCCTGTAATGCCCCAATTTTTTCTTATGAATGATTCTATTTACTATAATAATGAGAACATTTTTGAGAGTTGCAAATAACATTTCCCCCATATATTAATATGTATAATTTGATCTCATTGTAGCCCTTAAGGAAGAGTTTGAATAAAAATAATAAAAAAAGAGAAAAAAGAAGCATTTTTCTCCTTTTCCCTTTCTTTCATAATTACATTTTAATGTTTCTCTTGATCTTTGTGTTTGGATGTCAAACTTTCCACTTAGTTCTGGTCTTTTCCTTACAAACACTTGGAAATCTTCTATTTTGTTGAATGCCCATACTTTCCCCTAGAAATATATAGTCAGTTTTGATGGATAGGTGATTTTTGGTTGAACACCCAGTTCTTTTGCCTTTCTGAATAGCGTGTTCCAGGCCTTGCGGTCCTTCAGTGTGGAAGCTGCCAGGTCTTGTGTGATCCTGATTGGTGCTCCTTTGTATCTGAATTGTTTCTTTTTGGTTTCTTGCAGGATTCTCTCCTTAGCTTGAAAGCTCTGGAATTTGGCAATTACATTTCTGGGAGTTGTTTTTTTGGGGGGGGGTTTAGTGTAGAGGGTGTTCTATGAACTCTCTCAATGTTAATTTTGCCCCCTTGTACAAGAATTTCAGGGCAGTTTTCTTGGATGATCTCGTATAGTATGGTGTCAAGGTTCCTGTTTTTTCTGGCTTTTCAGCTAGGTCAATGATTCTTACATTGTCTCTCCTTCCTCTGTTTTCCTGATATGTCACCTTGTCAGTGAGATATTTTATGCTTTCTTCTTTTGTATCAGTCTTTTGACTTTGATTTATTAATTCTTGCTGTTTTGCAAGATCATTGGTTTCCACTTGCTCAATTATGGTCCTTAAGGCCTGGTTTTCTGCTTTAATCTTTTGGCATTCAGCTGTAATTTTTTGGTTCTCTAATATAATTTGTTGATTTTCTTTTTGAACCATTTCCCACTTCTCTTTTCAGAAGACTTCCATCTTTCTGATGATAAGCTCCATTTGAGAGCATGTGAACAATTTTCATTTTTTTTTCAGTTTTGCCTTTGTTTGAGTTTCATCCAGTATTTCCTCTATAGCCTGGGTTTTTCCTCTGTAAAAACTTTCGAGGGTGACAGCTTTCTTTTTAGATTTCTTGGAGGGATTTTGAGGCTTCTTTGCACAGTTAGCCATTTTTTTCTGGATGTTTTCAATCCCCTCTTTAGTCAGAAATCAGAGTCTGCTGGGCAGGTTCTTTGTATATGGAGTTAATGAGCAGGCTCTGGATTGTCTTTGCGACTTTTCTGGGTACCTCCTTCCAGGGGGTGTTCAGTATCTGTGCTCTCTTGCCTGCCTGGTTTTATTGCTTCTTGGTGGGGTGGACCCCTGTAGTCCTAGTCACCCTTGTATCCAAAAACACTTCCTGTTCCTTCCAGAGGCACTTCTGGCTCATTCACTGGCTCTGGCAGGCTGGCTGTAGGCACCTGAAGTCTGCGCTCTCTCATGTGTTGGGGTTTTCTGCCTAGCTGCCTTCGTGGGGGGGGGTTCCCAGCTGTCCTAGTCAGCTCCCAAGGGTGCAGATGTGCCCTCTCCTTGCTTCAGAGTTGCCCCTTGCTCGTTCGTTTCAGTGTGCGCTAGCCCTGGCTCTGACCCTGTAGGTGGGGGTGGGAGGAGGGTGGATTGACTCATGTTTGGGTGGAAGCCCTTTCACCCTCTTATAGACTGGTACAGCCCCAATCCCATGCAACTTCAATTCTGCTCCCGCTTTATAGCTCCTCTGCTCCTCTGATAAAGATTCTTAACATCTTTTGGGGGTGATCCTTGTCGGTGTATGTTGGGGAGAGTTAGTAAGCCACATTTAGCTTGCCACTATGCTTACCTGAAAGTCAATGATAGTACTTTTAAAAGACATTAGGAATTTGGAAACATGGAGGAGTTTTGAGGAAAGAGAATGAATTTTCTTTTAGCTATAATAGGCTGGAGATTCCTATGGAACATTTAGTGGCAAAGGTCAAATAAATAGGGAAGAACAGTAAGACTAGGTGCATAGGTCTGTGAGTCTTCTGTGTCAAGATGATGCTTGAACCCATGGGAGCTAATGCGATCACCAACAGCAGAGAGGAGAGGAAATAAACATGTACTACATGCCAGCATTGATGTGCTAAAGGAATTATAAATAACTCATTTGAGAAAGTGAGAAAATAGAGAGAGAAAAAGAAGAGAAGAAAGGACACAGCCAAACTTTAGTATATACTAACTAGTTCAGGTATAGGAGTTAAATGTTGGTCCTCCAAGGAGACTTGAGTATAGTTAACATATAGGAGTAAAGGGGTGTCTACAGTGTCAAATTTGCAGAGAGATCAAGAAGGAAGATTGATAAAAGACCATTTGATTTGCCAATTGAGATCATTGATAACTATAAACAATAATTTCAGTTCAATGTTAGAATTGTAATCCCAAATGAAAAGAGTTAAGAAATAAATAAGAGAAGTGAAAATGGAGACAATGGCTGAGCATGGTCACATTTGTCTGTGGTCTCTGCTTCTGGGAAGACTGAAGATAGCCAATTAGATAAGGTCACAAGATCTGAGCTTCACGGGACTAAAGCCGATTGAAAGTCTGCACATTCTAACAATAATATTGTTAGCCCCTAGCAGAAGAAAGACACTAGATCCTTTAAGGAGGGGTGAACTGTCTAGGGTGGAAAAAAAGAGCAAATTAAAGCTTTTATATCTGTCAATGGTTTTCATACTTCTAGCCTAGATGAGATAAGGAAACCTATGAATGAAGGAAAGAATAAAAAAAAAGAAAAGAAGATAAAAAAATGCCAGAAGAGAAAAAGAAAAGAAAGGACAAACAAAGAAAAGCAAATGAGGGTAATGAATGGAGGGAACTTTGGTTTAAAAAAGAAATTTATCTATTAAAGGGAGGAGAGAAATAGACCAATAGCAAGACAATGATAAAGTTAGGTGAAGTTTTTTTTTTTTCAAAATGGGGAAAATTTATGCATGGAGGTAGTTAGAAGTAAAGGAATCAGTAAAAAAGAAATGTGATTAAAATGAATAAATGAATTAATGAATGAATACTAGGAAAATATAATGGAAGACTGGAGTATATAGGGTCAAAGGGACAAGTATTAGAGGGTTTGGCATTGGCAAAGAAAAGGGCTACTTCCTCAGAGATAAAAATAAAGAATGAGTGAGTTGGAGGCTATCTACTGATAATGGGTTCAAAGATGATATAGAGTAAGAATGAGAAAGAAGTCCAGGTAGGGGAGTATAAAAGGGTCTTTGGTAAAATTGTGCAAGTGAGATTAGATCATATAAATTTGTTGTGTACTGAATCAACAATATTGAAGAACACCCTTCTACTTGCAAGTGCCATTATTTACATTATATGGATTAATTAACTGAATCCCAGAAAAACTAAATAATTTACCCAGAACCACATGAAGGATTAGAACTGTTCTTTGAAACCAGACCTTTTGATTTTATATCCTGTGCTTTTTAATGAACAGATTACTTTTGGTTGACTTAGACTCATTATTCATGTTAGACTGAGTTCCCTTAGTGTGAATAGATTTAGAGGATTTACAGCTTCAGGGAACTTGAGACATCAGATTAAGATGTAGATCTAGAGCTGGAAGGAACTTTAGAGGCCATAAAGTCTAGTCCAACACATTCATTTAACAGATGAGGAAACTGAGATACAGCGAAGTTAAATAAATTCCTAAAGGTCACATAGTGAGTAAGAAGTAGAGTAGACATTTGAATACATGTATGCTGAAATAAACCAGAAAGACACAATATACTACTGCATAGCTGACCATATGAAACCTTGAAGACTTTTCTAGCATTGAATCCCAAGAGTTAACTTAAACAACATTTATTTTGTATTAAGCTGAGAACTCTGTCTTTGAGAGAAGACACTAATTTCTGGAAGAATGAAAAGGAACTAACACTCTATGAATGAGAAGGCCCTTCGCCAACCTAGGACAGTCAGAAAAGTACAAAATAAAGCTGTTTCATTCTTATCGTACATTTCTTTTAACATACAAACACTGCTTCCAGTTACCTGTAAAACTATGTTTTCACGGTGTCTCTAATGAATTGTAAAGCAAAAGAAGAAATAAATCAGTAATCAATCTCAAGTTTCCTTGAAAGAAAGCAACTATTATTGTAGACATTTTTCTCAGTTATCATCCTTGTAGAGAATTCTCAAGTCACAAAAGTCCTTTAAAAGAACAAATTTTATCAGCTATATGGGAAAGGCAGAATTTGGAGTTTGTGGGAGGATTGTTTGGTTATAAAAGGAAGAGTGCACTAAATTTGTTGAAAATTATTTAGGAAATTAATGTAGTAACAGAAATAATTAATATTTGGAAAGCAATCAGGAGAATCAAAGTAGAAGGACTGTGGTTTGATAAATATTCTAGTGAACATGTTGTTCAAGATAAAATATAATTTAGCAAATGATATACCAAATTCTATTCCATTCAATTCAAACATTTTTTAAGCAACCATTCTGTTTAGTATACCATCCTTGGCTTTGAGCATATGAAGATGAAAAATAATCTAGCCCTAACACTGAATATATTATAATATGGCAAAAGAATGAAACATATTCACAAATAATAATAATAAGATAATTTAGAACATTAGATCATAGATTGACAGCCAGAAAGGACCTTGAGGTCATTTAATCTAATCAATCTCATTTTATAGATATAGAATCTGGAGGCCTATAAGAATTAAAGTCCCTGGATAGAGAGAATAGAACACTATAAGATTTTGTTTTCAAAAGAATTCAAATGGTAATAATTAATGTCTATTGGTTTGTTGTTGTTGTTGTTTTAATAAATGATTAGCAAATCAAAGAGATTGATGGCTTGGAAATGTTAATGCCTTCTACAGAGCAGAAACCAAAAAAAATTACATGTAAACTTGTTCCAGTTGTCAAAGCACAATTCAAGTTTGTATTGTTCATTTCTGTGTGTGTGTTGATTATCCATCCCTCTTCAGATCATTGCTAGTTTTATAAAGTATGAATAATATGTCTGGTTACTTTTATCCAAAGCATAATTAGAGGCATCTAAACATCATGATGACAAGAAATAGATGAGAATTGATCTCTGGAAGAAAAAGAAAATTCACATAAAAGTTTGAAAACTGGGATTATTACTATCCCCATTAATAATATACAGCCAAATAAGTATTAATTAATGACTTTATTTAATAGTGAGCTTTACATTTTAGTAAATTAATGTGAATGAGAATGCAATAGGTTTATGGTAGGGGAACATTAAATAAATAGATAAGTAGAAGAGAGATTGAATTTTTTTCTAAGTCCAGAGAACAGAACTAATACCAATGGGTGGAAATTATAGTTATTTCTGAGGCAGTTCGATATATGAAACCACTTCATAATAAGCAGTGTCATCAAGGAATGGGAATGATGGGTAGTAAAACAAAAGAAAACAATTCTCTGTCCCTGGATATCTTAAAGTGAAGGCTTGACTTCTCAGAACCTTGTAGATAAGATTTGTGATTTAGGCATGAGCTGGACTAAAACATCTCTCAGTTCCCTTGCTACTGTCAGATTCTAATACTCTTTCTTTCAAGATATTTACTTACTCTCTAGTTAAAGATTGAACACACTACAGTAAATAATGGAAGGACACAAATTCAGAATAATAAGTTAAATATTAATAACTGTAATAAGCAAGCTCAAGCAATAGGAAATTCTCTATGTACTTATCTATGGATATATACTTATTTATGATTAAAAGTTAAGACAATCATTTCAATAAAGTCTTACGTTATTTGTTATCATAATGTGATGATTTTGAAGTTTCAAAAGATATGCCTGGAGAGTATAAATGCTACCAAGTCCTATGGTGGCAGAAAGACTACAGGGTTGGATCTGGTGACTAACTATGAGTATCACTGCCAACTTTGGCAACTCAACTTCACAGACCTCTGCTTGAGACATAGTCACACAAGAGAAAAATCTCAAAAGGCATTGGGCATATAGAACCATCAATGCCCAAACGTTTTGGTGGTTTCTTTGCCCAAAACCTCAGATGAGCTGCAGAACAAGACTTCCACAGCAACATGTAATAAAAGACAGCATGAAGATTTTATGCAAGGAAAATAATTTAGGAATGCCATAGACCTATAACTATTTTACTCTCTCAAGAAGAGGTCTTTAACCTGGCTTTCTAGCTCTTTTTTCCTTCTAATGCACAAAGGTCTACTAATATAACATAATAGACTTGCATGCTTGTCCAATGGTTCTTCTTAATTCTATAAGCTGCATATAAAGATGCTCATAGTGGGAGAGAGGTGGATTTTCTACATGTAGCCCCTGGCAACATTGTGTATTGAGTTATCTCTTTTCAGCTACCCTATAGTCAATAATGTAGTAGGTATGATGGATAAACTGTATCATCAATCCACCAAGGAATGTCTTAGCTCACTACTTTTCTTGGCAATTTCAGAGTTATTTTTTTGATATTTTAAAAATAACCCATTTCTTCTTACCTAGCTTGACAACGCAGAAAGTTTCCCTTATGGATCATGCATGATATTGGAGAGGTAATTTTCCTTTGTCAAGTGTAACAAGACCCTCTTGAGTTAATGTGGATTATACAGAGGGACATCATTTTCTACTCATTTAAAAGTGCATATCAGACTCTTTTCATTCCAAATTTATGCCTTTCTGTCAGTTTCCAATGTGGACAACATTCTGGTAGCCTCAAAGGTTAACACTGAAGAAATCCATGAATAATAATAGCACATGATTTAGTTTAATCAGAAATAGTTGGTAAAGATCTGAAAGTTTGGCTGTTGGCATTATTTCTCTTTTCTCATCTTAGCTGATTTACAACATAAAATCAGTCCCTGGGTTCTAGAGTGTACTTAGGATATGACTGAATACTCAGGTTAGGCCAATTGTAGAATACCTGTAGGAGATAATTTTTTTTACCATAACTTATTTTTTATTTAAGTATTTTCCCATGTTTACATGATTCATGCTCTTTCCTTCCCCTTTTTCCTCCTCTTCCCAGAGCCAACAAGCAATTCCACTGGGTTATACATGTATTATCACTTACTACCTGTTTCCATCTTATTCATTTTTATAATAATCTTTTAAAAGTCAAAACCCTACACAGGAGATAAGTTTTTAAACATAGCAAAGGAAATAAAGAAGATTGGTAGAGAGGAGACAAGAAAGGAGATGTTGAAATAGTGCCGTTTTAAAATAATGTTGTCATGGACTAATGATAATTCAACAAACTTAGCAAAATTAATAATTTAGGCATCTGCTATATGCAAGGCAATGTGCCAAACACTGGGGACATGGAGGTAAAAATAAAATAGTTCCTATTCTGAGCTGATGTTATGCTACAGAACCAATTATAATAACACCATCACACCTACTAACTGTAAAGTTTGCAAAACACTCTATGTCTACTACCTCATTGATCCTCAAAACAAACTTATAAATTATATATTACAGGAATTACTATTTCCATTTAATAGATGGAGAAACTGAGAAGAAGAGAAGTTAAATGACTCTCCTGTGACTGTATAACATTATGAATTATATATTACAGGTATTATTAATACTACTTAACAGACGAGGAAAATGAGGCTCAGAGTGATTATCCTGTGGTCACACAGCTTGTGAGTCTAAGTGGAAAGATTTGATTCCAAGACCTGCACTATAAATACCTCCATAGATAATGAATTTGGAAATGGAGAAGGGGTGGGTTTATGAAAGAATAATCAGAAAATTGTGCTGATTAAGTATATGTGGATTTTTGTGGTGGAAGATAAGCAAGATGGTTCAAAAATAACCCCACAAAAGTGAGTCAATATCATTGTCAATGTCTGTATAAAGAGAAACTTTCAAGAAAAATACATTGAAAAACAACAGAAAGACAGAGCAATTATAACCAATTAAATTCTGCATCTTATTGAGTCATTATTGTTGAATGAGAAACTAAAAGAATAATGACTTCCTAAAATGCCAAATTTATTCTTGGAGAGTAATGATCTTGAAGACAAGATATAGTAGAATACCTATAACTGAATAGTCTTTTAAGAATAACACATTAGGTGGCTATTATCAGATAATGTACACTTTCTTTTTTCAGATCTGTCAGCTTCAAAGAGTAAGGGAATAGGATACATATGTACAGTTCAGTTTTTTTCTCTTTTAATCATATATTTTTAAAAAATTCAGCTCATGTCTCACAAAATTGTCAGATAAGATAAAACAAAGCATCCCTTCTCTCCTTGACAATTTCTTCCCTCTCCTTTGGAGAATACAATCATTTTTGGCTAAAACACCACTCCTGTGGAAATATCAAATCCCTTCCTTAACTGGTTCTCAATTCCAAATGGAAGGCACTGCAGTCAATCAGATTGATCAAACTGGTGGACAGCAACTAACACCTTTGACCAAATGTTCCTTCTGCTTAGAATCGTTAACCCATTTTTCTTCAGAAGGAACATGCAAAGGAATTTAAGGAATATTATTACTATTTGGGATTCATGGAAGATAGAAATGTCATTGCTTCCTTAGTTATTTATTCTCTACCACATCTGCAAAGGAGGATAGCTGTGATCATGCCCAATTTGAAGATGAAGATATAGACAAAAGAGTAGTGTGACTTTCTCAAAGTCAAACAGAGACAAAGGCAATAGCAGACACAGAATTTAGAATTCTGTAATCCAACCCTGTGCTTTAAATTCTTAAGGTGTGCTATGTCTGCTGCCACATATATACTGCAATTCAAATTCAGCAAACACTTATTCAGAATGTAACATAGTGCCCTGAAATCTAGCAAGATGTTTTAGACATTCTGGATGTTTATTGAATTGAATTGAATGACATTATGTCAAAGGTTTTTGGTCCTTAAAGGAAATGTAAGATTTCAACAAATAAAGATCATAGATATCCCAGAGTTGGGAAGGAACTTGAATGTCAGTTCATTCAGGTTATAACTAATCAGCCATTCTTTCCACATTTTTTCTATTATTCATCCAGGCTCTGCTTGAAATCATTCTTTGATAGGGGAATTAGGGGAATCCTTTCTACTTTGGTATAACTTTAATTGCTTTGAGAGCTTTCCTTATGTCAAGCTGATAGCAATTTTTCTGCAATATCTACTCATTGATATTAATTCTTTTTATATGGATGGGAGGCAAGGAAATCTAGTTTACTACCCCTTCCATATGATAGTCCTTCAGATATGGAAAGTGAGTCACCAGGTCTCCCCTTTCTCTGATTCTTCTTTCCTCCAAATTAAACAAAGGGAAGATCTTTCATCAATCTTTATATAACATGGAATTATGTTCCTTCACAAATAGGGACCTTCAACCTCAGATAGGCTCTAATCAGGGCATAATGCAAACAGATTCTTTCTTTTTAGGCAAAATGTTTCTCTTAATGCAACTTAAGTTATCATTTCTGTTTTATTTTGTCCAATGGAATATTCACAGAGAATCCGATGGGCATGAGATGATTGTAGGTATAAACTTTTGTAAAGTACTTGATTACAAAAAAATCTCTTGGTCATCTCTCTTTTGCCTGGTGCTGTGGTCACTTTGTGAGATGAAAAGTTGATACTAGAAATAAGAACATGATTACAGGCCTTGCTGGAAGTTCCATTATTAGTGTTTAAGTTGAAGACACAAACATTTTTATTAAGCATTTACTATATGCCAGGCACTTTGCCAAGCATTGGGAATACAAATCCAAGCATAAAAATAGACATTTCCTACTCTCAAGCAACTTACAAAGTAATGGGGGGAGACAAAATATAAAAAAGAAGTTGAAAAACAGGGTGTGCTTGTGGAGGGATAAGGTACCCATTGGGGGCATGCTAGCGTAAGTCTGGAGAGTCAGGAGTGGAGCCTGAAGAGGAATGAAGATTTTTTTTTCCATAATAATGATTTTGTACCCAAAGTACTGCCCCACAATTACTAGTACTACCTTTCTGTGTGAAATGGACTGATACTGGAGGGGAAAAAAAAAGCAAGAGAGCATAATTCGGCTGACATTTCACACTAGATCAGGTACTGTCGCTCAGGATTCACTTTTAATGACACAGTTTTATTAGTAATAGGATCTGAGTTGTGTAAAGCATCTTTTTATGGAGAATAACACACTCAATTAAGATATAGATGCTCAAATCACATATCTCAATAGTTAAGGAGCTTTGATTTCATTAGTGGAAGTAATGAAAATTGCAAGTTTTAAGCACATGATCTTTGTGAGCTTCCACAGCTTAAAAACTAGTTACTTTTCAGACTCCAAGACAAAAAATAAATTCTGTTGGGCCTTCAAAGACCTTCAAAACTTCTTTTCACTTTATTTACTCCTTTACAGTATACAACTTAAGTCACTCCAGTGGAGGCATCAAATCCCCAATTTAAAAGTTATACTAGTCCCATGTCCCATTGCCTACCAGCTTCTTTATAAATACTAATTTGTAAATGTTTTATTTTGAAGTTATTTGATATAGATGCAAACTCAATATTAACAAAGCATTTGAAAAGACATTATTTTAAAAAATATGTGATTTCTATAGCCTTGGGTGGAAGCCCCTCAGAAAGATTAAAGTTTCAAAAATTAATTTTCCTCCAAGTTCAAGTTCTTGAAAATTTTATGAGATATTTAATATTTTCCTTGGAAATGATTTATAAAGGACCATACTTTTTTTTTTTTAAACCCTTACCTTTCGTCTTGGAGTCAATACTGTGTATTGGCTCCAAGGCAGAAGAGTGGTAAGGGCTAGGCAATGGGGGTCAAGTGACTTGCCCAGGGTCACACAGCTAGGAAGTGGCTGAGGCCAGATTTGAACCTAGGACCTCCCGTCTCTAGGCCTAAAGGACCATACTTTTTACTATTAAATAACATATGCTATTTTCCCAGTATGCTATAAAATAAACAAAATGTGGGCATTTATAATTACTAAATAACAATTTTCTGATGCCTAGCCTTTCAGTGTTGCTCTTTGGACTTCAGTATTGAACTTTTTTGGAGGGTTGGTCACTTTTTAATATATTAAATGCCAATATGAATTGTATTATAAAAGTTGAAGATGTTTTTGATTCTGGTTTATTAATTTGGTTTCATTCCAGATAGGATAATAAAAGTTCCCGGGAAGAATCAAGGCAATAGGATAAACAAAATTTTTAGGAAAGGAAATTTGACAATAAAGCAAGAAGTTCATGTTCCTTCCTATCTGTTCACTAAAAAAAAGGAAAAATGGTTCTAAGGGAGAGTATTGATCACAGGGATGTGCAGTTTATAAAGGAGTACAAGAGTTTGAGTTTAAAAATTATGTTTAAGTCTTTAGTAGTATATGATGTGACCTAAATAGATTTCTTGTGTCTTATAGAAGAATTAAAAACAATAATGGTTTTAGCATGAACATTTGAATGATTTCTGTAAAACAACAGACATGAATTCTGGTTGTGTGGGTTAGAATGAATCCAAATCCTTCTGTCTGGATCTAAACCAGAAATGGGGGGGGGAATGATACCTTGGCTAACAAATGATATAATCTGGGGATCTCATAGCTTGAAAGTTCACTTGTTTTGAGCTCTGACTAGATAAATAGGTCTGTGTAACCTTGTCCAAAGGAGTCCAAAGATTCATAGGAAGCCTGATTTTGACTATTAATGTGGATGTCAAGGTTGCAGAGAATTGATGATAGGGAACTGATAAACCCAATGCCATGATAGGGTGGAAAAAGGTTGGAAATTGTTTTGTTTTTTCATTCAGTTGTTTATGAATCTTGTCTTCCTTAATATTTATCCACAAAGATAGGGACTACGATTTTATTAGTACAGGGAATTCATAGATGAGGAAACTCCCTCTACCAACATAATTAAGGATCTTCCATAAAATTTATAGTCTTATTTGGTTTGGGGTATTAACAAGTTAATTATACCATAATGCCTCACACACATCTCCATTTATTGTCATTTATATTTATAAAGACTTATACTATTAAGCCAGTAGCTTCACTCATTTAGAGGACTACAAATTAAGCAGGGTTATATGGCCTGAGTACTCAGAGTCCAGGGACCTCGAAGAATGGATGGCCCTTTGTAGTACCCATCATGGGCCACAGGTCCTGTTCAGAAAGCCAGATCACTGTCCACTGTTTCCATACAACATTAGGTTGTCTTTGGTCTTATAATTATGACATATAGATGATCATAATCTTCATGTGGAAAATAATCATATCTGATAGTTTGCAAAGCATTTATATATTTTTTCTATATATTTTTTCTAACAGCAGTCCTATGAAGTAGGTACTACAGTTATTAATATCTCTATTTTACAGAAGAGAAATCTGAAATTTAGAGCTATTTGGATGACTAAGGCCACACAACTAATAAGTATCAGAGGCTGGAAGGCCCAAGTCTTTTTGATTCCAAGTCTAGCACTATTTCCATTATGACATACTGACACTCTTGGTCAATTTAGGAAAAGTGAGAAATAGAATCACTGATAAAGAATAATCCCCATTCTTGAGGAAGAGATAAAGAAACATATTGCATGACTTTTACCTTCAAGAAGCTTATAGTCATTTTGGGAAGAAGACTTGTTGTCTTTCAGTTTTTTTCAGTCATGTCCAACCTTTCTTGACGCATTTGGGGTTTTCTTGACAAAGACACTAGAGGTGTTTGCCATTCTCTTCTCCAGCTCATTTTACAGAGAAGGAAACTGAGGCAAACAAGATTAAATGGATTGTCCAAGGTTACACTGCTAATACGTGTCTGAGGCTGGATTTAAACTCAGAAAGATGAGTCTTTCTAACTCCAGGCCTGACATTCAATCCACTTTGCCACTTAGCTGTCCTGGAAATATGGGACGTATAGCCATTTGACAATTACAGAAGTCAAAGCAACATATCATTAAGTGCTGACTTGTGTGACAGAAAGCAAAGTGAACTAGAATAGTCATGGAAGCTTTCCAAGAGAAGAGGAAAAACTAATGTTTAGAAAAGAAAACAATTTATAAGAGAAAGGAAAGCCTTTTGTTTGCTCCTGGACAAGTTGAAGGTCAGCCAGCGAACAAAAAACCCTTTCCTCTAGCTATCTATCATTCAATAAAACCCCATAATTCAATGCTGGTTAGGAGACAGTGTGCTTTAGTGGGGAGAGTGATGGATTTGGAGTCAGAGAACTTGGATTTTTAAAATCCCAGCTCTTCGATTTACTATTTGTGGGTCTTTGGGCAAGTCCCTTAACCTCTCTAAACCTAATTTTCCTCATGTGTAATATAAGAGAGAGAATTGGCTAGGTGACTTCTAAGGTCTTTTCACATCTAAATCTATGATTCTATGAGCCTTTCCAAAGGAAATAAATGTAAGTTAAGCTGAATCCTCAAGGATTAATCTTTTTCAATTACTGAGGAATAGAAAAGAAAACCTCTGGCCAATTTCATTACAGTCTAAACTCTTTAATGACATTAAGAATGTTTTTTATGGGGTGAAAACACAGTTAGGATTATTTAGAAGAGAAATTCCAGGGCTAATTTGCTTTGCACACACTGTAGAACTTCATATATCATTGTCTTTAATAGGTAATGAGACCATTACTGACAGCATTATCTCCTATGCTGCACTGTCATCAGAAGACTATGGTATAGAGTTATATATAGCAGCAGCAGCATATTATTCACATTTTTTCAACTATGGCCTTGTGGTCCAGAGCAGAGGATGTTCTATCAACTGAGATTTTTTTTTGCTTTAGCCTGAAGTTGTTTAATTCTCCCCAAAATGATAAAACATGGTTCAAAAAGTATTTTAAAAAAATCCAACTCACTATCATCATCATCATCATCATCATCATCATCATCATCATCATTGACTCATATTCACAGAGCAGCCACTGTTACTGTCTGCAACTCAATCTACAGGAAGACATGTTTATTGAACACTGCAGTTGATCTTTGAAGGGAAAGAAAACAAAGTTAAAGATAAATTTCACCCAATTATGAGGTTCTTAAACCAGATTCACATTCTCTAATTCTTCCTCCATTTCCCCCCCTTTGCACACTAAACTTTTGTTTTCATCAAACTTTTGATCCTGGTCATAGCCCTAGGTTCCTCTCTTCTCTGTTGAGCTCCAAGTTCTTACATTCTCCAGATGCACCGAGCTTCTAATTCCCATTATCCTTCAATCCCTCCTACTAGATGGGGCAAAACATACTTCCTGTCAGTTTCTTTCTGTTAAAGGGCTACAAAATTATCACCAGGAACTCCAGATCCAAATTATGGGTATAATACTATTATACTCTTCTATGGTTTTATTCTTGCTTGTACTTTCTTGAAGCCTTCTGCTAAGTTCTGATTCATCTTCATATGAAATCATATATTTAAAGACAATTGGAGAATGGTTTTCATTTAGTCCAATTCTCACATTTTATAGCTGATTAAAAATTGAGAACCAGGAAAATATATAATTGATATCAGATCAATATTGAAGTTAAGTCCTCCTTTAGGACTGTCATACATAAAGCATACATAAAAAGTCATACATAAAAAATTCCAATTTTTTGCCACCATAAAGAGCACAACTATGAATATTCTTGTTCATGTCTTTTTCCTTATTATATCTTTGGGGTACAAACCCAGCAGTGCTATGGCTGGATCAAAGGGCAGACAGTCTTTTAGTGCCCTTTGGGCATAGGCCCAAATTGGGACTCTATCTTTTAAAATAAATTATGAAACTGAAGTTGTATTTGCAAGTTGAAAATGGAAATTTAGTTTGCATTTAAAGAAAAAAAGAATTAATCAGGTTAAGCTTCATAAGTCTCTTTGCAATTTCCTTATACAGCATGAAGATTAGAGCTATTGTATTTTGAACATTGCTATGTGTTCCTTCTTGTAACTAAGTAGAAACATTAATCAATGCAATATAAGCATTTATAATTTCCATTACAAAAGAATATTTTATTTACTTAAGCAATTAGATTCATTATAAAATGTAGAAACGGGAAAAGAATAAAAGCTATGCTTTGAATGACAATTCTCAGTATGGAACAAAAATGAAATAAACATGACAAATACTAAAGAAAATGATAATACTAAAAGTGTTAATGGACATCCTTAGAAAACTTTTTTTTGAGAATTACTTTGTGAATTTAACTCCTTTCTTTTTCTCATCATCTACTTTTTAAAAAATGTATGCAGATGAAATTTAGTTAAAGTTATCATCATGAACAACCTTGGAGGGGAAAATAAATTCTAGCCAGGCAACAGTAAGTCTGAATGATCTGTGGAAAAGAAGATATGAGAAATCCCATCTGCCTTGTCTTGATAATCATAGAGAATATATTGGATGACTGTATGTGGGTATGTGTATCTTAGGTCTTTTTTTTTTTTTAATGGCACCAGTTTATTGAGCTACTCCATTCTCAAGTGCTCTCCTGGATTCAGATACTGATAGAGAGGGAGCACAAGAAGGGACTTAAGGAAACACTAGGGATAGTTTTAGATAAAATCAATCTCAGGAATTTCTTGAGTCATATTTTGTGTCAAAGAGAGAACATCTATATGAGAGTTTTCCAACAAATAATTCAACATGAATTTCAAATCCCAAGGCAATTTTAGTGTGGTGAAGAAAGGAATTGGATTAATTTCAGTCCTTGTGCAGCCATGTAATTGCCAAGTGACTTTGAACAAGTCACAAATTCTCTGGAAAAGATAAAGAATACTATCTAGTTCATAGGATTGTTATAAAGAAAGCATTCTGAAAAACTTAGAATTCTATCTAATATGAGCTATTGGATATTATATGTATAACTATATATATATATATATATTGTACATTATATGTATAAGACATTTTACCCAAGAAGAATCACCAATTAGCTTTTCTGAGGTGCTTCAGAGGCAGCTTACTAACAAAGGGCATAAAGTTTCAGTACATGATTTTAGATTAAATTTTGCAATTTTGGAATGCTGGCCACATTCTAAGTGAATAATAAAGTTGGCGACCACCAGATTTTATTTGTGATTACATTGTACCTACTAAAGGGTTGCAGACAATTATTTAAAAAAATTTTTAAATCACCTGAATACTACTCTCAATGTATTGTGATAGATGCCAGGGAAGATACAAAGATAAAAAAATGGTACCTGATATCAAGGAGTTAATAGTTTTTTTTTTCTTCAGAGAGTGGCTTTAAGAGGAATATAAAACTATGGATATAGCCTTTAATTAATTCCCTAAGGCAGTGATGGTGAACCTTTCAGAGACTGAGCACCCAAACTACAACCTTCATGTCAAATATGAGCCCCTACCTTACCCCAGACAGGGGATGGAGGAAGTACTCCCTTTGGACTGCTGGACAGAGGGGCAGGCAAAGTGAGAAACATCCTGAGGTGTGCATGGAGAGGGAGAAGGTCCCCCTATGGCACACTCTGCACATGTGCCATAGGTTCACCAACAATATAGGGTCATAGAATATAAGTTAAAAAGTAATCTAGAAATCATCAAAGAATTGAAATTGCAGATCCACAGAATTCTCATATTAGGAAAGATTCTCAATGATTATAAGATCGCCTATATTTCAAAGGCATTAGCATAGCCAATAAGTATCTATTCTTCTCCTGCATGAAGACTTCCAAAGAGAGGAAACTCATTATATGTGAAGGTGGCTTATTCGGGAATTCATGATAAAAAAGACTACCTATTTACCATAGGAGGAAGTCATAGAGTCTGAATGCAATTTGAAATAAACCATTTTAACTTAATTTTCTTTATTTTTTTCCTAAACCTGTCTTCTATGTATCATGTGATAGCATAAGTATAATCTATATCATATTACCTGCTACCTATGGAAAGAGGGAGAAGTGGGAGGCAGAGAGAGAACATGGATCACAAAATGTAAGAAAACGATCATTAAAATTTTATCTAGATGCAACCTGAAAAATATATAATTAAAAAGAGGAAATGGTTAATTCCACTTTAGGACAGATCCAATTGTTAGGCATTTAAAAGAATGACTTCAAGGCTAAATTTGCTTCTTTGAAGCTGTCATCTATTGCTTTTGATATTGCCCTCAAAAGTCAAACAAATCAAGCTTAATTATGTTACCAAAATATACCTTTTAAATATTTGAAGATGTTCCTCCTGAGTATTTTTTCCCTCCAGCCTAAATATCCACCTTCACTTCTTTCAACTGATATGTATATGATATGAAATCAAGACCCTTAAAAATAATTTTTTCTCCCTTTTACATGATCTCCAAGAATAATAATATCCTTCTTAAACTATAGCATTGAGAAGCATACAAAGGTTTCAATATATATATTTGACCCATGCAAAGTCTAGAAGGGAGTGTCCATTTTTTGTTACTGGAAGTTATACTTCTCAATAAATCTCAAGATTATATTAACTTTTTAAAATTGTTAAACCATATTGATCACATATTATGCTTCCATTTCACTAAAAATTCCATACTATTTTCAAGCACACTATTATCTAAAGTTACTTCTCCATCTGTACTTCTGAAATTAATTTTTTAAACCTCATTATCAGACTTTACATTTACGTTATGAATTTTGTCTTAACACATTCATCCTAATGCTTTTTTGTTGTCAAGTTATTTTTGGATCTTGATAGTTATCTAAAATATTAGCTATCCATATCATGTTAGATGTCATTTAAGTATTTGAATGAGCATGACATTTATGTCAGCCTCTAATTCATTAATAAAGATAATAAACAAAACAAGTTCAAGTACATCTATTTGAAACTTTCCTCTCTAGATGTGCTGCCAAGCACAAGTTGACACCAGTAATTAATGGCTACTCTTTGAGCCTAGCGATTCAACTAGTTTCAAATTCATTAGTATTTTTGTTGAGTTCACACATCTTCTTTCTTTCCACATTAATAAAGTACTTGATCAAATAAATTGCTAAAATATAAGTAAACTGTGTTTATGGCATTCTTCTTATTTGCTAGTTTTATAATACTGTCCCAAAATTTTACTTAGAAGGCTCTTTTTTTTTGATGAAACTGTGAGATAGCTTCCTGTAAACCTGACTTTTTTTCCATATATTTACTTACCATCTCTTTAATGATTCAGCTCATTTTGGAATTTTCCTAAAAACCAAAGAAATACTCTCTGGACTGTACTTTGAAGGCTCTACTCTACTGTCTTTTGAAAAAGTTGGAACATTTTCTCCATAGTTCTTTGGTAACATTTCCATTCATTATGGTCTTTCAAGTATCAGCAAGAGTGGTTCAACAATCACAATGAACAATTCTTTTATTAACTAAAGATGTAGATCCCATCTGGACCAGGTGACTTGAATACATCAAAGACATCAAGACACTTTTGATGATGGGAATAAAAATGCAACTTGTGATTTCACCAGTATGGAGACCTCCCTGTTGAGGAAAGTAGCTATCTTAATTTCATTTTGGCACCTAGTCTATAACTGAGAGTCTTAGAAACTTGTCTAGATAACAGAGAAGTTAAATGACTTATCCCAGGGTCAAATAGCCAATGTGGGTTTGAGGAGGGATGATACGCTTTCTTGGAAGACCTGAATCCAAATGTAGCCTTAGACAGTAACTGAGTGACTTTGGGTACTCCCTTTACTTCTGTTTGCCTCAGTTCCCCATCTATAAAATAGGGATACATAAAATATATAAAATAACAGCAACTCCCTCTAGGGTTGTTGTGAGGATGAATAGAAATAATAGTTGTTTAAATGCTTTGTATAGTCATTGGCACATGGTAAGTATTATATAAATATTAGGTATTATTATTATTATTATTATCAATACAGAAGTAATTTTTCATGGAAGAGAACACAAACAAAATCAAGATTGTCCAGCTCTATCTTTGTCTTACTGCCAGTTATTATCAATCTACCCATTCAAAGCAACAGTTCTATTCTTTATCTGATCTTCTTTCTTTCACCAATATAACTTTGAAGAATTCTTTTTACTATGTAAAGATTTCTTTCCTTGCCCTGACTTGTTTTAAACATTAGCATTTATGATTTGATTTTTTTAGATCATTCCATGCTTTTACATTCATTTTCTGTTAACTGGCTCTGCCTTCACCTTATATACATATCCTTTAGTGATTTAGGTTGATTGGAGAGTTCTATGCCCAATGACATAATTTTTTTCAGAAAATTCTCATTTTCTATCATTAATGGAATTGTCTACCTTTGCGACTTTAAAATTTCCTTCTTTAGAGTTTCCAATCTTTCCTGGGCTGACTTTCTCTGCAGAATTTTGGTCTGTGAAATTCTACTTCTAGGCTTCTTCTAAAGCCTACTTTCCTAAATCTAGGGCATGTGTCCAAATATGCCTAGTTTTCTTTTTCATTATCAGAAATTCTAGAAAGTAGTAATTACCCACTAGAAATGTTCCCCTCATTTCCGTTCCAGCAAACCTCCCTGTTGGTGAGAATCAGATTCAGAATAAAGTCTTCTCTTGTTGGTTCTTCCATATCTGAAAGATTAAATTATAATTAAGGCATTTCAAGGAGTTTTTGTTTTGCTTTTTGGAGAGGAAGAGAGAACAAAAAGAGAGACAGAGACCAGAAGCAGAGACAGAGCCAGAGAAATAGACAGAGACAGAGAGACAAACAGAGATAGAAAGTTATAGGGAGTCACAGAAACACAGAGAAAGAGACAGAAAGCACTTCAACAGATATCTGTATAATTGAAGCCTCCTTCATCATTAGTATAATATATCTTTATGTCAACCTTTTAATCTATGAATATAGCTCCTCATTACTTCCATCTTTCCAGGTGGTGTATTTTTGTATATGCTGATATTTACTCCTGCTCTACAATATTCTTCTCACCTCTGGTTCCTGGATTTCATCACATCAATATGTTTTAAGTATTTAAAACTTAATATACATCATTTCCTTCTTTCCTATTCTGTTTCTTTTGGATAAAGCATATCTATTTGTAGCCATACCTCTTATTTTATAGATGTGAGAAATGAGATGCAGATCAATGGTTTACCTGAAATTGGTGGCAGAAACTACGCTACCTTACAAGCTCAAATTCTTGATGTTCAATTTCACTTAGCAAGAACTCATTCATTTACTTTAAAAAGAACCAGAAATCTTACTCTGAATTCAGTCCAGGTCTTTTGGGTGGTGGTTCAATAGGGTAAAGGGATGAGGGCTAAGATATCAACTCAGAACTATACATTGGGATGTCAGAAGAAGCTCAACAACCATTTTTTGAGTTTTTATTATATATACACTGATGGTTTGATTTTCTGGTAATAAGCCTCATAGATGCAAAGTATAATCTAGGATTATACTTAAGGAAAGATTGGAACCAGCTTCTAATTGTATTTTTGTGCATGCATGGAAGTATTTTTTACTAATGAAAACCTTATTTAAGAATATGAGCTCTGAGTCACATTTTCCATAGGATTTTAGTTACTTTAAAAAAATTTGAATTTGATGTCTTTCTTTGGAAGTGTAATTTAATAGTATAATAAGGGTTTACATTTGTATTGAACTTTAGGGTTTACAAAGCACTTTACATACACAAATCTTAGATTTAGAGTTAAAAGATGTTATGGGTCATCTAGTGCAATTACCTCACTTCATAGAAAAAAATTTAAGTTCACAAAAATTAAGCAGCATGTCCATGATCATGTAAATACTAAGTACCATAGTAATTACTAGAATGCAAAGTTTCTGATTCCAAATACATCACTTTTCCCACTATACTGACTATCTAAGGCCTCTGGATATTACTGTAAAATTATATATATATATACATATATATATATACATATACATTTATACACACATATAATCATAGTTCACCATCCTTTATTTCCAATAATAGCAAGCAAACATTTTGCCCTACCTAAAGATACAATTTGATTACCTTGTTCAGAAGCAAACATCTTGGCATAAAACCTACATCCTGAGGGTATAAGAAATTGAAAAGTCCTTTGTTACAGAAAAGATATTATGGCCAATTTTCAGTTATCCCACAGAAGGGACAGCCTTTACACATAAAATTCTCAGGTAGATTCAACTTTTATTCTAACATACAGATATGTCAACCATCCACAAATGCAAGTGTTATGAATTTAAATCAACCTCTCTCATTCAGAACTTGACAGTGAAGGGATAAATGAGCAATAACATAACCAAAGGAACTGAGGAGAAAAATGGATGGGAAAAAAGAGTACTTTAAAAGATTAAACACAAAGCACAATCCTAAACTTATCAATTCTGAACCTGATGACTTTAAAAAAAAGTTTTTGTAGCACTATTTTCCAATTTTCTAGGATGCATTTTTTTCAACGGTAATTTCAAAGCTTGTGAGAATTGCTAGATTGATGGGCCTGGAGTCTTCAATCTTGTATTTATTTAGGAGCTGAGAATTGGATAATTGGGAAATTCTGCAAATGTCTTGAAGCTATTTTTCTAAATTTGTTATTTTACAAAACTAAAATCATGTCTTACAAATTATGTTCACTTTTAAATACATTTATACTTAAAGGGGAAATTAAAAAAATAATTGATCTCTTCTCCCAAAAGAGTTTAATTCCTTCCCCTACTCTATTTACTTCATCTTTCTGTTTGTTTATTTGTTTGTTTTTCATAAATAGAAACTCATGATGAGAAAATAATGCCCAAAACCTGGAAGGAAGGGACTGTCCTATTCTTTTCTTTGAGGAACTAAAAAGACTAAAGACTTATCATTGTCTATCACCTAAATATCTGTGGTCATGACAAAAATGGATCTATTGTAGAGAATAAAAAGAAAAGGCATTAGGAAATGGAGTAATTAGAAGACATTCATTCAATGGACTGTTGATTTTGAGATGAAAGGGACCTCAGAAGCTCTCTAGTCATTTTACAAATGAGAAAACTTAAGTTGAGAGAAGGTAAGGGACTTACTTTCTCAAGTCACTTAGGTGACAAAGGTAGTAAGCATCAAAGGAACAATTTGGATTTAGGTCTTTGATTCCCAGTCCACTTCTCTTTCCACCATTCCATGAACTATTGGAAACAAAGTAGAGAATTTTAAAATAATGATTATTCAACAAGATCAAGTGTTAAAGAAAGGTCAAAGAGAATTAGGATTGAGAAAAGATTCATTGATTTCACCAGAAAGTCATTCATAAATTCAAAGGTTAGGCCTAGTAGTATAAACCTACCTACCAATATTACTTCTGGCACTGAATTACTGTATCTGTGACCCCGAGCAAATAATTTAATCTTTTTGGACTTCAATTTACTTATATGTAAAATGATGAGATGGGCTATATGACCTTTGAGAATCTTCATATATATGATGTATATCTTTGTCCTCATAACATATACATAAAATTATAAAGAGTAAAATGAGAAAAATAATATTATATACAGCAATAGAAATATTGTTTGAAGAATAACTCTGAATGACCAACTCCAGAGAAAGAACTGTTAAGTAGAAACATGCATGATATAGTTTTATATAGGCATATGTTTTCTTTTTTGGCAAATGATGCCTTCTCTAAAGTAGGGAGAGGAGGTGGAACAGAGTGACTTTAATATAACAAACAAATTAATTAATTAAAAATCTAACTTATGACAAATTTCATCTAAATATAATTTTGCCTTCAAGAAACATATTGAGTCCATAATTTTCAATAGATTGACTGTATTTATTTCAGGATCCAATTGTGAGATCTTGTATGTCATCTCTTCTGAGGAGGTATTAATTCTATTCTGTAAAGTGAAATAGATTGTAAGCTTTTAATGAATTCTTCCATTTCAAAATGCTACATTTCTATAGCTTACCAAAGTCAAATGTTTTTAACCTAGACTATTCTCTCTTTCACATTCCTATATTAAAAAATATTTTAAAGACTTGTTTGCTTGTGACATTAAAATTTCCAGGTATCTCCAATTCTTTCACCCCCCTCCACTAGAGAAGACATCATTTAACAAAAAGATATATATATATACATATATATATATAATACACACACACATATAAAACTATGTTTTGTTTGTCCTATCAGTTCTTTCTCTGAAGGTGGATATAAACCAATCATTCTTTAAACAATATTTTGTTGTTGTATATAATTATCTTTTGATTCTGCTGAAATTAAAACTAAAAATTATAAAACAGAAATATAAAACAAATATGGAATTAATGTTGATTAAGTCTTTTAACTTTCTCCATTTTAAGGTAGATTTTTAAAAACCTAAACATTTCTATTGCATGCTTCTTTAAATGAGTAACTGGAAACTTCCTCCAATCACTATTATTTCTTCTCTCCTTCCCCCTTTTTGGAATCAAAAGCAAACAAACAAAATGAGCAGTAAGAAATGAGGACACTTCTAAACAAAGCTACACACTTGAAGGTGTTCAAAGCATATGGAGAAATAAAACTGCTATACCAAATGTTGGCAGCAGTTAATTTTATATGACAAAAAAAGAAAAGGAAATGTAATTTAGAATCCATTGTTCAAGGCACTAGTTATATTTAAAAGTCTTTATAGAATATGAATAAAGAAAAATGAAAATTACATTATTAGTCTTTATTGAAAAATCATGAGCAGAATCTATTTAAATACCTTCTTTAATACCTGAATCCTTTGCTGTGAAATTAGCCAATAAAGGGCATTGTTTGTTTTGAACTTAAGCTGGAAAGGACTTCATGTATTTGTAAATTAGTCTTGTCTAATGAGTTTTTCTAGAGTTTGTTAACAGAATTCCTAACTTTATTTATTCATGCTGATGAAGTGTTATGAATATATGTCCATAGAGAATAATGCTCTGTGTTAAAATTTTACATCAGATTTGCCAAAACTTACTGAACATCTCTTAAGAACCTCTGTGACTTTTTTCTTCCTCAAGGTTTCATTCCTTACCTGGATGTTAAAATCTGTAGTCCTTAATGTAGAAATGTTCTTGGTTCCAGAAACCTACTTTTAGATGGGTTGTTTGAAACTTGGAAAACATCATTCATCGAAAACAATGTTATACACTGTGCTTATTTTCCCAAGCCTACTTAGCTCATAATGTAACCAAAATATGCTATGAATAATTCCGTAGAGTTTAATCACTAGGTAGAACTATGTTTCTAAGAAAATGGGATGTTCCAACCATAACATTGTCTTTGGTTTATAAAGATGGGATGGAAGAAGCATGGTCTTCATTCCAGTATTACTATCCTCCAACTTTCCCACTTGATATAACATGGAAAGCTAAATTTTCCCATTGCCAAGAAAGTATCAGTGATTTTCCTTTAACCTAATAAATGATAGAAACCATGAGGTATTACAGTGATATTAAACTCAAATAGAAACAGAATCTACTAAATTTTATATAAAAATCTCTGGAACTGCATATTGATTTAGAAAATCACATATTAGCAATATCTATGTAATAGTATATTTTTATTTATTTAAAATATTTACAAATTACATCTTTTAATATATATGTGTGATGCCTTTGGTGGAGTGCCTTGAACACTAGCTTTGGATCAGAAAGACTTAGGTTGTCTTGCCTTTTATACATACTGACTATGTAACATCTCAATGATCCAGACAAGTCTTCAAGACTATATTCATAACAAAACTCCTTAGTTGAGGCTTTCTACACCAGGAGAAATAAAAGATAATTAAAAAACACATTCCTAAAAATATTGGAAATCAGTTATTTGTTGATTTTTTTCTCTTCTTTACTGCAATATTTATTTAGAATAATAGTTTTAGAATTAGAATGGGTCATAGGGATGGTATTATTGGTTTGGCATATTGTGCATAAATGAGCAAGCATTTATTTAGTGTCTATTTTATGTCTTACACTGTGCTGGTGTGAGATTTAAAATGGTTGAGGTCTTAAACTGTAGTGATTAAAATAGTGGAAGATATAAATTGTGATAGATATAAGAGAGGGTGAGTAAATTTGACCACAGAAATATGTTTCATTACAGTGTCTTGGGTTTTAAAATCAAATATAAGGTGGTAGCCAGGGAAATATTCCCAATTATTCAAATACCCAAGTCAATTGGGTTTTATAGAGATTTTAATTAACAATACAATGAGTAATCAAAGAAAAAGAGAGAGAGTAAGAAAGGAATAAGTATGAAAGGCCTCAAGCCAATATGGCCTAGACCTGAGTCTTAAAAGAGAAAATCAGTCAGTTTTTTAACACTCACCACAAGGTCTGACTAAACAAGGATTCTAGTAACACCAGGCCAGAGTCCTTCCTCAAAGAGTCTTCCAGCCAGAGATTGTTTCAAAGGGCCTCTCTCAAGAGCCTTCAGAGCTCCTACCCTAGAGGGACAGAGCCCCTTAGAGGAGCTCCTCAAGGAGCTCTCCTTCAGAATGAGAGTCAGAAATCGAGATCCTTAGAATGAGTCTTCTCAAAATGAGCTCCCTCAGAATCAGCTCCAGCTCTTCTCTGAGCTCTTATTTTTAAGGGCAAAATCTCCTATGTCACCTCCCCTAAGTCCTTACATCTACCAATCACTGTAGATGTTTCTAAAGGACCGCCCATTTTGAATTCACAGATGAGTAGTTTTAATCTCTTTAGTAAGTCAGAAAAAAATGCTGCTGTGTTGACAAATTTCATTAAGAAAAAAACCTCTGAATAAGTTATCACCCTTTTAGGTTTAAGTAGTTTACAAGTTGCCCCACCTTTATAGGTACTTAGTATCCCATTGTATCAATTCTAAAACAGTCATGACTCAAAGAACTTCCTGTCCCTTCCATAAGCATGGATCAAAGTACTTCCATTGTTCTCAAGGAGCTCTCTGTCCTAAAGCAGTCCCAATTAGGGTGGAGTAGGGATATTCCCAAGGCAAGGAGCCCGGACACTCAAGTAGAGTTCTCACCATCTGGTAGGGAATTTTTTAAAGTAGAAGATTCCCCAATGGGGGAAACCCCTAACATTCATAAGTCTGAGAAATTTTGAGGTCCACACTAGGGACATATGAAACAAAAGCAAGGGATGAAAAAATCAGTAATCTCAAGGTATTTAAATCTTTATTTTGCTTATAAATATTCATTTAAATTTGCATGCACTGCAAAACAAAAATTCTGATGTATGCCTTGATATAGAAGGTTCAGATTTATAATATGTAGCCTTTGGGCATAAATAATTCCTTCCTGACAAAGGGATTGCAGTTATGTTTTTTATTAGTTACCATTTATTTTTATGATTATTTTTATTTTAAAATATTCATAATATAACATGCACCTTAACAATAATATAATAGGTATTTGTTATTGATGTGTAATAAAATTGAATAAATCTTCTTATTCAAGAGAAACAAATTTTCATATTAACTATATCCAAAAATCTATCTCATTCTTTCCCCCTTTCTCTCTTTCCTATCTTCTCCTCAAGAAATCAGGAAATATTAGATATTATATTATATAGGTTGTATATATATTATAATATAGTACATATTTCCTTGTTTGTCATGTTGTAAAAGGAGACACATTGCTTACATCATGAAGGAAATAAAGTGAAAAATGGTGTGTTTCAATATGCATTGTCCCATTCAGTCCATCACATGGATATCCTTTTTCATAAATATACCACATATATGTATATACCAGAAATAGTTATTTTTGTCATATGTACACATATGTACACATAAACAGGTCTCAATCTTTAACAAATGTGATTTTCCATCCCATATTTTATTTTGACTAATTCACTTGTCTTTATTTACTCATGAATGATTATTTGAAATACAAAGGACACATTGAAAGAAAGAGGAAGATGATGAAATGAATAATTTCTGAGACAACTGGAGAACCACCATAAAAATGCTAAGCATTTCATTTGCATTTTGGCAATGTCATGGAAAAGGAGAATCAGAAGACAAAAAACAGAATATGGACTTTAAAATTTTCACTTTGACTTATGGGAATTATGACAGTAAGTGGGGTTGGGGACCTTTTCTTTTTGTGGACTAAAAAAACTTGGACTAAAATAATAAAGTGATGCATGCATCAGAGAATCTTAAAATTTGGTCTAGGGACCTGTAGGCATCCCCAACAGCCTTTCAGCAGTTCACTGGGGTCAAAACTATTTTCTTAATAATGGTGAAATATTTTAATTTACAATGCAGTAAATATTCATAGCCATAATCCACAAAAGTAAAAGGTCTTTTGTGGACTTCCATGATATTCAAGAATATAAAGTATTTCTAAAATGAAAAAAATTTCAAACCACTGTCATCACAGATAGATCTGGAATGAGTGAAGGAGATTTAAAGAATATGCCAGGATTTTTAGTGACTAGATAGCTGGCGAGGTAGAGAATATTCTATTAAGGGTTAGATCTGCACACAAAAACAAAATAGAAACCAATATATGTTAGGTGTAGAAAATAATCTGAGATATGTCTTAATGTCAGAAACTTTCATTAGGAGAAGAGATTAGCAATTGTAGCACCTTGAATACCAAGACAATGTGAATCAAAACTAGGAGATAACATATAAACTAATTGGAATGACATTCCAAGCTGGGGTAACAAATAAAAGCAAGGAACAAACTAGGGTAATAAATGTGCCTAAAATAATTTCTGTACCTAGGAAGACTGGAGTATTTTTTCCCTCCCTTTCTCACTAAGGAATTCATCTTGGTTCTATTCAGATTAGTTTCAGTTGTGGAGGATGTAATATGCAAAGAGGGAGTGAACATCTTTTTTTCAAACTTTGTGATTCTTTTCACCACTACCCTAAAAAAAACAAGGAAACTCACTTGAGTTTAACTTGTATGATCTTTCAAAATGGTAGAATAGAAAGTAAAATGTAGGTTGGGTATGGGACAACTATTTATTTCTTCTGCACAACAGAAATGCTAAGTACAAAAGATTTATAAGCAGATTAACAAAATCTAAGCAAACATTAACTTTTGACAAGTATAATATTCTCTGAGGAGTTTGACAACTAAAACAATACTATATTAAACATTATATAGGCATGTATTCCACCTTAACCTCAGCTTTGCACTGTCTTCCACAAGGTCCAAGCTAGGCCTTTATTGGTGGTGAAAAAAAGCTCAAAGCAAAGAGGTAGTCGGGGCCGAAAGTTTTAACTTAGACTGAACTAGGAGGATTGGGTCCACTTCCCATTAAAAACAATTTGCCATTTCTATTTAGTTAAGGGAGAATGTTTTCCTTCCTCCCACATGGGATGGGACAGATGGTTTCACAGAAGAAGAAGAAGAAGAAGAAGAAGAAGGAGGAGGAGGAGGAGGAGGAGGAGGAGGAGGAGGAGGAGGAGGAGGAGGAGGAGGAGGAGGAGGAGGAAGAAGAAGAAGAAAGAAGAAGAAGAAGAAGAAGAAGAAGAAGAAGAAGAAGAAGAAGAAGAAGAAGAAGAAGAAGAAGAAGAAGAAGAAGAAGAAGAAGAAGAATTTTTTTTTTTACTTTTAAGTCTACTGAGTGGATAGAAAGTGTGGTTGGTTGTACCATATTCAGCTAAAGTTCTCTTGCATGACAATATCTTCCTCTTTGCCATACATGTGTCATGAATTGGCAAACACTTTAGGTTTAGGAAGACAAAAGTAGCCATTTATTATATGCATGCGATTTGAGGTAGCCTTAAAAATATTTCTTTTACAGATTTTCCATTTACCTGAAATTCCTAATACTAGCAACACACCATAATAACATTAGCTTAATATGCTACCTTTAAGGGAAAATATTAGCCAGCAAACCTGTTATGGGGAACTCATTTGTCCAATTAGTCTATTGTTCTCTCTGCTTTCTCCTACCTTGAAATAAAAGAGCATGTGGCCAGTGGGTGGAAGGAGGAAAGGAAATGATCAGAAGAATGAAACTCTGATGAGACAGGAGGATATATTCTTGATTAAGATTTCAGAAGTCTTGGATTCAAATTTTAGCTCTGTCATTGATTATATGTGTGACTGGACAAATAACTTCACTCCCTGGGGCAAAGTTTCCTTATCTATAAAGTAAAAGGATTAGAATAGATAGAATTCAGAGTCTCTGGCAGTTATAAATGTGCTTCTAAGGCTGATAGGGAACTGCAATGATGGGACTTGGAAAGATATACAAGTAGGATTTTTGATGATGAAAAAGTTGAAAGGTTTCTGAGAGGAAAAGGAAGCTGAGGCTGATAGAAGCTAAGGGACATATATAATATAACATAGATAAAAGGTATCTGAGGCAGGATTTGAACTCAAATCTCAATTACAATAGTAATGATCATTAATAAAAATAATAGCAATAACCATTTATGAAGTACTTTAAGATTAATAAAGCACTTTCTGAATATTATCTGACTTTGTGACAGAGGCTGGCACATAAGAAAAGTGCCAGGCTGAAGAACACCTCGATGGGGGAGAGGGCCCAGGAGTTTGGAATCTTGTGGAGGAGAAGGCTCTGGCTGGGAGAGGAGTTGATCTCTCAGACAGGAGAAGGCAAAGAGAGAAGGTTGAAAAAGACTTTCTCCTGAGGGTTACACATTTTTCCCACTTGAGACTGGAAATTCTTCCCACCAACATTTACCAATTGAAAAGATTATTGAAGAGGAAACCTGAGAAAGACATTTTAAATTTCTGTCAGACTTTACCTCAGCTCCTGCTGCCCTGAGTCTGAATTGTGGCCAAGGGGCCAAACCCAGGCTGAGTCAACCTGACTCTCTCAGGGGGCTCAGGCTGCCAAAGCCTGAGTTCCCCCCAAATTTGAGGAGGGAGGAAAAGGGTTTTAGATAGAGACAGGGACCCCCTTTTCCTACTTTCCTCTCCCATTCTTTCCCTGCCAGGTTTTCCTTTCTATTATCCTGATTGAGTTAAGTTGACACTAAATAGTTATCTTTTTCCCAAGCTGTAAATCAAGTGTGAGTGAACAGATCAAGGGGATACCCTTTGGTCTTGTGTAGCTAAGGGGGTAAGGGAGGGACAAGAGTGAATCTGGGAGAGAAGCCTTAGCTAAGGAGGGAAGGCAGAAGGGGAAAATATTCAACCCCCCTTCCTCTTTCTGAGCCAACCCTAAACATCAGCTGTCTCCCATGAAACCTGCTTTTGAGAAGGGGGTGTGTCTCAGCTCTTCTCCTCTCTATACTGAAAGTCTTAACTCCTTAAATACAAATTAACCTTGCCTCAAATACTTTTGAACCTAATGACAGACCTAGGAAAATCTCAATTTTGCAGCAGAAGAAATAGAGATAAACAGAAGTTAAATGACCTGCCTCGAGTCACAGAACTTGTGAATATCTATGGGAAGATTTGAAGTGAAGTATTCCTAATTCCAAGTCCAGCATTTCATCCACTATACCAACTCAGTGCCCCCAGAAATTGTTTTTTTTCTGGGTTCTTTATCTGGAGCCTAAGAAACAAAGGAGTAAACCCTTAATACAAAAAAAAACCCAAACATTTATTAAACATGTGCCAAGCACTCTGCTAAACACTGGGAATACAATTAATAAAAGGAAGACAGCCCTTTCATTCAAAGAACTCACAACCTAATAGGAGAAGACAATGCTGTGAGGGTATGGGGATATCAAGAGGTATCTGTTATGAGTGTGAAAGGGGCATCATGCTTATGAGAGTGGAAACCAGGGAGAACAGCAAATACATGATGGAGAAGCCAAAATTCACTTTCTACCCTCTATAAAAGAAGGCTTTGGGAGTCATTTAGTACCCCATAGCTCAGCTCTCCAATAAGAAGGAAGAAGAAGATGTGGCCAGGCAAAATTTGAGTTATCAGCATGGTGATGATATGAGAGGTAATAAATTTAACTTGGGAGCAGCATCTTTTCCCTAGAGTTGAAACCAGGCAAGCAGAAGAGATTGCTTCAAGATTCATTTTATATCAGAAAAGCAAAAAAGTAAAAAGATGAAAAGAAGAGCTTTCATATTTTAAAATTTACAGAAAGGTTTAAAATTGATTTTTCTGTAAGCAAGTGAGAATCTCTAGCTGTCTCTATTTGTGAATAAAATGGTTTTGTTTGAATTTAGCTTCAGGACATTCAAGAGTATCCTTACTAAGACCCACAAATGTTGGGCTTAGTGGTATATGCCCATCATCCATATTACTGGGGAAATCGAAGATTGCTTGAGCTTAGGAGTTCTGAGTTGCAGGGGCTAAGTCAATCAGGAGAACATAATAGGCTTGGTACCAATATGGTGAATACTGAGGAGTAAGGGGTCATAAAGTTGCATAGAGGGACAAACCAGCCTATGTCATAAATGGAACAGGCAAAGATTCCATGCTGATAAGTCTGTGATTGAGATTCAGTCTGAGTGAACACATACTCTGAAACAAAAAAAAGAGGGGGCAATTGCATGGCTCAGTGGATTGAGAGTCAGGTATAGAGATGGAAGGTCCTAGATTAAAATCTGCCTTCAGTCACTTCCTAGTTGTGTCACCTTGGACAAGTCACTTAACCCCCACTGCCTAGCCCTTACCACTCTTCTGTCTAAGAACCAATACCCAATATTGATTCTAAGACAGAAGGTAAAGATTTTAGAAAAAAAAAGAAAATTCCCCAGTTATAATTAAGGAAAATAATTGTTTAACCTTCAATGCAGAGGAACATGCTCATCATCCAGACTATGACATATAGTTTCATGAAAAGGAATCAAGTTCATATACTAATGCAATTTATCTTCATCAGACCATACAGGTGCATTGGACTCATGATTAAATAATAGAAATGATGGGAGTCAGGGACTGAGGGAACTTTGCATTGCTTTCAACAATTTCAACAATTTCAAAAATTTTCCAGATCATAAACCATATTTTAACAGAAATTGTTACCCAGAAATACTATATGGTTGAGAATCTTGAAATGTTATAGTCTCTGAAGAAACATACCAGGTAACTCAGAGAGCAATGAAGAGATGTATGATGGGTGTAAGAAGCCATTAACTGATTTCCACTGATGTGCAAGAATTGCCCAAGCATCAGACATGGTGGTGCATGCCTTTATTCTATGTACTCAGAATGGTGAACCTGATTAATCTTTTGAATTTGGGAATTCTAAACTAGGTTGTGTCAATTGAGCATTTGCATTTAAGTTCAGTCACAACATGGTGAGCCTCTAAGAGCAGGAAATCTATAAGGTTGCCCAGGCTTGAAACAGAGAAGTACTATGTTCGAAGCACTCATGCTGATCATCAGTGAGACAGGGCAACCTGACTATTAAATGAAACAAACAAACAAACAAATAAATGAGTAAGCAAACACAAATAAATAAAAAGCCAACAAATTAACAGATAAATGAATAATTAAATAATAAAAAGTCTTCAGGGAATATGTGATCAGAGAAAATGGAGGAATGATTACTTGAGAATGAGGGATTATAAATTAATGGCCATTTTAATATAACAGTATTCATGGTAGAATGGAGAGGATTTAAAGACACAAGATGAAATTTATATAAGTTTTGTTTCAATGTAGTCTCTGTACAATCATTTACTTCCTCTGGACTTTACAAAGTTAATGAAGGGACTGATTAGAAGGTCTAGGAGTTTCCTATTATTTCTAAATCTATAATCCCATGTCTATAATTTCATATAGCGTAGAATGATAAAAAGAAGACCTATACCATTTGGGCAGAGTACTGTATGAAGAATATTTTTGAAAACATAGGCAAGAATTAAAGAGGATTTTTAAAAATCTAAACCAAATGATTAAGTTCATAGATAAATTCAAATACACATTGATAAGTGATGCCATGACAATTGTGTTGCTTTCAGTGGGAATATCCTTTGTGCCTACTTGGCCTGGTCTAGCTATTATGCTCATTTTTGCTTTCTTCAGTGCCATCTTTATGTTTTTTTTCATGTAAGGATAGGGGATAAGGGATAGGAAAAAATGTAAAGATTGTCTCTAAGAGGAAAGAAGAGAATTTAGTCACAACCCCTAAGAGAAGATTCTGAAAGGTGAAGACATTGCAGAGGAGGATCTTGGGAGTTAACTGAGATTAATGGGCACTCCTGACTTGCTTCTCTATGAGCTAGAAGGGCTTCTATAATCTCCTGAGAACTGACTAGTCTTGTGGAAAGATTAGTAGGTTCCTGTGTTTGGAGTGATATCTTGGAGGAGATCAGTATTTCCCTGAAGTGCTGAGAACAATCTGACTGTGACAACTTGGTTAAGGTAAACCCAAGGGTTTTTATCTGTGACTTTGGGTTTTATCTAGGAAGCCAACCCCAGGCTTTGGGAAAGGACTTAGTCCATCTGTGAGTCCTGTATCCTTAGCCTTTTAGAGACAATCTGGGATATTTAGTTTAGTAAATTTAGTAGTTTAGCCAGATAGTTTTTGGGTCTATAAAGATCAAGGAGCTGGTAAGGAGGAATTGAGATCTGAAGAACATTCGCAGTGAGGGGAGTGTAGGAGAGTGGGTAGAGAGTGAGTTTTTAGAGACAGGGACCCGGCTTACTTTATCTACCATTTTCCTAACCTCAATAAACTTGGTTTTCTATAATCTCAAGGGCTTGTACTTTACTGGCCCTGGGAAGGTCCCTAGTTGGGGGTTTTCCATCACCAATCCATCTAGGTCCTTCCCAATTAATCTATCTCCTTTTGAAGGTAGATTTCTTTTTCATTCATATACTAAGTCATTAGGGACCAAGTGTGAACACAAATGTTATTGACTACTGTAAGTAGTGGATAAAAAAGTTTATTAGACTAATGTCTGATGTTTAAGCTACCAATAATTAAGCTAATGTTTACAAAGGTCTAAAAGGTCTAAGAACTGTGGGATTCTGTGTCCCCCTTTCCCTGTTTCTATCACTTTGCAATTGTTACTATGGAAGTGCAAGGAGAGCCCACAGAACTGAATATCATTTTTTTTTATTTTAAAAAATCTTTTGTTGTTATAGCCAAAGAATTAATTAAACTGTGATACTTGATAAGATAGTTGTGGGCAGGAGCACACTTAGAGCTTTTTAATCCTTCTAGATGCAACCAGAATGTTCATGTTGCAGGGCTAACCTTTCAAATAGCAGTTACCTTCCTGATACTTCTACATATTAGGATAAGACTCTGAGTAGAGTAAAAGAGCTATGGATTTAAAATAATTATCCAAATGTGAATTGTAATAACTGTTGACCAAGATGTTCTTGTCAATAAGACCAAGAAAATAAAAATCCAAATCGTTGAAAAACATTCAGGAGTCAATTTTTCCACTTCTAAGTCTGTCCATAACACTTGTTTTAAATCCAATTCCAGTTTGGAATGACAGAAAAGTGATAAAATGATATTAATTTCTATATGCCCAAGGTAAAGTTATTTTGTATGGATGAGAATCAGACAAATTTGTGACATTTTGAAAGTTAATAAGCTTTTAAGCAATATGTGATGATGGATATTCTCTACATGCTTATTAATTCTTTTCAGATGATGACCATAAGCAAACACATTATTTTGCTCTGAATTGGTTGCCTTATTTAGTCCACTTACTAAATAGCTACTTCATTTTTTCTTGGGTACTCTTGGATTAAAAATAATATCTTTTTCTTGTTCTGAGAGTCACTACAAAATAAAGAGTGCCAGAAAATGCCTCTTTTTTCTACACTCTCTACACTCTCTCTCTCTCTCTCTCTCTCTCTCTCTCTCTCTCTCTCTCTCTCTCTCTCTCTGGCTTTGATAAATAGTGTCTACTAGTTGTAGTTCAAAAACTGAAAGGAAGAAACTGTGGGGAAATGAGATTAGAGCAGGTCAGTTGGAAATATTTCTAAGCTTGAGAAAAGATTTAAAGATTTTCCATGGTATAAGACTAATAAAAAGTGAAATAAAATGGAGAAGCCTGTATTAAATTTTTTCTTTATTTCTCTAATACCCATTAGTCCAATCCCCAAGGAAAAAAAATATTTGTTTGGAACAAAACACAAGAAAGGGTCTCTCCTGCCACAATCTTGATTTTATTATCTGAAAACTTGCTAGGGTTTAGAGGAATCAAGATATCTAGGAATGAAATTTTACTTTTCTTAATTGTGTGCCTTGTGTCCAGCAATAATGTGTATACATACAAATATACATACACACATATATGCAATGTATATATATATAAAACATATATTTCATATATATATTTTATATATCAGGGGTTTTCACTGAAAAATATAACATTAATATTAGTTTTTGCTAAATGTGATGTGTCCAAGCAAAATTTAATTTAAAAAATTTATATACTGCTAAGGGAAAGCAGGCATTTGGGCCACAATAAAGTCATTTGTGATTGAGGTAAGGGAGAATAATCATGCTCTTTCTTTGTGCTTCCATTCAAGATTAAACTGGATATATAACAGGGTTTATCTCCACAAAGCAACTACTATATTTCCCATACATGGAGAGGAAAACTCAATGTCTAGTCTCATTTTCTCTCCATATGCTTATTTTTGTAATACATCTTTATCCTTTAAATTCTAAGATTATTTCAAGTCAATACACTATCAACAAGCATTTAGCTTAGCATAAGCAAAGTTCATTTAGCTTAGCAGTGACTGGCACATAGTAGGTGATTAATTAAAGTTTATTGATTAAATGCTAAACTGATGTTACTGGGAAAATAAAATGTGATAACACTTGTAAAGTGATTTGTAAATCCTATGGTGCTACTTAAATGTTTGTTATTCATTCTGTTAGCAAACATAGAAATGTAGAATATGAGAAATACAGAATACAGAAATGAGACAGGTATGTGGATGATTTCTAAGGTCCCTTCTAACTCTAAATATATGCTTGTCACCTCCTGTATACATAAAATTGTATTAATCACTGGGGAAGATAAAAGTTTATCTAAAACATGACTCCTTATTCAATGTAGTACATAGTCTATTTGAAAGATGAAAAACAGATAGTGGTAGCATCATTTGAGGGTCCCTGAATACAGCTGTGTTCTCATTTACTAGAGGTGAATTATAGTTGCTTCTGCCCACTTTTGCAGTAGAATTAAAAAGTTATTTGGCAATTTCATTGTTGAAGAATATCATTTTTGTACTATAGGTGTAAGTGTGGGTGTAATATACACATAGCTACACACAAACATATATATATATATAATCATATGAGCCAACTCTTGATGTATATATATATATATACACACACACACATACATATATATAAATCTGAATATATATGCATATATAAATGAAATAAATACTATTGGTTTCATAATTGTTGGAAAGGTAGATTTTATCAGTTTTACTTAATAAGGGAAAGTTGAGTCACTGATCACCAGAACACTGATTTGAGGCAAGGCGGCAGGGATTTTTGTGAGGTTCAAATGAGATAATGATATATAAATTTTTGTCAGGATTTTTGTAGGTTGGGAGGGGACAAACATTCAATTAAGCATGTGTCAAAACAGTGAACTCAGTATTTTACAAATCTTCTTGTTTGATCCTCAGAGTACCCTGGGAGGTAGGTATTAATATTATCCTCATTTTTTTAGTTTAGAAAACTGAGTCAAAGAGCAATTAAACAACTTGTCCAAGATCACAAAGCTAGTAAGCATTTATGGCTAGATTTGAACTCAAGTCTTCCTGACTCTAGGACCAGCACTCTATTGTGCACCACCTAGCTGCATTATGGGAGTATTTGTGAGTAAAATGCCAGATAAGGGTTGAGGGAGAGGCAAAATGATACAAATACAATGGATGTATATATTTGAGTTTTCTCTTGTAGACTGTCTTTGTGATGCATGGGTCTGGCTGTCAACTCACTGGAAGTGATATCCAGAAACAAAGGCAGAATGTTTTTTATTTTGGTGCCTTTATATATCTGTGGTCAGGACCTGTACTGATCTATAATCTGGAGACAAAACACAGCAAAGGAAGAGCTCAGTGAGAATGATGTACTAGAGATTAATCTTGAGGGTTGTGTACTGGAATTCATCATTCTAATTACATTACTCTAAGAGGCACATGATAGCAGATACTAAGACGTGTAATCTGTCCTCAACTTTTCAGAGACTAAGCAGCTTGAGACAGATGTGGGAAGGGAATTCCCTATTTTGCTTGTGTAGAATTTGGGATGAGAGTATGGTACATTCCTATCACACAAAGTTTAGATGCACTGAGAAATGAGTAGAGCAGGGTAAACAGAAACTCTTTGAGTGAGATTGGGCATTCATCAAAGGTAGATGAGGGAACCAGCAACTTTAGAACAGAGGCAAGATGGATTTGGATCTGGGTAAGACAAGGTAAATATTCACCCATGGTCCCAGAAAAGGACTCTGGTAGTTTAGAACAAGACACATGGGGACATTGCATTATATATGACCCTCCCTCAATCCTTCTGCTTCTGTGACTAAGAGAGGAAGAGAAATGCCATCAGGCTTCAACTGCTGGAGAAAAATAAAAAGTCAATGTGACAGAGACGGAGCAGGAAAGGGCAAATGCTATAGATATTTTTCAAGAAAGAAAGAGAAGAAAAGAACAGTTAAGTTGGTGATTGGGTCGGGCAGTCAATTTCCTATAGTGAGAGTGGAACAATGGCAAAATTGATTTGATTCTCATTTTCAAACTGATCTCGATGGAGGAGTGGAAATTGTTGGGAGGGGGCAGGAGATTTGATGCAGAGAAGATATTTATGTAGTGGAAAGGAAGTTGATGAGACTATAGAGATGATTGAGGAGTAAGGAGTAAAGTCAGATATGACTGGAATCTGTCTGAATAATGGACCAGATGAATCTTACCAATTGTAGCAGATGAGAATGGGACATGATCAGAATCCAATTCCAATGATGAAAGTGTTAAAATCTCCATACTATGGTTTCCTAATGGGGTTCAGCAGAGCTAGTGGGATGGGAGAAGGAGGGAAAAGAGAAAGAGGAGGAAGAAGAGGAGCAGGAGAATGAGAGAGCCAGGGTTGGGGGGACAGAGAGACAGACAGAGACAGAGACAAGTAGAAACAAATAGAGAAAGACATTGAGTATGACAGAAAAAAAAGTTCTACTTTTTGTGCCCAAGAATAAATGACCTACTTTGTTTCCTCATCTCTAAAATGAAGATAATTAAACTTTCTTAGTGTGGTCAGGAATATTTGCATTTATTCCTCCCTTTTTTATTTTAGTGAATGGGGAAAATAAAATATTTACACCAAGAGATATATATATAGTGATAAGTGGGATTGGTAATAAAAAAAAAACCACAACATTAGAGTGCTACATGAATTGAGGATTTGGTTTCATTTTGTAATAACAATGATATTGAGAATGTGTATCTCTGGGCATGAGGCTGAATTAGAATGTTTGACCATGACCAAATGAGAATGCATTCTCACTATTAGTTCTCTTAGTTGAGTGTTACATATCCTGCCATGTAATTGTTTCATTGCATTCTTTTGTCATCTTGTTAATTATGTGCTTTAAAAAATATTTATTTTTTCAGTTACATGTAGAAACAATTTTTTTGACAGTTTTCCAAATTTTAGGATTCAGACTTTCTCCCTTCCTTCCTCCTCCTTTCCTAAGATGGAAAATAGTTTTATATAGGTTATATTATCACTTTCATGTAACTTATATTTCTATATTGCTCATGTCATTATATAAAACATATGTCAATTATACAATAAAAAATAACGAATGAACTAAAGTAGATGACATGCTTCAATCTGCAATCAGACTCCAACAATTCCTTCTTTGGCTGTAGATAGCATTCTTCATGAGTCCATTGTTGTCTTGGAGATTTGCTTTTCTGTTAATTATTTAGTCCTTCACAGTTGATCATTGTATAACATTTTTGTTACTATATACATTGTTCTCTTTTTTCTGCTCAGTTCACTTTGCATTAGTTCACATAAGTCTTTCTAGGTTTTTCTGAACTCATCCTCTTCATTTCTTTTGGTGCAATAGTATTCTATTACAGTCACAACTTGTTCAATCATTCCCCAAGTGACAGATAATCACTCGGTTTTCCAATTCTTTGTCACTACAACAGAAGCTGCTGAAAATATTTTTGTATATGTAGGTACTTTTCCATTATCTCTGATCTCTTTGGGATACAGATCCAATAGTAGGTATTGCTGGGTGAAAGGGTATGCATAATTTTATGGCCCTTAAATGTGGTTCCATATTGTTCTCCAGAATGTACGTGTCAATTCACAATTCTACCAACAATGTATTAGAGTCCCAATTTTCTCATATCTCTTCCAACATTTATCATCTTCCCTTTTGGTCATGATAGCCAATCTGATATATATGAGATTGTATCTCAGAGTTGTCTCAATTTGCATTTCTCTAATCAATAGTGACTTATAGTACTTTTTTCATGTGACTCTAGATGATTTTAATTTCCTCCTCTGAGAACTTCCTGTTCATCTCTTTTGACCTTTTTTTCAATTGGCTTTGTAGTCTTACAAATTTGACTCAGTTCTCTATTTATTTGATAAATGAGGCTTTTGTCAGAGAAACTTCCTACAAAATATTTTCTAGATTTGTTGATTCCCTTTTAATCTTGACTGCATTGATTTTGTTTCTACAAAAAATTAACATTTAATGTAATAAAATCTTCCATTTTATTTTTATAATGTTCTTTTTGTCTTGCTTGATAATAAATTCTTCCCCTATCCTTAAGTTGGCCAACTTATGTAAACTTTTTCATGGTCCCCTAAATTGTTTATGATATCATTCTTTATTTCTAGATCAAGTATCCATTTTTACTTTATCCTGGCATATGGAGTGAGATGTTGATCCATACTTAGTTTCTGCCATATTGTTTTCTAGGGTTTTTTTCAGAATTTTTTGCTAAATAGTGAGTTCTTTCCCCTAAAGCTTGGATATTTGTATTATTCAACCCTAAGTTACCATGATCATCAATGCATGTGATGATTATTTAATCTATTCCATTGATTCACTACTCTACTTCTTAGGCAGTAACAGATTTTTTGATGATTACCACTTTATAATATAGTTTGAAATCTGGTATGGCTAATCCTCCCCCCCCCTTTTTTTTACTTATACCTTTGATATTCCTGGCCTTTTGTTCTTTTGGATCAATTTTGTTGCTATTTTTCTAGTTCTATGAAATAAATTTTGGATAGTTTGGTATGGTACTGAATAGGTAAATTACTTTAGGTAGGATTATAATTTTTATTCTATTGCTTTGGCCTATCCATGAGCAATTAATCTTCTTCCAATTGTTTAGGTCCTTTTTTATTTATGTGGAGTGTTTTGTAATTGTGTTCATATATTTGCTGAGATTGTTTTGGCAGGTCTACCTCCAGATATTTTATATTTTCTTGCATTATTCTGAATGGAATTTCTTTTCCATTTCTTGCTGTTGAACTATGTTGGTGGTAAATACTGATGATTTATATGGATTTCTTTTGTATCCTGTGGCTTTGTTGAATCAAATTATTTCTATTAGTTTTTTCATTGTTTTTCTAGGATTCTTTGGGTATACTGTCATATCATTTGCAAAAGTAATAACTTTGTTTCTTTCTTACCTATCATAATCCTTTTAATTTCTTTTTTCTGTTTTTATTGCTGTAGCTAGAATATCTAATACAATATTAAATAGTAGTGATCATTGGTATACTTGCTTTATCCCTAATCTTACTGGAAAGACTTTTAATCTCGATTACATATAATGCTTGCTAATAATTTTTAAAGAGGTTTGTGTTATTACAATGCTTTCTCGGTGTTTTAGAAATGTTTGTGAGTGATTATCAAAACAATTTGGTACTGGCTAAGAGACAGAAAGGAGGATCAGTGGAATAGATTTAGGGTAAGTGACCTCAGCAAAAGTCTATGATAAGCCCAAAGACCCACTATTTGATAAAAACTGATGGGAAAATTGGAAGACAGGATGGGAAATATTAGGTTTGGATCAACATCTTACACCCTACACCAAGTATAAACTGAGAATGGGTGAATGATTTGAATACAAAGAAGGAAACTATAAGCAAATTAGGTGAATACAGAATAGTATACATGTCAGATCTTTGGGAAAGGAAATATTTAAAACCAAGTAAGAGCTAGAAAAAAAATCACAAAATGTAAAATCAATAATTTTGATTAAATGAAATTAAAAATTTTTTTGTATAAACACAAACAAAATTAGAAGGGAAACAACAAATTGGGAAACAATCTTCATAACAAAAACCTCTGACAAAGATCTAATTACTCAAATTTATAAAGAGCTAAATCAATTGTATAAAAAATCAAGCCATTCTCCAAATGATAAATGGGCAAGGGACATGAATAGGCAATTTTCAGTTAAAGAAGACAAAACTATTAATAAGCACATGAAAAAGTGTTCTAAATATCTTATAATCAGGGAGATGCAAATCAAAACAACTCTGAGGTATCACCTCACACCTAGCAAATTGGCCAATATGACAGCAATGGAAAGGAATGAATGCTGGAGAGGATGTGGCAAAGTCGGAACATTGATCCGAACATTCTGGAAGGCAATTTTGAAATATGCCCAAAGGGCATTAAAAGTCTGTCTGCCCTTTGATCCAGCCATAGCACTGCTAGGTTTGTACCCAAAAGAGATAATAAGGAAAAAAGGCTTGTACAAGAATATTCATAGCTGCACTCTTTGTGGTGGCAAAAAATTGGAAAATGAGGGGATGCCCTTCAATTGGGAAATGGCTGAACAAATTGTGGTATCTGTTGGTGATGGAATACTATTGTGCTCAAGTAATAATAAACTGGAGGAATTCCATAGGAACTGGAATGACCTCCAGGAATTGATGCAGAGTGAAAGGAGCAGAACCAGGAGAACATTGTACACACAGATGGATACACTGTGGTACAATTGAATGTAATGGACTTGTCCATTAGTGTCAATGCAGTGATCCTGGACAACTTTGAGGGATCTATGAGAAAGAACACAATCCACATTCAGAGGAAAACCTGTGGGAGTAGAAACACAGATGAAAAACAACTGCTTGACAACATAGGTCGAGGGGATATGATTGGGGATATAGACTCTAAATGAATATCCTAGTGCAAACATCAACAACATGGAAATGGGTTTTGATCAAGGACACATGCAATACCCAGTGGAATTGCATATAAGCTGCAGGAAGGGAGTGGGGAGGGAAGGGAGAGAAATAATGATTCTTGTAACCAAGGAATAATGTTCTAAATTGACTAAATAAATCAATTAATTAATTAAAAAAGAAATTAAGATGAATAAATGTGTGTGAAATAATGAAAGTTACTTCAAAGAAATATGCAAAAATTATAGTTCTTAAAAAGCATATTCCTGTGATTGCTAGAAATAATTCAGTGTTTCTTTAGTGTGGGTAAGCCAACATGTTTCAAATATTATTCAAGCCCATAATGAAACAGGATTAGTCACCCCAAAATGCAAAAGAAAATGTGGTTTAAATGATTCCAAGAACTGACAAGCCATTTCTGTGTTCCACATGAGAAATATTAGGAAATAAGCCAAGACATTTGGTAGATGGAGGGATTTTTTTTGGTGCTTCTCTATAGGGTTCTGTAGGCATCTTGAAGTTGGCAATAAGATTAGAGGGGGGAATGTATAATTGATATAAGATAGAAAAAAAATCTCTTCAGCCTTGAGCAAAATAATACATAGACGAGTTCTAAAGATAGAGCAAATGATAATTTTTGATAACAATCTCATTTTTTCATTCAAAGTCATACCAAAATAGTTGTCAGAATAAGTGTTCTAAATACCTCCTTATTTAAGGAATGCAAATTAAAAAAAAAAAAACTCTGAGGAGCCACCTTACAGCTAGCAGACTGGCCAATATGGCAGCAAAGGAAAGTGATAAATGTTGGAGGGGATATGGCAAAATTGGGACACTAATACACTGTTGGTGGAGTTGTTAATTAATCCAACCAATCTGGAGGGCAATTTGGAATTATACCCAAAGGTCTTTAAAAGAAGCCTGCCCTTTGAACCAGTCATATGACTGCTGGGTTTGTATCCCAAAATAGATTAGTATGTGTACAAAAATATTTATAGCTTCACTTTTTGTGGTGGCAAAAAATTGGAAAATGAGGGGATGTCCCTTTATTGGAGAATGGCTGAACAAATTGTGGAATCAGATGGTGATAGAATACTATTGTGCTGAAAGGAATGATGAACTAGAGGAATTCCATATGAACTGGAATGATCTCCAGGAAGTGATACAGAGTGAAAGGAGCAGAACCAGGAGAACATTGTACACAGAAACTGAAACACTGTGGTACAATCAAACATAACAGACTTTTCTACTAGGAAAAATGCAGTGATCCAGGACAACCCTGGGGAACTGATGAGAAAGAATGCTATTCACATCCAGAGAAAGAACGATGGGAGCAGAAACACAGAAGAAAAACATATGATTAATCATGTGGTTTGGTTAGGATATTATTGGGATTTTGGCATTAATAGATCACTCTTGCAAATATGAATAATATGGAATGATATATGATATATGTATAACCCAGTGAAATGGATCATTAGCTCTAGGAGGAGAGAGGGAAAAGGAGTGAGAAAATCATGAATCATGTAGCCATGGGCAAATATTCTAAATAAATAAATAATTTTTAAAAACTGAATATAATCCTAAATGGGAAAAATGGACTTTCCTTGAAATAGAGGACTTTAAATTATTCCTGATGAAAAGACCAGAGCAGGATATAAAATTAGATATTCAAATACAAGAATCATAACTGTGAATATCATTGGGATGAATTCACCCATAGAGGAAAAGGAGATAGCAGAATGAATTAGAAATCAGAATCTAACAGTATCATGTTTGCAAGAAAAACACTTGAAATAGAAATAAACCCAGAGTTAAAATGTGGTAGAGAGGAATCTGTTATGTTTTAGTTGATATAAAATAACTAGTGGGAGCATTCACTATTTCAGATAAAACAAAAGTATAAGCAAAAATAGGTCTAATAAAAAGACACAATCATCAATATCACTAAAAATAATGACAACAATGAGACATCATACCAAAATTTGTGGAATGCTGCAAAACATTTACTTGAAGGAAAATTTATATCTTATAACACATGCCAATTCAAGAGAAGAAGAACAGATCAATGAATTGAGCAAGTAACTGGAAATAATCTAGAGGAGGATAGTCAGGATAGTAAATGTCTTAAGTCCACAACTTTTGAGGATAATAGAAAAAATTTTGAATATTGAACCTTGTAGAGAGAAAACTGTGAAGGGGATGTTAACTATCTTCAAGTATTTGAAAAATTGTCATGTGGAAGAGAGATTAAATTTTAACTTATTAGATTTACTCTCTTAAGTAAAGCTACGAGAAATTCATAAGTATTACAAAAATACAGATTTGCATTCAGTTGTTTTCAGCCATATCTGAATTTTTGTGACCCTATTTGGAATTTTCTTGGCAAAGATACTAGAATAGTTTCCTCTTTCTTTCTCCAGCTCATATTATACATGAAGAAACTGCAAATTAGAGTTAAATGATTTGATCAGGGTCACTCAGCTGGTAAGTGTCTGAGGTCATATTTTAGTTCAGGAAGATAAGACTTCCTGATTCCAGGCCTGGCACTCTAGTACCAAGTAGCTGTACCCACAGATTTAGGTAATATGCAATAAAAGAAAATCCTTCTAATAATTAGACCTAGCCAAAAGTGAAATGAACTGCTTTGGATGGTAGTATCTTTCTTCCCAATGAAGATCTGCTGCAAGTCTACAATGTTTCTTATCCCCTTTTTAATGTTATATTCCTCTCTGAAAGTCATGAAACCCATGTATCTCTTTTCAGAATAATGTTTTTACTTTCATAAAACACAATTTATAAAATATGAAAATGAAAGCCAATTGAACGGTATTACATTTATCTATACAAATATATGCTTAGGTAAAAGTATATACATTTAAATGTATATACTGTTATATTTAAAATGGTTGAGGTCTTAAACTATAGTGATTAGGACTTCCGGTCAAGATGGCGGCTTAGAGAAAGCTAAAGTTCAGATCTCCGGAAAACCTTTCCCAACCCATCTCAAACTATAAGCTCCTAAGGCGCTGAAATTCAAACCGATCAACAGCACAGACCCTGGGAACCCTCCTCCTGGACCTGGACCCGGATCAAAAGGTATGGCCCCACTCAAAAGCCAGAAACCGAGATCACTCAGACCTAAGGGGTAGGAGCGCAGAGTCCAAGGCTCCAGGAAGCCGCAGCCCGGCCGGCCCGGCTCAGAGAGCAGGGTCCTCGGAACAACAACCCTCAGGGCCTTCTATCCGAGTCCCAGTGAAAGTCACTGCCCTTGGAGCTCCCCCAGCAGAGAGCAGGCTTGTCTGAAACAACAGCAACCCTCAGGGCAGGCAAGACAGCCTCACGGGCTGGATCCTGCTATCTAAGTCTCAGTGAAAGTCCCTGCCCTCGGAGCTCCAGGAAGCCGCAGCCCATCCCCCCACAGGCGGACAAAACAGCCTCACGGCCAGCTATTCTGAAGGCAACTTCCGGAAAGCAACCCAACCCAGAGAGCCAGGGGAGAGTGTGGCCTCGTGGTCCGACCCTTCCATTCCAGTTCCAGTGAGGCATATTCAGTTTAACCCAGGGAAAGCTCATAGAACTGACAATCTGCCCAGGACTAAAGCCTCTGAACACCAGACAGAGATAAGAAAAGCTAATCCTCCACATTCAGAGATGGCAAACTCCACAGAAGCACAGAAGCCCCCAAATACCAAGAAAAATAAGAAGAAAGGGGCGACTTTGGACACATTCTATGGAGCCAAAATACAAAATACAGAGCAGATAGAAGATGATATACAAGAAAATGCTCCAAAACCTTCCAAAGGAAATGGAAACTCTCCACAAACCTATGAAGAATTTGAATCAGAAATGACCAAAAAGATGGAAGCCTTCTGGGAGGAAAAGTTGGAAATAATGCAAAAGAAATTCACGCATCTACAAAACCGGTATGATGAAACTGAAAAGGAAAACCAGGCTTTAAAGGCCAGAATCAGGCAGCTGGAAGACAACGATCGTGTAAAAGAGCAAGAATTAATAAAGAAAAGCCAAAATACCAAGAAATTAGAAGAGAACATAAAATATATCACCGACAAGATGACAGATCAGGAAAATAGAGGGAGAAGAGATAATTTAAGAATAATTGGACTCCCAGAAAAGCCAGAAATAAACACCAAACTGGACATGGTGATACAAGATATAATCAAAGAAAATTGCCCAGAGATTCTAGAACAAGGGGGCAATACAGCCACTGACAGAGCTCACAGAACACCTTCTACACTAAACCCCCAAAAGACAACTCCCAGGAATGTAATTGCCAAATTCCAAAGCTATCAAACAAAAGAAAAAATCCTACAGGAAGCCAGAAAAAGACAATTTAGATATAAAGGAATGCCAATCAGGGTCACATAAGACCTTGCAAGTTCTACTCTGAATGATCGTAAGGCATGGAACATGATCTTCAGAAAGGCAAGAGAGCTGGGTCTCCAACCAAGAATCAGCTACCCAGCAAAACTGACTATATACTTCCAAGGGAAAGTATGGGCATTCAAAAAAATAGAAGATTTCCAACTTTTTGCAAAGAAAAGACCAGAGCTCTGTGGAAAGTTTGATACCGAAAATCAAAGAGCAAGGAATACCTGAAAAGGTAAATATTAAGGAAAGGGGAAAAATGTTATCTTTTTCTTTTACTCAAACTCTCTTCTATAAGGACTACATTTATATCAATCTATGTATACTAATATGTGGGGAAAATGTAATGTATAAATAGGGGGTAAAGAAAGACCAAATAGAATAATTGTTCTCACACAAAGATTCACATGGGAAGGGGAGGGGAAGAAAACTTCTATAAGAAGGAGAGGAAGGGGGGGGGGGTTACTTAAACCTCAATCTCAGGGAAATCAACTCTGAGAGGGAAAAACATCCAGATCCATTGGGATCTTGAATTCTATCTTACCCAACAAGGGTAGGGAGAAGGGAGAACCAAGGGGGGAGGGGGAGAGGGAGAACAAAAAGGGAGGGAAAGAGAGGGGGGAGGGGGAGGGAACAAAAGGGGAGGGACTAAAAAGGGAAACATCAAGGGAGGGGACAAGGGGCACTGATTCAAAGTAAATCACTGGACTAAAAGGTAGAGCCGAAGAAGAAAAGGTTAGAATTAGGGAAGGCAATCAAAATGCCAGGGAGTCCACAAATGACAATCATAACTTTGAATGTGAATGGGATGAACTCATCCATAAAACGTAGACGAATAGCAGAATGGATTAGAATCCAAAACCCTACCATATGTTGTCTTCAAGAAACACACATGAGGCGGGTTGACACCCACATGTCAGAATTAAAGGATGGAGTAAGACCTTCTGGGCCTCAACTGATAGAAAGAAGGCAGGAGTGGTAATCATGATATCTGATAAAGCCAATGCAAAAATAGACCTGATCAAAAGGGATAGGGAAGGTAATTATATTTTGTTAAAAGGGACTCTAGACAATGAGGAAATATCACTAATCAACATGTATGCACCAAATAATAGAGCACCCAAATTTCTAATGGAGAAACTAGGAGAATTGAAGGAAGAAATAGACAATAAAACCATACTAGTGGGAGACTTAAACCAACCATTATCAAATTTAGATAAATCAAATCAAAAAATAAATAAGAAAGAGGTAAAAGAAGTGAATGAAATCTTAGAAAAATTAGAATTAATAGACATATGGAGAAAAATAAATAGGGATAAAAAGGAATACACCTTCTCAGCAACACATGGCACATTCACAAAAATTGACCATACATTAGGTCACAGAAACATAGCACACAAATGCAGAAAAGCAGAAATAATGAATGCAGCCTTCTCAGATCACAAGGCAATAAAAATAATGATTAGTAATGGCACATGGAAAACCAAATCTAAAACCAATTGGAAATTAAACAATATGATACTCCAAAACCGTTTAGTTAAAGAAATCATAGAAACAATTAATAATTTCATCGAGGAAAATGACAATGGCGAAACATCCTTTCAAACCTTTTGGGATGCAGCCAAAGCGGTAATCAGAGGTAAATTCATATCCCTGAATGATTATATTAACAAACAAGGGAGAGCAGAGATCAATCAATTGGAAATGCAAATGAAAAAACTTGAAAGCGATCAAATTAAAACCCCCCAGCAGAAAACCAAACTAGAAATCCTAAAAATTAAGGGAGAAATTAATAAAATCGAAAGTGATAGAACTATTGATTTAATAAATGAGACAAGAGGCTGGTACTTTGAAAAAACAAACAAAATAGACAAAGTACTGGTCAATCTAATTAAAAAAAGGAAGGAAGAAAAGCAAATTCACAGCATTAAAGATGAAAAGGGGGACAGCACCTCCGATGAAGATGAAATTAAGGCAATCATTAGAAATTACTTTGCCCAATTATATGGCAATAAATACACCGATTTAGGAGAAATGGATGAATATATACAAAAATACAAACTGCCTAGACTAACAGAAGAGGAAATAGAATTCTTAAATAATCCCATATCAGAAATTGAAATCCAACAAGCCATCAAAGAACTTCCTAAGAAAAAATCCCCAGGGCCTGATGGATTCACCTGTGAATTCTATCAAACATTCAGAGAACAGTTAATCCCAATACTATACAAACTATTTGACATAATAAGCAAAGAGGGAGTTCTACCAAACTCCTTTTACGACACAAACATGGTACTGATTCCAAAACCAGGCAGGTCAAAAACAGAGAAAGAAAACTATAGGCCAATCTCCCTAATGAATATAGATGCAAAAATCTTAAATAGGATACTAGCAAAAAGACTCCAACAAGTGATCAGAAGGATCATTCACCATGATCAAGTAGGATTCATACCAGGGATGCAGGGCTGGTTCAACATTAGGAAAACCATCCACATAATTGACCACATCAACAAGCAAACTAGCAAGAACCACATGATTATCTCAATAGATGCAGAAAAAGCCTTTGATAAAATACAACACCCATTCCTATTAAAAACACTAGAAAGCATAGGAATAGAAGGGTCATTCCTAAAAATAATAAACAGTATATATATAAAACCAACAGCTAATATCATCTGCAATGGGGATAAACTAGATGCACTCCCAATAAGATCAGGAGTGAAACAAGGATGCCCATTATCACCTCTACTGTTTGACATTGTACTAGAAACACTACCAGTAGCAATTAGAGAAGATAAAGGAATTGAAGGCATCAAAATAAGCAAGGAGGAGACCAAGTTATCACTCTTTGCGGATGATGGTCTACTTAAAGAATCCTAGAGGTTCAACCAAAAAGCTAATTGAAATAATCAACAACTTTAGCAAAGTTGCAGGATACAAAATAAACCCACATAAATCATCAGCTTTTCTATATATCTTCAACACAGCTCAGCAGCAAGAACTAGAAAGAGAAATCCCATTCAAAATCACCTTAGACAAAATAAAATACCTAGGAATCTACCTCCCAAGACAAACACAGGAACTATATGAACACAACTACAAAACACTCGCCACACAACTAAAACTAGACTTGAGCAAATGGAAAAACATTAACTGCTCATGGATAGGACGAGCCAATATAATAAAAATGACCATCCTACCCAAACTTATTTATCTATTTAGTGCCATACCCATTGAACTACCAAAATACTTCTTCACTGATTTAGAAAAAACCATAACAAAGTTCATTTGGAAGAACAAAAGATCAAGGATATCCAGGGAAATAATGAAAAAAAACACATATGATGGGGGTCTTGCAGTCCCTGACCTAAAATTATATTACAAAGCAGCAGTCATCAAAACAATTTGGTACTGGCTAAGAAACAGAAAGGAAGATCAGTGGAATAGACTGGGGGAAAGCGACCTCAGCAAGACAGTATACGATAAACCCAAAGATCCCAGCTTTTGGGACAAAAATCCACTATTCGATAAAAACTGTTGGGAAAATTGGAAGACAGTGTGGGAGAGACTAGGAATAGATCAACACCTCACACCCTACACCAAGATAAATTCAAAATGGGTGAGTGACTTAAACATAAAGAAGGAAACCATAAGTAAATTGGGTAAACACAGAATAGTATACATGTCAGACATTTGGGAGGGGAAAGGCTTTAAAACCAAGCAAGATATAGAAAGAATCACAAAATGTAAAATAAATAATTTTGACTACATCAAACTAAAAAGCTTTTGTACAAACAAAACCAATGTAACTAAAATCAGAAGGGAAACAACAAATTGGGAAAAAATCTTCATAGAAACCTCTGACAAAGGTTTAATTACTCATATTTATAATGAGCTAAATCAATTGTACAAAAAATCAAGCCATTCTCCAATTGATAAATGGGCAAGGGAAATGGATAGGCAGTTCTCAGATAAAGAAATCAAAACTATTAACAAGCACATGAAGAAGTGTTCTACATCTCTTATAATCAGAGAGATGCAAATCAAAACAACTCTGAGGTATCACCTCACACCTAGCAGATTGGCTAACATAACAGCAAAGGGAAGTAATGAATGCTGGAGGGGATGTGGCAAAGTAGGGACATTAATTCATTGCTGGTGGAGTTGTGAACTGATCCAACCATTCTGGAGGGCAATTTGGAACTATGCCCAAAGGGCGACAAAAGAATATATACCCTTTGACCCAGCCATAGCACTGCTGGGTCTGTACCCCAAAGAGATAATGGACAAAAAGACTTGTACAAAAATATTCATAGCTGCTCTCTTTGTGGTGGCCCCAAACTGGAAAACAAGGGGATGCCCATCAATTGGGGAATGTCTGAACAAACTGTGGTATATGTTGGTGATGGAGTACTACTGTGCTAAAAGGAATAATAAAGTGGAGGAGTTCCATGGAGACTGGAACAACCTCCAGGAAGTGATGCAGAGCGAGAGGAGCAGAACCAGGAGAACATTGTACACAGAGACTAATACACTGTGGTATAATCGAACGTAATGGACTTCTCCATTAGTGGTGGTGTAATGTCCCTGAACAACTTGCAGGGATCCAGGAGAAAAAAAAAACACCATTCATAAGCAAAGGATAAACTATGGGAGTGGAAACACCGAGGAAAAGCAACTGCCTGAATACAGAGGTTGAGGGGACATGACAGAGGAGAGACTCTAAATAAACACTCTAATGCAAATACTCTCAACAAAGCAATGGGTTCAAATCAAGAAAAAAAAACTATAGTGATTAAAATAGTGGAAGATATAAATTGTGATAGATATAAGAGAGGGTGAGTAAATTTGACCACAGAAAATATGTTTCACTACAGTGTCTTGGTTTTAAATCAAATATAAGGTGGTCGCCAGGGAAATATTCCCAATTATTCCAATACCCAAGTCAACTGAGTTTTATAGAGATTTTTAATTAATAATATAATGAGGAATTAGAGAAAGAGAGAAAGAGTAGGAAAGAAATAATTATGAAGGGCCTCAAGCCAATATGGCCTAGACCTGAGTCTTAAGAGAGAATCAGTCAGTCAGTCTTTTAACACTCACCACAAGGTCTGCCTAAACAAGGATTCTAGTGACACCAGGCCAGCTCCATCTCAGCTGACTTCACCAGAGAGAGCTCCAGCAAGACCTCCTTAGAGATTGTCCTCCAAGAGCTTCCCTTCTCCAGAGCCTCTCTCAAGAGATTCTTCCCAAGCGATCCTCATCAGAGATCCTCCAGAAGGATTTCTCCAAAAGGATATATCCTCAAGAGATTCTGCTTTTTCTTATATAGGAGTTTTTCTCCCATGTCACCTCCCCTAAGTCCCTACATCTGCCAATCACTGTAGACGCTTTCCAAAGGACTGCCCATCTAAATTCCTGCTAAGTCGACCAATCTTCTCAGTAAGTCTGAATCAGAAAAAATGCTGCCGTGTCAACCAATCTCCTCAGTAAGTCTGAATGAGAGAAAACACAGCTGAGTCAACTAATCTCATCAAGAGAAAACTTGCCCAACCCTTTTAGGTACCCAGCATCCCATTGTATCAATTCTAAAAACAGGCCTGGCTCAAAGAACTCCTTGCCTTATTATAAGCATGGGTCCAAGTACTTTCATTGTTTAGCAAGGAGGTTTTTTTTTTCCCTTAAAGCAGTCTTAAGTATGGTTGGAGTAGAGGTCCTCCCATTTCTGATCCTGGTGAGTTCTCACATCAAAATGGGGACTGTTTCTCAGTAGGGAATTTGTTCCAATTAAGAATTCCCTGATGGGGAAATTTTTAACATTCACAAGTCTGAGAGATTTCAAGATTTACAATACATAGATACATACAATAGCCATGTCTAATAAATCCATGTTTGCAAATTCACAGACATTTGGCTAAGAATGAATCCATAGGAAATGTTATGGAGGGGATAATTGTTTTCTTATTTTAATTAGAAATATCTGGGGATCCCTTTGAAATGCGAGACTCTATGATTCTATGAATAGAGTTTATGGTGAAAGCAAATAGTATGTCCAGGAGTGAAGTCATGGGAGAAATGAAAAGGTAGGGATTTGTGGGGAATTTCAGAATTAAAGATTGTAGAGGGAGAATTGTTCCAATTGATACTGAGATTTAAGATGTGGTCTCCAATGACTCCAGTTGACTAAGGTATAGTTCAGATTGAAGTCTTGAAAGCTATGAAAACTAAGCAACTATGAAGGCAAAACACTTTATAAACATACCCATATAATTTTCTGATACATATAGAGTGAGATTTAATCATAAAGTTTCTTGGAATGATTGCTGTGACTACAATAGAGAGGAAAACAGAACTGGGAAGAGGGAAATTGAATGATTTTCTCTATGAAAAATGTCCAAGAACCCATGAACAAAGACCTTGATAGATTGATGCCATTATATATTTTGACAAGACAGTGGTCTGGCTGAGTATCCTCAAATATCTTTACGAATGTTAGACTAAAAGCTTTTTGGTTATAAATTTAATTTTTTTACCATTGGGCTCTTCTTCAGTTTCTACAGTTAGTTGTATTTGATACTCTTTAAATAAGCTTTTCATTTGAGAAGTAGATTCTATAAATAAAGTTTAGGGCAGCATTTGGCCACATTCTAAATGCTATCTGCCTTTTTAAAAATTTGTATTCATTAAAAAATCTTCCTTCTTTGTTTTATTTTTGAATATTTTTTGAATCAGAAGATACAGTTCAACATAATGGATGACAGAAAGTCAAGAAGTTTCTCCTTTATAAACATGCTCTCTGTCATGGGAAAGTCACTTGAAGTCAGTGCTCTGTGAACATTTGTAAGGTTATCAGTTGACTATAAGTTGCTCTTCCACACTATGATGGGAGTTTCTTTACTGGGAAATCTCCACACTGATAAAATCATATATCTGAATAATAACAAGAAGAAAAATTGTGGAATTAATTCATGAGAAGAATGGCATTTCTATGTTTGTAATTAAAGTGTCCCATTTCTTTAAAAAATATTCCTTTTAAAGAAGTTTTAGGAACTGATGCAGAGTAAAATGAGCAGAAACAAGAGAACATTATTCACAGAAAGTGAAACATTGTGGAACAACACAATATAATGGATTTTGCTAATACAAAACAATTGCAAGAGACTTATGAGAAAGGATGCTATCCACCTCGAAAGGAAGAACTGTGGGAGTAGAAACACAGAAGAAAAATAAATGACATCATTTGTTTATATGCATATATGATTTGGGGCTTCAGTTTTAAAAGACTGCTCTATGGCAAAAATGAGTAATATAGAAATAGGTATAAGTGATAACATTTTTATAACCCAGTGGAAGTTCTTATTGGTTCTGCGGGGGGAGGGAAGAAAAAGGGGAGGGAAAGAAAATAAAATGTGTAAACATGGAAAATATTTTAAAAATGAAAAATGAAAAAAGAAATAATTCCTTTAAAATGTCTTTTGTTTAGTCACATATGCACAGAGGATATGAATAATTATAATTTAGCAACAGAAAATTGACCATGGACTTATCAAGAACTCTAAGTGTTATGTTCAGGCAGATTCTGTCTCAACTAATGATGTTACTATAAACATCACTTCATTTGCAGTTTCTTACAGTTATTCACACTTTAAAAGATAGCATTAGTTTGCCATATGAAGCTACCTATTGATATTGAACATACAACTTTTCTATTTTAGAAGAACAATTTGAAAATCAGGAAAGAGATCATTCAAAATTATATGATTTTCTTCTTCTTTTTTTAAAAACCCTTAGCTTCCATTTTGGAATCAATTCTGTGTATTGATTCTAAGACAGAAAAATGGTGAGGGCTAGGCAATGGGGGTTAAGTGACTTGCACAGGGTCACACAGCTGGGACGTGAATGATTTTTCTTCTAATGAATTTACATAGTGGTATCAAGGCTAAATCTACTCCATGTCCATGAAAGACACACTAAACTTCATGTCTTAATTGCTACAAAGGAAATAAGTGGGTATATATAAAGCAAAAAAAAAATAGTTAACAAAAGAAAAAATGAGTATATTTGAAGAAAGAAACACCACATTAACAATTACACCCTCAGTGAATTTTCCAAATGACTAAGTTTTCATTGCTGGATTTTAGATACAGAAGAATTTCAGTATTTTAAATATTAAAGAGGCAATTTATCCAAACTGAGAAATGTTTGAGTTAGCTGAACATACTGTATTTAGCAAAGAGTAATACTTTGAACAAAATGAGAACATAATTTGGATCAGAAATGAATGGACTGAGATGTTGGTCAATTCTACATTCAGAGCAGTGCTCAAAATATGTTGCACAGCAGAACATGTAGTATGATATATTATGAGTAGCCATGGTAAACATAGATATCACAAGAAATAAAAATATAAATTATGCTTTTAAATTCTATATTTATAATTAAAATCCTGCCATGTTTTTCCATAGTGTTATAAGAAAAAAATAGGGAAACTTTTTGGCACAATGGAAAGGAAAATGGGCTAGATCCTGAGTTCTAGTCCTGGCCTTCTAGCTAAAGTTTATGTTGTGTTTTAAATATTTGTAAATCACTGAATATGAGTTGTTGTTGTTGTTGTTTTTGGCAACTCACAACAGGCTTATGAGGTAAGAGCTGGAATTTTTATTATCTTCATATAGAAATGAAGAGGGGGAAGCTGAATAGCTCAGTAGATTTAGAGCCAGGCCCAGAGATGGGAGGTCCTGGGCTCAAATCTGGCCTCAGACACTTCCCAGCTGTGTGACCCTGGGCAAGTCACTTGACCCCCATTGCCTAGCCCTTACTACTCTTCTGCCTTGGAGCCAATACATAGCATTGACTCCAAGATGGAAAGTAAGGGTTTAAAAAAAAAGAAATGAAGAAACTTGATAAGTGATTTATCCAATGTTACATAGCTGGTAACTGACCCAGAGTCAGGAAGAGTAGACTTCCTGAGTTCAAATATGGCCTCAGATACTAGCTGTGTGACCCAAGGCAAGTCACTTAACTCTGTTGGCTTCAGTTTCTTCATTTGTAAAATGAGCTAGAGAAGAAAATGGCAAAACATTCCAGGACCTTTGCCAAAATATCTCCAAATGGGATCATGGAGAGTTCGACATAATTTAAAAGTGACCGAATACACACATACCACTTTATCAATTGGGAAACAGAACCAGGGAAAGTAAATTCCTTGTGTGTATTCTGTTTTCTCAAAGTAGGTTTTTGTTATTTGTATAATCTCTTTTGAAGTAAATTAAATTTTGAAGAGAGAAAATGGACCCTTAGTTTAAAAATAAAATTATCAGAAATATATTTGCTAATGCCCTATGGTGGTATGCAGTTAATTCTGGATTCTTGAAGACTATGCTAATGGAGTATATGCTCTGGCAGATGCTAACAATCAAGAAGGGATGATTCCTATATATTTGTTACCTAAGGATTAACAATTGTTTTCAAAGAGACTCATCCCCAGAGGATTGACCTCTGTATGATATACTATTTTGGCCACATAAATTCATTATGATGGTTATAACCCATGCCAATGGAATGTACTCCCATGCCATCCTAATGAATTAATGGATCCTTGAATTAGAATATGTCACACTCATTTTTGCCTTTGCTTTATGAATTGAGTAAAGATATTAATAACATATGGATATATTATCAATAGAATGACTCAATCAATAGACTATTTTAGGAGAAATGTGAAAAATAAATTTATGTCTGCTGCCTCCAGTATTGTTTATTTATTATTCAGTAACCAATAATGATTGAAATTAAAATATGAGGTTTTAAATTTGAGCTCAGGATGATCCAGAAAACAATAAAGAGATTCATAATCAGCCATGTTATGAAAAATTTAAACTATCTTTTCACTCATTCATTCAGAGAGATGATAAAAGAATTTAAGAAGAGGTGTCAAGATTTTTTAATTTCCAAATGTCAGGGAAGGGAAAATAGTCACCTAAATACTTACTACTGCTTATTGATAAAACTTCTCTCCTAGACATCAGCATATTTTATTAATAACTAGGTAACATAATGACTAGAACACTAGACCTGTACTTGAAAAGAATGAGTTAATATCTGGCCTTCCATATTTATTAGCTAGATGACCCTAGGTAAGTCAAGTAACCTGTCTATCTGTTTCCTCATCTGCAAACTAGTGAAGATTATAGCAGCTATCTCTCAGTGTTGTTATAAGGATTAAACGAGAGAATATTTATAAAGTATTTTGCAAACCATAAAGGCTATGTCAATCTTAGTTATTATTTTGTTCACATACATATTTAGATACTCCTTTGAAGAATCTCAGAAGATTTTTGAGTATAGATAAAAGGTGCCAATCAACTTATTTAAATTAAGAAATAATTTTTACCCTAAGGATCATATGGCAGGGTATTAATTAATTAATTAAACTATTCAACAAGTATTTTAACCCTTTATATTTTTTATTCACCATGTTTCACCTATTGTTCCTCCTTAGTTGTGGTTACAGCTGCATCAAGCATCCAGTAAACTGGAGAAGCTTGATAGAATACCACTTCTGTTCCATTAAATCGGGTACCCTGATTATATCTAAATATTATGACTTTCCATATTCATAAAAGATAACTTACTTTATTTTGTAATTTAAGACAATCTGATTTTTGCCTATTTTTAGGCAAAAATCAGATTGTCCATATTGTCCAAATATATATATATATGTACATATATATATATATGTCTTTATATCCCAACTAAAAATGGATTATCATCAAACATGTCCTCATCTTTTCATCTTACTTTAATTTTCACGACACACCATTAGCATGTTTTGAGAATCATACTTTAGCAAGCTGATTTGGATAACAAAAAGATGCAGTAGAGGTCAGGAGGAAGGAGATGGGCATGACAAAAAAGTAATTTTTCCCTCGTAGCCACATTACTCTATTCAAGGCCATACTTAACAGTTTTATGTAGTTACCTTACTTGTAGAAGTTGAGAGAACCTGACTTGCAGGATCATAAAGTCTGGGGTTTTATGGTGATTGATAGAATAAAATAGGACTGCTAATTCAGGATGTGCAATGTGGCATAACTCCAAAAGAGCAGGCTGAGGGGCGGGATGCAGTACAGTTGCTGGGCAATAAGCCAGTTCACAGCATCATTGTAATTGCAGATGAAATAATAATTATTTGAGATAGCTTGCTAATCAGTGAAACCATGGAAGAGGCTGCTGACAAGCGCTATCGAGGTAATTAAGGTGAAGCATTGAATTTGCATAAATTTACACTTTGATCATTGTTCGCAAGATACCCTCTCTAGAAATAGACTTGGCTGGTTTCAAGATGAGCACTAAATCAAAGTAGAGGGAAGAAATAACTGCAAAACATCAATAATGCTTACAAAATACAGGATCCACCTCACGCAGGCAATTATCGAAAGAATCTGTTGTTCTTAATCAGAAGATCATGCTCAACTTATTTTCACTTCGTAAATATTATTAATTAACATATGCTATCTGCATCTGTGCATCTTTAATTAAATGCTAAAATGTATTTAAGGTAGAAACTTTGAAAACATAATGTTTTATGCTACTTGAACTTCTTCCTAAATTCTCATTGCAGAAAGAGTACTCAGTACAGTAATCTTTCATGACCAAATACACTTCATAGCTCTCTTTTCATTTTGGCTATTTCTAATAATACCAGGGGCCCAGAGACAGGAATAAGGAGTTACCTTCTTTAAATAGACAAATCAGTTCACTACGAGAGGTTATAATCCCCAAAACGTCAGCCATTTTTATTTCTCTAAGCTTCTACTATCCCTGTGAGGAAAGAATATGTTATTCCTAAGTCCCTATTGGTGAACCTAAGGCATATGTGCCAAAGTGGGTCACTCCCTTCCCCTTCTCCACTGGGCCTGAGGATATTTTTTCACATCATTTGCCCCTCTGATCAGCTGTCCAATGGGAGCACTTCCTCCCTCTCCTGCTTGGGTAAGGGGGTGGCTCAATTGAAGCATGAGGGTGTAGTTTGGGCATTTGGTCTTGAAAAGATTCACCATCACTGTCCTAAGGCTCCCTGCTGACAAACTGGACTTCTTGCCAAATTTTTGAAACTTTTCTAATAAGGTGATTCTAATTTTCAACAAAACACAATAGACATGGGCCAATCAAATTACTCTGATCAATAAAGATATCATAAAACTGATACCTTAAGTGATCACTTTCTCTTTCCCACCCTACATTTCCATTCATATGTATTAGTAGTATACTTAAAATTTGGGTTGGTTTATATTTTTCCCTTATTCCCCAGAATTAAGCTATTTAATTTCTCAAACAGCTCAGTACCTGTGCTTTTTTCTCCTTGTTTAAACAGAAAGCGGTAGAAGAATCTTTTTATTTTGGAGAATGGAAGTGGCAATCAAGAGGGCATTGAACTAAAATGTATATGAAACATGGCATTCTAGGTGTATTGGTGAAACAAGAAGGAGGAAAAAATCTCCTTTTTCTAAAAGTCTCCATGTACAAAGAAAGACATTATTGGAGGGGAGCCCATGATAGCTTCCCAGAGAAAATTCTAGCAATTGGGTGGCAATTTTATTAGGCAGCATTGAAGAAAGGAAAAAAGATTCTGTATAAAGTATACCATATTGAATAGAAGTTCCTCTCTGTAATTTGTGGCATGGAAGGAATGCTCACAAAGGGACTGCTACATTTGTGATAAGCTGTCTTTGTACTGGGATTATTGTGTCTAGGTTTTTTTATTCTTTTGCATGTTATCCGCAGAGCAAACCTACAATGTCTTTTTCTAAGGTGACACATTTATGATTTCCCACTTTTGGGTAGTTCTAAGAAAAGGAACATAAGCCTTAACTATCTGGATTGTCATGCATGCTATTTTGATGTCATCAAAGCATCCCCTGGGAGAACAATGACAGTCTTTGGGAGCCCTCTACCCTGGGAAATGAACCCCTTGATCTCACTGCGTTCATAATCTTCAGGAGCTTAGAAGAAAAACTGTCATCAAACAGAAACACAGTTTTATGCCAGGGTAATTTTGGTAAAAAAAGAGGTAAGAATAAGTGGAGAACTGGTCACCGGGGTAAGTGAAACAGAAGAAATTTCTGAAAATATAATCTCTTTGAACATAAAATAGGGAAGCTGCCCAGAAAACAATCTGATATGTTTGACTGCAATTTCCATTTTTGCTTCAACACACTTCTTTAAATATAATTCTTTAAAATTGTATGAGATATTAAACCATCTCTGAAGACTGTCTCCCAGAAGCTCTAGCTCTTGGTTCTTGTTATATTGTGGGGTGCTTTGAGGGGACACCATAAGAGCCTGTTTTCTGGGTATGCATTTGTGAGCATAATAACAGTACTGGGCCTTGCCTAGGTCCATATTTATCAACTGCCAAGCTTCCAGGATCTCACTATTTATGATCTCACAAATCATTTAACCTCCATGGGCCTCAGTTTCTTTATGTGTAAAATGAGATTGGATCATATGCCTTTGATGTCCCCCAAACTCTAGAATTATGATCCTTTAAGCTTTGGCATTTCTTATAAATATTTCTTTATAGTCATAGAGAAAAATGACCATTATCCCTGATTTCTGACTTTTCAATTTTGCCTATTGTCTTTTCAAAGTAAAGTGTTCATGATGCAAATTAAAATAGATACATTTTAAAAACTGAGTTTTAAAAAATTAAAATGATGAAAGATGACACATCCATTCTCTTTATATAGACTCTCTTCTAGCAGAAATTGACAATTCTATGTGTAATGATAGGGGCAGCTAGTTGACACAATAGGTTGATCACAAAGACTCGAATCAGGAAGAGATGAGTTCAAATTTGGCCTCAGGTGCTATCTATGTGACCCTGGGTTACCCTTAACTTTGTTTACCCCAGTTTCCTCATACATAAAATGAGCTGGAGAAGAAAATGGAAAAACACACCAGGATCTTTGTCAAGAAAATTCAATGTGGTCATGAAGACTTGGACACTATTGAAATAACTGAATAACAATGATGGCAACAACTGAATATGAATAAACAACATATGTTTAATGGTAGGAAGACCATTTTGGCCAATAGGTAGAAGACATAGATTGTATCACACATGTAAAACCCAATGGGATTGTGCTCCAGTTATGGGAGGGGAATGGGAAGAGGGGAGGGAAAGAACATGAATCTTGTAACCATGGAAAAATACTCTAAAATCAACTAATTAAATAAAATTTTTTAAAATGTCATAGATTGTAGTTCTGGTTCTTATATTAAATGGTTATGTAAACTAGGAAAAGTCACTTAAACATTTTTAGATTTCAGTTTCCTTGTCTCCCTAATGAGGTAGGTGAGAAATAAGGCTCCTTCTAACTCTAAAATTGTAGAATTCTATGATTTAACTTCTCGTAGTTTATTGGACAGTCTGGTGTGATGGAGGTAGGATAGAGAAGGAGAAGAAAGAACAGAAAGGATATTGTTGGAATAGTCTTGGCATTGGTGATGTGGACTGAGATGATAGTGGTGGTAGCAGGAATGCAAAAGAGAGGATAAAAGATAACTTAGGAAGATTGAATATGATTTTGTGTTTAAAAGATGTGAGGAATTATAATTCCAGGATTTTTATCTGTGTGGACAAGGAAGAGAAGCTGTCTAGGTTTCTGGTCTTCAAAATGAGGCTGAGAGTTTTATTAGATCCATGGCCGGGCCCAAATAGCTGTAAGTAACCAAAAAGAGGGTAAGAAGACCTCCACTCCCTCTGCAATAGCCAATCATGGAATTTGTATCCTCCTTTATCCTCCAACATTCTCTCATGCTGTGCTCTCCCTCAATCTCTCAGAGCAATTATAAGGTAAACTAAAAGTTATTCATAGTGACTCTAGTGGTGCCATTGGAAAAATGCTATCCCCACTCCCTGTGCTCTGATCCATGAGTAAAAACCCTATTTCTTCCCTTTTCCTTTTGGGTAGGATATAGAGAGTGGTATAGGATGAGGAGATATGGATGCATTATGCCTGGATGGTGGATAGCATTATATTTATCTTTCTCTCTAACTCTTCCCCACCTCATCATCCAAATTTACATATTACTGTCTAGGAGACAATTCTTCTAAACACCTAGATTTTCACAAGATTAGTGAATCCCTATTTTCCTTTATTCCAAATCTACATAAACAATCATTTTTTAACTTTTTAATTCTATCTCTACATCTCTAATATCCATTTCCTTTTCTAGGTGGACTAGTGGATAGAGTACTGGACTTAGAGTCATAGGAAATGTAAGTTTGAATTTGGCTTTAGACATTTATTAGCCACATGATGCTGGGCCAGTCACTTAGCATCCTTTGACCTCATTTTTTGTAACTATATCAGTCTAGGGCAGTAATGGTGAATATCTTATTTTATTTTTATTTTTTATTCATTTAAACTCTTACCTTCTGTCTTAGAGTCAATCCTTTGTATTGGTTCCAAGAGAGAAGAGTGGTAAGGGCTAGACAATAGGAGTTAAGTGACTTGCCCATGGTCACACAACCAGAAAGTGTCTGAGGTCAGATTTGAATCTAGGACCTCTTGTCTCTAGGTCTGGATCTCAATCCACTGAGCCACCCAGCTGCCCACAGATAGTGAATCTTTTAGAGGCTGAGTGCCCAAACTGTATCCTCATGATGCATATGAACTTCCCACCATTTCCCAGAAAGATGATGGAAGAAGCTCTCCCATTGTGTTGCTGGGCAGAGGGGCCAGTGATGAGAGAAATGTCCTGAGGCATAAATGGCAAGGGAGAGAGGAACATCCCCCTCATGCATATGTTCCATAGGGTTGCTAACCCAGGTCTAGGGAGTTCCAGTGAAGAAACATCCTTTATTAATTCAGATTAACAGTTATTCTACAGTTTAAAGACTTATAGAGTTGCTTGGGCCCTTAGAGACACTGACTCAAAGAGTTACATAGCTAGGATGTGTCACAGTCATAACAATTTTTTTTTAACTTCAAGATCAACTACTTATCCACTATACCATACTGCCTCCTAAAGACCCTTGGTGATTACTGAAATTAAATTAAATGAAAATAATCACTATTTCAGTTTAGTATGCTTAATTTTTAAGAGTTTGAAAAAACATTTAATTTTTAAAATTGAGTTCAAGATAACATTGGAAGAAAGCATTCAGGCTTAGATATTTTAATAAATAGCTGATATTCTAGACGTGGTTCTGCCAACATGGAAGAACTGGAATACGAAATTTAAAAAAAAAATTAAAATCTTAGAGAGAAACTAATATTCCATTTTAGTTCATGGTACATTAATAATTAGAGTGGTTCTGAATTAATTGAAGAGGTCAAAGAATTTGAAGGAATTTAAAAGGTAGGAGTAAGAATTAATAGATTGGAGGATAGAGTTGAGCTCTAAAAATGTCTTGCTAGATGAATGATGAGATGAATCTAGTAAGATAAATTATTAATAGAGATAAATGTAAATTCCAACACGGGTTCAACAAGTCAATAGCTCAAGTATAGGATAGGTGAACTATATGACTACAACTCATGAAAAGAAGATTTGTGGGTTAAAATACATTTTAATTTAATTTGAGTCAATTATGTGATAGCTAATGCAAATCACTTTTATTGAGAGGGTTAATGTCCAGACCATGGAAGGTGATAGTTGGATTGTACACTCTTGATCAGACTACGCATGAAGTGGACACCACATCTTAGCAAGAACATTGATTAACTAGTGATATCCATGGGGTAGATTGACTAAGGTGGGTTGAAGAAGGTTGGGATCTTTTTGCTATATGTTTTTCTTCCCTTCTTCCCAGATTGTAGAATGGAGCCTGGAACTGTTTTCCATTGGTATAGAGAATATCTTGTGAGAGAAAGTTCTTCTATCAATGAAGACTGGCACTATTCTTCAACACACATATACTCATATTATGTATTATACATTTATTCATAATATATAATTTAGAATATATAGTTATATACAATAATATTAATAAAATAACTTAATTAATAATAGCTAACATTTATGTAGAACTTATTAAATTATGTAGAACTTATTAAATTACAGGCATCTCACTAAATTCCTTATAATTGTTATCTCATTTGATCCTCAAATGTGCAATTATCCTTATTTTGCAGATGAGGAAACTGAGGCAGACACAAGTTATATGATTTGTTTGGCTAGTAAATAAGTATATAATGACATATTTGAACTCAGGCCTTCCTGACTCCAGACCTGGTAAGTTATCCACTGTGCCACATAGCTTCCATGTGTGTGTGTGTGTGTGTGTGTGTGTGTGTGTGTGTGTGTGTGTGCAAATGGGTACAAATCCAGACAAAGAGGGAGAGGAAGAAAGGGAGAGAAACAAAGAGAGAGAAATTAATAGGCATGTTATATTTATCTTCAAGTATTTTAAAGGTTTTTTTTTCTGGAAAAAACAGGGTTAAACTAATTTTATTTGTTCCCTGAAGGTAGAACTAAGAATTATGTGCAAAAATTTTAGAAGCAGATTTTAGTTTGAGATAAGCAAAAGTATACAAACAGAGTCATTGAAAACAGAAAAATTGGATTTAGTGAGATTTTTTTCACTGTAAGTCTTTAAACAGATGCTTAGTGACCATTAATGACTTTGCAAGGGGGACTCCTCTTCATGCATAAGTTGGTTTTGATAACTACTGAGGTCTTTTCTAGATCTTAAACCTCTGTGTTTCTGTAATATATTTTATTCAGTTAGAAGTCGCTTTTTTTTTTTTTGGCATCTAATTACATGCCCTACACAAATCTAAGCATTGTTGGCAAACACAAGTATAAAACAGTCCCTGCAAACCTTTTTTTCAGAAGGCAAGATTTAGAGAAAAGAAAAAATATCATTTATGTATGCAACGGGAACTGGAAAACATAATAAATGCCATGTGAATCAGAAAGTGATTATAGAGTTTAGAGTTGGTAGATAGTTTAGAAATGATCTAATACACCGACCCCAATGCTCCCTGCTTCCTGACCCCTAGCATTGGACAAAGAAAGTAATAAGGCCCAAAGAGAGAAATTGACTTGCCTAAGGCAAGATAAGGACAGAACCAGGATTTTGTACTTAGGTGCTATAAATCCAAATTCACTGCCCTTTTCTTTACACCACATTGCCTGGCTCAGATAGTATTCGGACTCCCTAGATTATAGGTTCAAGAGGACTGTACTAATGAGGGTCAGCTTCATGGAGAAAGGACTGATTTGCTGAGTCAACAAGCCTGTCTTGGGGGAGAGAGATTGTCATGTACTGTGCAGATCAGATCTCCTCCCTTGAACACCTCCTCCCTTTAGACCCTGATGGAGAGAGCTTGAGATACCAAAATCCCCTGGAATAGCAACCTCCCTCAGATCAACAACCTTACTTCTGACCCTGCATCCACTGCCCTTGTTGAAGGGGATGGCTTCTATGGAGAAGGGGCCAGCTGTCCCTGCCATCAATAGCATTAACCACCAATCTACTGCTGAATAACTGCTACCAGCTGGCAGGTAAGGCCAAGATCCTGGGCATAGCAGTGTCTCTCAGAAAGACATCCTTCCATTCTACTTGGCTCCCACAGCCATCATCCTTGAGTAAAACTTTATGAAGATAGGACCTAATGCCTATCTGTGTAGGTGTTGGCTATTGCCCCTAACTCCTCAGCAGCCACAACTACTAAAGACCTGGAAAAAGAAATAATCACCACCATAATCCTTGGTAGTTCCAAATGGTCCAGAAGATGATTTAGTTTTTATCAGTGTTAATGACATTAAAGAAGATGAATTGCTATCTGCTTTTCTGCTTCCCCTAAGGGCCATTGGAAATGTCTATGTGCCTTAAGGCTAAAATAGCAACTATAGGAACTCTTTGAGAACATATCCTGTTTAGCTTTTCTATTTCCATTGTGAGAATATCTTGAGGATTAAGTAAAATTTGGAGAGACAGAAAAAAGAGGGCTCCATTAAAAACAGGGGATATAGTATGAGAAAAGTATGAACAGGAAAATGAACATGGTATATATTCTAGAGAAACTAAAGACAATAGTAGTCCTCTGCTATAGAAGGATGGTGTTTGAGAATAGTGGGGCATTAGATTAAATGCATAGTGATTTCAGTAATAAAATGCATGAGTCCTCCTGATTAACTATATTAAACATATTTTATATCCTTAGCCCTTTCGATATTCCCACAATCCCTATATACAATAGCTCTCTGGGCAATATCTGCATTCAGTATATTATGTAAAAAGTACATCTTGGTGTTCTATTGATTTGAATGACCATTCCATAAAAACTCCAGTAAATGCGTTTGGAAAAAGAAATACTAGTCAGATCTATGTTAGAGCAACAGAACAATCTTCTATTATCTACTCAGTGGGATAATATACTGGCTAAGTATTGGAAGCGGCAGATGTATTTTACAAAAGAAACAAAAGGAAAAACCTCATATATAAATTGAACTCATAACATTTTTTAAAACTCATAATATAATCAAGGAGATTTGGAGACAGGAAGAAGTATTGACCAAATCATAGGTCTCCATTTACTTATTCCATGTTTTGGGGTATGATGTAATGTCACATTCAAATGAAGGCTGATGTAAATGTCATATTGCAGTGCCATCAATACATTTATATGAGTATATGACGATTATTATATAATTGTATTAGTTTCATTTCCAATAAGGGAATTTCTGATTCTGAAATGACATTTCTGTTTGATATAAGCCTTGCAAATCAAATAAAGTTGATATATATTCTATATCCTTAGGACCTAACACAGTGCTTGACATATAATATGTGCTTAATAAATTCTTGTTGATTGATAATTCATTACCAATTTATTATATGCCCAGATTTATTAGAAGAATAAAATAAAATAAATTTTTCCTTTTCCTAGAAGACATTTGACATTAATTACCAACTGTAATTCTGTAAAGGATCAGTTAAGCATTCCTTTACCCTCACCTGTCAATACTGGTTTTATTATTGATTCCTACTCAACAGAGTACTTTCTGTACTGTAGGGAAACTTTCAGTTTTGAATTTTTATTTTTCATATCATCCATATTTATAGTATGAAACATAAGGTTTTGAAACTTTTAATCATATTCTTAGCTGTTGATATGCAGAACAGGGATAATATTCTTTCCTTGTAGAACCTGAAAATCTATTTAAAAAAACACCGAAACTTGTTAAAGTAGATGTAAGATTAAGTAATGAAATATGCACAAAAATGTTTGGAAAAAGTTTGCTATTTCTTTGCATTTTCTAGGAAAATTTATATCAAAGGGTGCAGGACTCACTTAGAGAAAAACTTTATTTAAAACAAATTAGTCTCTGTTTTCCTGAAGTGAAGGATAGGGATTATCTCCAACTCTCATCTTTCAATTCCTTTCTTCTCTTCTAGAGTATTACTTTCCCAGAAAGGAATATCAACCTGAGACTCCAAAACAATGTTTTAGTATGTCTGGACCTCAGTCCCATGCTACTTCCATTCCCAATTTTACTCCTCAATGAACAAACAAGGAACTTGGGCCAAGAACTCCCAGTGGTCCTCAAACCTGAATTTGAGAGGAAAGACTTAACTAGTTTGTCCATATTTGAAACTGTTACAAATTCCACCATAATGTCATTGTCCATAACCCAGCACAAGGGTTATTCATTAGGGAACGTGAAACTGTGCCACTGGGCTGAGTTTCTAATACGAATGCTATCTCTGCAGTTCGTCATGTGTTAACTCTAGAATACATTACACTCAAAGGCAAGGTAAATCTCATTTTATAGGTTTAACTGGAAAGCCATTACAACTTTCAGGAAAATGATGTTAAATGAATGATTTCTCAGAAATCCGAAGACTTGGCCTCTTGAATAGGTCTGTCCTTACATAGAACAAAGTAGTGCTTTTGAGAAACGAACTCTCCACAAGCTTAAACCTTATTACTGTGGCCATGATGAATGGAAGAACAACACAATGGGTGATTTACTTCAGAAGCAAAGGGGAAGACACCCTGAAAAGAATATTCATTCACATTTCCATAGTTCTTTAAAGTTTAGAAATCAGCCACCCTCCAACAATTTTGTGAGCTAGCTAATGGGATTATAGATTTAGAGCTTTGAAAGGGTCTTAGATGCAACATGAGTTCAAGCCCTTCATTTTACAGATGAGGAAACTGAGATTAAAAGAGCATAAGTGACTTGTCCTAGATAACTCAGTAAAGGTCTGTTGCAGGATTTGAATTCAACTTTCTTGATTCTAATTTTGGCACTCTGTTAACTACCAAATCTAGCGATTCTGAGAAGAAAACTAAGCCTCTAGAGCTGATTTCCTTCTTCCTGGTTAGAGTCAAGACTTCAGGGCAGGCCTGCTGGCTCTAGATTTTTTCCTTACTGCCTCCATACATGTTAACATACCACATATGCAAATATGACTATCAGTTAATGTTGTACTCATCCTATGTGACTCACTGGTACAGTTTGAATGTGTCCAAGAACTGGTTAAATAGATATGTGCATGTATTAATCTATGCAATTAATTCATTTTCTTTCTCTTTTTCTGTACTCAACCTCATATTATATCTTATATAAGAATTTTTTGTTTTTCTCAAACTGAGTAGCTTTGATATCTGAAACTGATCTTTTGAAATGTTGAATTCTTTCCATATAAGTATATGCAATCAATAAAATAAATCTCCTTTGAATCATGCAGCTAAGGTTGGTAACTATTTCATTGTCATTGCTAAAGAGATTCATGATCATTCAAGAGATCTTATCTACATTCTCCAATTTTAAAATGCCCAAAGCATATGAACTTGCATTTTTCATAAAAAGAAACCCAAGTTATTAATCACCATAAGAAATACTTCTTCAAATAACTGAGAATTAGAAAAAAGAAACTTAAATTCTGAGGTTCCTCCTCATAATGAGTTTTGCAAAATTTACAAAAAGGGAAAATAACAAATGTTGGAAGGGCTGGGGCATGGGTAGGTAGACTAATATACTTTTTGGGTGGAGCTATGAATTCATCCAGCCATTAGGGGAAGAAGTTTGTAACTATGCCCCAAAAGTTCCTGAACTATGTATATAGCCTATATACATATATATAGCTATATAACCTAGCAATACCACCATTAGATCTATGCCTCAAAAGAGATCAAAGACAGAAAGTGAACCTTTATGTGCAAAACGAATATTATTTTTAATGATCTTGGTGATGGCAAAGAACTGAAAAATAGGGCAAGGGTACTTTTCAATAAGGGAATGCCTAAACAAATTATGGTATATTAATTTAATGGGCTACTATTACATTATAAGAAATGAAAGGATTAGTTTCAGAAAAACCTGGGAAGACTTGTATGAACTGATTCAGAGGGAAGTGAACAGAAGCAAGATAAATTTTTTTTTGTAATTAAAAAATAATAATCATGAAGACAACTTTTTGTTTGGGGTGAAGAAGAATGACCAGGCATTTATCTAGCACCTAGTATATGTCAGGCACCATGCTAAATCACTTGCAAGTATTTACAATTATCCTCACAACAAGGTAAGTCAAGCTGTTATTATCCCCATTTTACAGTCAAGGAAACTGAGGCAAAAATAGTTAAATGACCTACCCAAAGTCACATAACTAGTGTCTGAAGTCATATTTAAACTCAAATCTTCTTGACTCCATGGCCTTATCTCTCTCTATTGCATCACCTAGCTCCTTCTAGAAGGAGAGGCACATTCTCACTGACAAAACTAAGTAGACAAAGACTGCCAACTGTCAAAACTATGATATTTCAGTTATTTAATTTGGTCCATCAACAAAAGGCAGCAATAAAATGAGTTAGACCCATGATTAAACAGACATAAATGTGAAGAGAGTAGATTCGATTGTTTTTGGGGAAATATGACATCATTTTTTAAGGACACCAACCATCTCAGATTTTTTTAGACTGATAGTCACCTGCTAAATGCAATGAGCTTTTGAACCATTGAATGCTATAGTCACTGAAGATTTACAGTTCAAGATCATCTGAAGGGCCATGGAGAGAAACAAGGTGGAAGTGGGTAGTCTCTAATGCATTAACCAAAAAATTGTGAAAAAGATGTAGCATAAAAAAATGCCAGCGAATTGCATGGTCAGAAAAGAAGGTGGGATGGTCATATATTAACCTATCCATTTAAGTATCACTCAAAAATTAGACTGAGTTTTAGAATATATTCCTTTTGCCTAGAATTATCTCTGTCACACCAAACTCCTGGCTTCCCTGGAAAAGCACAATGCCTGTGAGTGATTATAAATACTTTCAGATTCTAGACCATCAGCAATGGAAGAATATTATCTGGAAGGCATAGGGAAATTAAGAGTCTCTGACACTACCCAGATTTTAATAGTCCTGAGCTAAGAAAAGTGGAAATAAAGCAAATCAGTAACTCCTATCAGCATTAATATTTTTCTCTCATTTCTGAGTTGTCAGGACACTACTGTCTCTTGGTTCTCTTCTCCATCTACCTGCTTCTTACTTTCCTTTGTGATAGGGAATGGTAAAAGATCTGTCATTGTGTGTACATCTGTTTCTCTTGATTTGCTTTGAGAGAACTTCTTCAGACCCCAATCCTTCAAAGGTCTTTTGCAATTCTCATCTTGTAGTCAATCAATGATAGATTAGCACCTGGGCTAGTAAACACACAGAAGTTTGAACAAGATTGCTTTTTAAATTCTATTTCTTTTGACTTATTAATAAGTATTAATTAATTAAATTATATTAATTATATTATTTGAATATATAATTATTATAATTAAATAATAATTATTAGTAAAAACCTAATTAATATTTTTAGATAGGTAATTTCCTCTATAGCACTTCTCATAGCTCAATAATTATATTACAAATTATGATTATACAGTTCACATTTTGCAAACATTTTACACATTTTGAAAACATTTACAACCTTATATTCGGTAGGCTATATATGTACACATATGCCCTATTATTTTCCTAACTTCAGACACATCAGAGAAATAAAGGATTGCAAAACATTTTGCAAATACAAATGCTTATTGTTTATATAGTACCAATTACAAATCAAGACAAATTTCATAAACATCAGAAACGAGCTTTGAGAAATTTGGCAAGTCGAGAAATATAATTTAAGAGAATCCGGGACCTCACTTAGTATTAGATGCTTTAATAATAATAGCTCTATTTTATATAACACTTAAAAGTTTCAAAAGGGTTTTACATACATTTTCTTATTTGAGTCTTCAACAATCTTGCAAGGTAGAGGATATTATTATTTCCATTTTATACCTGGAGATGCTGAGGTTGCAGGAGGCTAAGTGACTAAAAAGGTCAAAGGACTAGTAAGTATATGAGGTAAGATTTGAAATCAGTTTTCCCTCTCTCCAAGTCTAGTGTTTTTATCAACTATACAAATAATTCAATAATCATTTATTAACTGCGAACTCTGTGCCAGGCACTATGTGGGGTTCTGAGGACACAATTTCCATAAGTGCAACAATATCTACTCACATGTTGCTAATGCCAGGCTGTCTCCTATTAATAAGCAAGCAGAATATCTAAAATATTAGGGTCAATGCAATGCTGCCTAATATTAAGGGAATATGATCAAACATGACAGACATTTATAACTAGGTTAAAAAAAAGCATACTGTACAGCATGTTCCAGGGCACAAAATAAATGTCAATTTATGTTCTCCAACACCTCCTGTTGCCTCATTTCACCAATATAAATTAAAGTGGTTGTCATTTGGGGAACATTTAAGTGACCTTTTGTAGATGTTCTTTCCTGGGACTCGGTTGCTAAGTTATCCTCCCAACAGGGGAAATCTGCCTCCTGTGCTGATGGCACACGCTTTCCATGGGTCTCAAGTTGTGTTGCTGTAGTGCCTTGGATCCAGCAATCAGAAGAGGGGCTGCTTCTTCCCTCCCTGCTCTGAATTTAGTCAGACATGACACAAAAGTATTGTGATTCATTGAGCTGGCAACAACGAAGAAATCAGGGCACCTTGCTAATAACTGTCATTTAAAGTTAAAACACATAGCAGTTTTCAATTCCCAAAGACCTTATTTTCTTTTTAAATGTGAAATTTCTTGGTTTCAAGATAAGGGACTAGATAAACCCAAGTAGTAAAGACACACTGAAAGCTTCCAGGGAACCAGTTTAATATCATCACTTAAATATTACAACCTTTTATTCAATTCATTTTGTTTCAATTCAGATTCAATTCAATTAAACCATTCAGCATTTTTCCAACCCCTATTATGTGTAAGGTACTGTGCTGGTTATATACAGTATGTTTAATGTTCCAGAAAGATAATTGACAAACACTTGATGATGGCAAAGGGAGGAAGAAGATGGGGAAGGTGGGGGGGCTGTGGGTGCTTTTGAAAGGACTTTGAGTCAGGAGCTTTTGATTCAAGTCTCCCTTTGCTACTAGATAAGTAAATGACTCAGTGAGTCACTTAACTCAAAGCTCTGTAGGATTTAGAGACTGAAGAGGCTTTAGAAATGATCTACTTTGAATTTATTTGACATCATTTTGTATGTATCTCTCTGAGCATGTGTCATTTTCTCCCTGTAGAAGGCAAGTACCTCTTCATTTTCATCTTTGTATCTTCAGGGCCTGGCACAAAGGAGATCTGCAATAAATGCTCATTGAATTAAGTTTAATCTAGTCAAACCCTCCATGAAGCAGCCTGTCCAAACACTGTGTCATGAGGGAAATCATGACAGGAGCAGAGACTTAGAGTGGAAAGAGACTGTTCATTTTATATATGAGAATACTGAGGTCCAGAGAAATCAAATTCAAACCCAGGTTTTCTGAATCTGAGACCAGCACTCCTCTTCCTCTGTCCAGTGGGGTAGTGAGGAAAATGCTTTGTAAGCGTTAAAGTGCTTTAGTATAGTGTATTATTGATATAAAATCATCCAGATAAGATTTCCCAGAAGAGAGAATCATAGAGGAATATTAGAGGAAGAGAAAAAAGAGAGAAAGAGAAAATAGTATGAGGAAGATAGGGTGGCAGGGTGGGAAGAGAGCTGTATCTAGAGTCAGAGGATGGGGGTTCAGATCCTGAATTTTCTATTTGTTCTTAGTTCCTTTTCTTTTTTTGTTCTTTGTTCTTTCTTTGTTCTATTTATATTCTATTGAGGAAGTTATTTAACCTCTGTAGATCTTTTTATTCATCTGTAAAATAATGGGGAGGGGATAGAACTAGAAGTAGTCTACGATCTCTTTCAGGTCTCAGTTTGTGATTCCATGATTGTCACCTGTGGGCAGGGTCAATCTTCTAAAAAGGCACTAGTCCTCTAATGTAGTGTAGCAGTAGTAAAGGCAAAGTCCTCTAAGAAATGTGTTTTTAAGGAACAAGACAATGAGGCTCTTGGGGCCTGTTTGGAGAGAGTGGGGCATTCTCCTTTTAGTTTACCGTCTTTCTATACACTTGCTACAGCATTAGGGAACTAGGGAGTAGCTCCAGGGTTTAGTAATCTAATGGACTAAATATAGCTAAAATATAATTAAAGTTTAAGCTTTTTTCTTTAGGGAGGAAAATGATCAAGAATATCTCTTTTAAAGGGAAATTTTGGAGGGCATATGTTATTAATTAAAGCTTGGCTACAATGATTCAATGTTTGGACAAATGAAGTACTGGCAAATCACTTAATGGCAACAAAAGGAGGTTTGTTTTGCCCTAACACAATGAAGATATCTAACAAATAGTGACACTTGGGTTAATCTTCTCCGTATGAAAATGCATCTGTTCTTCAAGGCAAGATATGGGAAGAACATGAATTGTCCTCAGTTTGAGGGGCTTGGGTTCTATACGATTAGAACTTTTTATGCCATTAGATATCAGCAAGCTAGGATGAATCAGGTCTCCAGGATCATTTTTTTCTTCTTTTAGGTAAAGTCTCTCTGTGTTGTAGATGGGAAGAAAGAAACTGCATTAGAGAAACACTTGTAGCAAAAATTATATTATAAAGAAATAAAAGAATGCTTGTAAATTTTGGAGAGAGAGAGAGAGAGAGAGAGAGAGAGAGAGAGAGAGAGAGAGAGAGAGAGAGAGAGAGAGAGAGAGAGAGATTCTTTAATGGGTTGGGGATTGCTATTCCAAAGATTCCATGATTCTGTCATCTGTAGGTTATGGCAGAGTTTGGCAAAGTTACCTTGAATTGGAATAGCTTAGAAGAATTACAAAATTAGGGAATGTGGTATAGAACCAAAAAAATAAAAAGAAAAGAAATGAAAAGTGAGAGAAAAGAACTGAGATCAGAATGAATGATTTCCATAACATGAATTTTATAAAAGATAGAATAAATGAAGAGAATTAAAGAATAATTTCATAAAAAGCACTCATCAGAGGTTATTTTAAATATAAGGTTTTAGACTTCAGGGAGGCAAAGAGTGAAAATGCCAAAGCTGACATTGTGAGAGTTAAGATGAAAAATGTCCAGACTTGAAGAAGCAGGCCAGATTTGGGAGATATCTGTAAATGAGAATGTGGAAGGATTTGGATTCACTTTAGATCTGGGAAGAAGGATGGGAAAAACAAAAAACTTTATTCATGTGCAAAATAGGAATAAATTATTTGGATCAAATTTAAGCAAAATGAGTTAATAAAGGTGGGAGAATATAATAGATGGTTTCTCAAGAATAGTCTTGATATGGTAAAGCACCTCATTACAACCTAGAAAAAATGGAGAAGAACCTCAATAACTTGCAATTGTCCAAATATGTATATTCATTCCGTAGTCCATGTTGGAATTGCCAGCAACACTGCTCTCCAGTAAAAGAGGAGTTTGACATAGCATATTGGGAACCAACCTCTAAACTAGGAGGATTCTGTGTGACTCTGGTCATTTAACTTCTTAATGGTCTGGGCAACTTTCTATGACTAAATTGCATAGAAGGTTCTGATCTCTTTTGTAGGAGTTTCTTTACCACGAATTTCTCTAAACTAATGAAACCATAGACCCAATTTTTATTCCCTAAGTGGTTCATAGGATGTTAGTATCACTATGGAAGGGCCAACTAGTCCAGTTTTCTCATTATATAAATGATGAAATGGAGGTCCAAGATGACTAAGTAATTTTCTCCTGGTCTCATCAATAGTAAGTTACAGATATGAGATTTGAAAATGAGGTCTTCTGTCTCTAGAGTCAGTGTTCTTTCCATTGCTCTTTATACTTACTACAGCATTTTGCACCTACAATGTTCAAGCATTTTGCTAGATTAAGTCATCTAGATACAAGGATAAAATAATAACAGAACAAAAGCAAATAAACAAAATCCACATTTGGTTATTTCCTGCAGGTGATTTTTCTACAAGTCAACAACAGCAATAATCACAAAGTAAACTGACTAGTTAACACACAGCCTTGCTAGACATTAATGCCAAAATAGCAATGAGTTTATGAATGGTAAGAGAAATCTGTCCAATGAGCTGTATGTTGTAGTCATGAGAAATTTTTCTTAAATCATGTTCCAAAGCTTTTATAGAAGTTATTTTGAAAGGAGAGTTCTTTATTCTGTACCTCCCTCTGTAATGAGAATGTTAGTAATGGCAGAAATGAAAATATTATTAAATTAAGCAAAAGTAATAATCAAAATTCTGAAAAATCTAGTGATTTTCAGCTGCACACACTTGCCATTATTTCCCTAAGAGTTTTCACATATTGTGATTACAAAGAAGATGCTTCTAAATCAACTTAATTGGCATATGTAGTAATCTGCAAACAGGCTAACTTATACCTTTAAAGGTCCTAGAGAAATTAATTCTGAGGATACAGTTAATTCAGAGAATTTCTACTGACTAAAATTTTATCTCTAAAATGCTAACCTACTATCAATAGATCAGTACCTTTGATTTAGTTTATGGAATGTTATTGTCCTTTCTTCTTTTTAAAAATTAGATGTTTTATTATTTTATTAAACATAATGATGTTTTCATATCCAAAGAACAAAAAGAGGAGAGTATACAAACTACGAATATTTGTCACATTAATATTTTTTAAAAAGCATATGTTCAATTTAATAGCACTAACAGCTAAGTAGCTCAGTGGATTGAGAGCTAGTATTAGAGATGGGAAGTCCTGGGTTTAAATCTTTTCTTAGAAACCTTAAAGCTGTGTGACCCTGGGAAAGGAACATAAGCCTCATTGCCTTGCCCTTACTGCTCTTCTTGTGACCAATACACCATATTGATTCTGAAAGACAAGTTAAGGTTTTTAAAAATAGCACTAACACTGTTATACTGGTTTGTGCCCCTTTCTGAATTTTCTTGTGCTCTGTTTAGTGTATTTAAAAAATCATTAATATTATTTTTCCAACCATTATCACTAGTGATAAATATATTAAAAATTTCTGAAAATAAATTACAGATAAAAATAGATCACTGGTCATTTTATAGATGTTTAATTTGAGGCCAAGTCATAGGCAATTGACCCTTAGGGAGATGGACCTTGTTTTTTTCATCTTCCTCGAATCAACTATATAATAATTTTACCATTATTTTGGAAATGGACAAGAATTCCAATAACTCTTAAGGAGATGTTACTGGGCAGTGGAGATATATTATTTCAAATGTAGAATATGGGTATCAGAAAATTTAAGGCTTATGCTATAATAGCTCAGATTCCTGCAGTATTTAGTAAAACAGCTATGGAAAGGAGTATCTTAGTTTGAAGACACCATTTTATTGTCCTCAAAAAATCTAGAGCATTTTGATAGAGTTGTAGGTTTGGTGATTCTCCTTTCCTTTTCAATTTCCTCCAGGCTCAGAATTCAGTGCTTGTTAGCAGTATTAAACAATTCCCATCTACATTTTCATTGATGGTTGTTTGCTCATTCATTAGCAAAGGCTTACACTCAGAGGAAAATGGAAATAAAAGTGGTCTAAACCACATGAGACAGAACATGTCAAGGAATACGGATTGAATGATTTAGTAAAGATCACACTGCAGTCAAGCTATATCTGTTCAGTAGCTTTCTTTTGAAATCTTAAGTGAGACAATCTAATTAGTGAGAATTATACAAAGTGACATTGTGGTTTGAGAGTAGTTTGGGGTGAGACTCTCCAGGGTCATTGAATTCATTGTATTCGGCTCTTTGTCCCATTCCTATTTTATTTTAAATAAAGATGACATCAGCAAAGGGGTCCCTATCTTCCAACAATAGAAAATATATGCCTCTGAGTATATTATTTTTGGCATTAAGTAAAGCTATCTTAAAATTTCCTGTCCAAAGACCCATGTGCATAACTTGGTTTGAACAGACCTTACTTTAATAAGAGCTGGAAGAAATATATTTTCTTAAACTATTATTTTTGTAGCTTTATCTATGGTAAAGATTAAAATGATGGTTGAGACTGAAAATCTAAATTAAGTGGGAAATCCCAAATAATTAAATACCCAAGTCAGATGGAATTTTTTCATGGTGATTTAATTGATAGTGGAGGAGATTAAGGAGAAGGAAGTAGGAGAAGGAGGAGTAGGTTTTTTTCTCTCCCTCTACCCCCCAGAACCCCCTCCCACCTGGCTTGTATTGGGGGAGGAGATCAGAAAGTAAGGGTTTGGAGTATGAAGGAGGAAGGAATCTGCTGGAACTCCAGAAAAAGAAGGGCTAAACCCAGATGCCAGAACCTGAATCAGCTCAAGGCAAACTCACCACTCACCATCACCAATCCAAGATGTCGAAATGACTAGCACACTGCCAGCCAGAGTTGCCTCTCCAGAGAAAGAGGAAGAGAGAGGAAGTGACATGCCTTATATAGATGGTTTTACGTCACTTTCTTGTGTCTCATCTGTACCAATAATCTCTTAGCTTGACTTCTGTTGCCTTTTTTCTCAGATACTTAATCTTTGAGTTTGGTGCAGACCTTCCTAATCTTATTAAAATAAGGAGGGTGGGGAAAATGTGCATTTCCCAAGACCTGATTCTGTTATTCCAAGTATCTCTATTGTTATTGATCAGGAAATGGCTAAATCAAATCTTCTAAAGAGCTGTCTGATTAAGGTGGAATAGTTTTAAAATTCACACTACTTGTTTAATACATAGGTATGTCTAGTTATAGACTATATGCATAAGACTGCCTCAGCTTCTATCTGTCATCCAAAGTTCATTGAGCCAAGTTTGGTTATTAACAAACTATGGTGATGTAATAAGCTGCTATAACTTAATTATCTTGATGCCAACCAAAATTTTTAAATCTATTACATAGACACAGAGGGTCATGGAATCACAGAAGGAAGGAAGGAAGGAAGGAAGGAAGGGAGGGAGGGAGGGAGAGAGGGAGGAAAAAAAGGAAACATTTTTAAGTGTCTACTATGTGCCAGGGACTGTGCTATGCATTTTATATTTATTTTTTATTTGATCTTCATAAGAACCTTGGGAGTTAGGTGCTATTATTATTCCCATTTTATGATTTAGCAAACTAAGTGATTTACCCAGAGTCACACACCTAGTAACTGAAGCTGAACTCAACTGAACTGAACTCAAGTCTTCATGCTCTAAGCCTAGTGCTTATCCACCATATTATGGCTGAAATACAAAAAACCAAACCAAACCAAAACAAACAAAAAAAACAATTAAAAAGAAAGACTTTTTTTTTTTTTGCTTTCAAGAGGTTTATATTCTAATGAAGATAGTACCAGGGTGAGTTGGCAGTTGAGAAGTCAGTTTTGAAGTCCAGAAAGTTAAGGACAAAACTGGGAGGAAAATAAATGAAAGGACTTCAGAGGCCATTTTGTCCAACTATCTCATTTTATATGTGAAGAAATAGGGATCCAAGGAAGAGAATTTTTTCTTAGATTTCCCTAAGCTTATCTAGGTTCTAAGTAGCAGAACAAGAATTTGAACTCATGCTAACTCCAAATCTAGTACTTATCTCAACACTTTCCAATATATAACATAATGATAGATCATATTTGTGTGCATACATGTGTATGTATAGACCCACATATACATACACATATATGGATACATTTAAATGTGTATATATGTATACACATAAGACTATGTAATGGTATGTATATTTTTCTAAACATAGATATACATATATATGCCCAAATATGCATATTTTTATGTTTGAAAAGTGAGAAATTATCTCAACTTTAGGTGAACAATGGCAAACTGAATAAGAAGAGAAATTTTAAAAAACTAGGACCATAGAATTTGCTCTACTTGCTGGCAAAATCTAAGTCATGTCACCTATGTCAGAAGCATGAAATAGTACAAAATAGAGAATGAATAGGTGAAGGATGTTAATAATAAAGAGGATTTGTAAGTAAGTGAAAAGGAAGAAGAAGGCAGCAGGGAGCACAATTTACAACTTCACATTATTCAGAGATGAGATTGAATACCGACAAGAAATGAAACAGACAATAAGCATGCTGGTAGGGGGAGGAAAAAGTGGATAAAAGGATGAGGATGAAAAGAAATAGATTAGTGACACAGAAGTCAATTGCTATAGAAAAACGACCAGTCAGTCAACAATATTTATTGAGAACCCACTGTGTGTAAGCCACAATACTGAGCTCTGTGAAGAAATATGGAAGAAAGAGAAGTTCTATTTCTTGTTTAGGAAGAGGAGAATGCACAGGGAAAGTGGTGCAAGTCAGGGGAGGAAAGAGGAGGAGAATTAGAGACATAAAGAATATTAGACTATTATGGGAACATTAATTTCAAAGTGCTTAATTTTAGCATAAATGTTTTATATTTGTAACAGAAAAAGCATCATTAAAAAGCAATTATGGTTCACATAGTGTTTCATTTGTGGATATAAAAAGAATGTTACATATTTAATGGGAATGAGATAACTGTCCCATTGGTGATTATGGAATATATATGAATTGAAAGTTGTTTTCAACATCAAATTGTGTCATATTTTATTTTTAATTTGATGTTGAATTATTTGCCTTTTAATATTTCTAATGGAATTTTCAATTGCTATAGTTTCAATCCATCAAATTCTTACATAGGTAAATTTTTTTTTGTTTACATTTTTATTCTATAAATTGAAACTTTATTTTAGTGGTTGTCAAAATATTTATATAAAATATAAGGATTTAAAGTCACTATTAAAGGTTACATAGTTCAACTTTTGGGGATTATGCATTTCAACTCATGATGTGATGACATTTTCTATTTAGACTGTAAGTATCATAGCATTAGAGATTCAGAGATGAATAGAAACTTTGAAGCCATGAAGTCCAACTCCTTTAATTTAATGATGAAAAAACTGAGAAAGAGAGTAACTAAATGACTTGCCTGAAAATGCCCGTTGTAGAATTTGAACCTATTTGTTCCTCACTCCAAATCTAATGACTTGTTCACAATGAGATCATAACATTAGAGCTGGAAGGATCATGTAAACACTCCTTTCTGCACCTACCCTGCCTCCACTCATTTTACAGATGAGAAAATGCAGCTGAAGAAAACTTAATTGACTTGCCCATGTTTTGAAATGGTAGTGACAGAAACAGAATTTGAACTATTGCACTTTACCTCCAAATATTGTACCTCCAAATATTTCCCCTTGTTCAATGCTTCTTTTCCCACATTTTGGAGGATTATGGCAAGTCCACTGTTGTTGGGTCAAAGCGATATACAAAAGTGTTTTATAGATAAAGGATAATGTGGGTGTGCAATCCACTTGGACAGTCCTCAATTTACAATTAGAGTATATTCCAAAAATTCTCTCGTTAAGCTGACCTTTTAAAATGTAGAACATATATTCTACTTCCACCCCCAATATTACAAAGGATAGTGTAATGTTTAAATTGGGATTTTGACTACATAAGAGAGCTATAAAAAGTGGTCATTAATTATTATCCCTGAAGTCTGGAAAATTATTAGCAGCTTTTAACAATTTTGTTTAATTGGAATATTAGTAAAAAGAGAGAAATGTGGAAGGGAAAGAGGTAAGGGGACTACTTAGTCTACCCTAAATGCTGATTCAGTGAAGTGAAGCTCACTCCCTGACAGAGTTCCCATCTCCACATGGGAATCCTAGTCACTTACCAGCAAATCAGACAGGATCTAGGCAAGGTTGCAATGCAGAAAAACTTTTGTGAGCTAAGCTCACCAAGGCAGCAGTGAACCCAACAAGAAATTCCCTGACTTCAAGAAGCTCCAAAGCTGAAAGTCAAAGTTCCAAAGACAAAAACTCCAGTTGAAAGTCCCAGAGCTCCAAGTCAAAGTTGAAGTCCAAAAGCTCCAAGGAGCCATCGTCCAAAGAAGAAGCTTCAAGGAGAAGTCCCTTGGACAGGAAGTTCAGGACTTTTTATAGTCCTTTTTTCCACATCACTTCTAGTCCTCCACTTTATGAGAACCAATCACAGTCTTTCAATTTGCCTAACACTGCTGGGAGATGAGGTGAGGGGGAAGCAATGGCCTCTGGAGTTGTCACCCACTCTAGCAAGTGACTTGTGAACTCATACTTAGTGACTGATAAGGTACTAAGTAGGGGTACTTAAGTTTTTGATTGATTAACTTAAAAGTCACTGATTGATAGACAAAGAGAGTTTGATTCACTCTTCACAATAGTAAGATGGCAATGCAGAAAAGTTTTATTAATTCATAATACACATGGAATATAGTATTCCTTCTTGACTATTTCCATTATATCTAAAAAGAATTTACAATAACATTTCACAGATAAATGACTTACGAGTCATAATTTGAGATGTTAAGATTTTCATATTTTGGGAATGGGGAAAAGAAGTAAAGGCTAATAGAAAGTGGATATTTTGAATCAATGAAAAAAAGATAAATTGTTCTAAGAGAATATTACAGAGGTTCTATATGTAGAGTTTTCAGTTACCCATATATATATATATATATATATATATATATATATGTATATATATATATATATATATATATATATATATATATGTATGTATGTTAGGGGGAAGAGAGAAAGACTATTCCTTGGTAGAACAAGTACCAACATGTGGAAGTTAAAGGGAGTAGATTTCTAACTCTGTGAGGAGACATTTTCAAAAAATTAGCTCTATTCAACAATGAGTTCTCATAAAATATTGAAATACAATCCACCTACCTATTTTTTTTGCCTTTATTATCATCTCCTCTCCTCTCCTTTCTTCCCTCCTTTCCTCCTTCCCTCCTTTCCTCCCTCCCTCCCTCCCTCCCTCCCTCCCTCACTCCCTCCCTTCCTTCCTTCCTTCCTTCCTTCCTTCCTTCCTTCCTTCCTTCCTTCCTTCCTTCCTTCCTTCCTTCCTTCCTTCCTCCCTCCCTCCCTCCCTCCCTTCCTTCCTTCCTTCCTTCCTTCCTTCCTCCCTCCCTCCCTCCCTCCCTCCCTCCCTTCCTTCCTTCCTTCCTTCCTTTCTTTGTTTGTAACCCTCTTTTTCAACTCTGTGTATTAGAACTCTTTCTTCTTTAGAGGGTCTTTTCTGAGTTCACATGCTACTAATTTTTTTCTCCCAGAACATAACTGTATTCTGATGTCTTTGAATCTTGTATATGCATATATGTGTTTTGCCTCCACTACTAAAGGTAGACTATGAAAGAAGAACAGAAAATCTGAAGCCATGAGATACATAATGGATTCCTGTGGCTACCAAGACAAATTTTGTGGGGCAGTTATTATGAAGTATCTGTTTGTTCCCTAAGTGAGATGTATTGAGGGTAAGTCAGGGACTGATTATGTTGAGTTTGCCTGGAAAGAGAGATGGATGGCAATAAAATGTACAACTTTAACTTACTGCAAGCTTCCAGGGATAAAATCCCTATGGTTTAGTTCTGGGAAATTACACAGGAGTATTGGAAATTTAGAAATTTAGTTTTTCTTATCTACAATATTTGACTCCATGTTTTTTACTCTGAAATTCATGCCCAGAAAACCAATCTGTTGAGTTGGCAGATAAAAAGGAAACTAAAATTCAATTTTGCCTTCTGTTATAAATCTGTGAAATTCTTGTGCACAAAGTAGATCAAAGGACTCTTTAATTCAACGTAATTCTTCTGTGAACATAACTTATCCATCTATTGAGATGGATAATATCAGTCATATTACAAGAAATAGATCTCAAATTTGCACATCAAGAAACTTATTTTCCTCTTATTTGTTACACAAGTAGAAGTAATTTGAGTGGATTGTTCAAGCTAACCAATCTCCTAATACCCTTCTCTTAAGCATCTATGTATTTAGAGCACAGAGCTAGGTGTCATTGAGAGAGGTGAAGGTTGAGACACAAAAGGAGCACCCCAAAACTTTAAATCTTCATGGAAATACAGCATACGTACATGAAACCAATAGAGGACAAGATTAGTTGTTATATTGTCAACTAAAATCAATAGGGGAGCTTTGGTGGAAGAGGTGAGGCTGGTGAAGGGGACTGGTCTGTGAGGCCCTAGATCCATAGTTCCCTCTGTTTGCTTCACCAATCAGGTCCGCATTGTTTATATAACTAGAATTTAAAAAGCAAAACTGAAAAATAGTCAGGTTTGTTCAGTAATTGTTGAACCTTGAACATTTTTCTATTTGAACACACCTTTTTAGTATTTGAAATGCTAAATGAGAAACAGAGTCAATATGTCATAAGATATAAAGAGCCAGACTTTAAGTCAATAAGTTCCTGGTTAAAGTCATGGCTTTAGCATCTATTGACTTTGTGACCCTGGACAGACTTAATATATCAGTGTCTCTAGACAACTCTTTAAGACTCTAAAGTTTTCAGTATGGTACTCTGAGTTCTGCCTGAATTACAAATGACAAATGCTATTTTATTTAATAGCACCTAAAAAAAGATTATAAGTTTCCAGAACTGTGGTCCATTGGCATTGTTAGAGGAAGATTCCTTTCTAGGAATTTCCTATTCTACTACAATCATTGATCTGAAAAAAAAATAAGCAGGGAAAGAAATCAGAGCATTCCATGAGAGTTTCATTCCTTAAGGATAGCCTATTTTGAGACAGAATCCTACTTTTTGGAAAAAGGCTGTGCCAACTCCTTCTCTGATGGGTTTTATGAGAAGATTATAAAATATTCAGTTTTGAAAATATTAGTTATGGAGACTTTAAAGAATCTCTCAGGGAGACTTCTAGTTATAAGTATAGAGCTTCATTCAGTTTCCTATGATAAGATTGTCAGAGCAGGTGTTCTTAGATTAATTGAGTCATGTTATAAAACAAATTCAGTTAAGATATTAGTTATTTGATGATTTGGGGGGAAAGAATCTATGTTGAGATGCTATAAGCATATGGCTCACATTTTTCCATTCCGATTTGCTAATGGACCATTTCTCTTTAGAATTTCACTGCCAGGAATATTTTGTGAGCCTTGCTTCAAAAGTGTCTATTTTGCTTCCCCAGTGACTGTTTGAATACTGAATAAGAGTGGTGCAGTCCACGGTAATAGATACCATGTAGGTCATTACTGTGCTATTCTTGTATATATTGGTTTTGTTTGAGAACATTACCCATGGTTTATTTTTCCTCTAAATTTATTTTTTTAAGTTGTTTAATTTTTACAACAGCATCATTTCCAAACCCACCCTTTCTCCCTTCCTCACAAAGAGAACCACACCTTGTAATAAAGGAGAAAAAAAAGAAACAGTTCAGCAAAACTAACCAACCTTATGATAGCCTATTCAGTTTTCTATACCCTCAAGCTCCCATATCTGTGAAGGAAGGAGTGGAATGCTTTTCCTCAGAACTTTTATAGGGCCAAGCTTTGTCATTATAATTATACAGTGCTTAGGATTTTTTTCCATTTCTTTTTTATTGTTGTAGCAAGTGCATATATATATATATATATATATATATATATATATATATATAGGCATACCTCATTTTATTGTCATTTGTTTTATTGTGCTTCTCAGATACTGCATTATTTTTTACAAACTGAAATTTTCTGGTATTCCTGCATTAGGAAAGTCTTTTGGTGCTATTTTCCAACAACTTTTGCTCCCATCATGTCTCTTTGTCACATTTTGGTAATTCTCACATATTTCAAACTTTTTCATTATTACATCTGGTTTGGTGATCTGTGATCAGTGATCTTTGATGTCACTTTGTAATTGTTTTGGGAATCATTAATCAGGTTAATATAAGATGATAAACATGATTGACAAATGTATGTGTTCTGACTCTTTCACAGACATGCTGTTCCTTTGTCTGTCTCCTTCTAAGGCCTCTCTATTCCCTAAGACACAATAATACTGAAATTGGGCCAATTAATAACCTTACTATGGCCTTAAGTGTTCAAGGGAAAGGAAGAGCCAATCCATGTGACAGAGTTTATTATCTTATTTTAAGAAATTGCATGGCCGCTCTAATCTTTGGCAACCACCATCCTATTCAATCAGAATCCATCAATGTCTAGGCAAGACCCTTCACGAGCATAAAGTTTATAACTTGCTGAAGATTCAGATGATAGTATTTTAAAGAATAAAGTATTTTTAAATTTAGGTATGCACATTGTTTTGACATATTATTACACACTTAACTGACTCATACAATGTAAACATAACGTTTATATGTACTGGGAAAGCAAAACATGCATGTAACTTGTTTTATTGTAATATTTGTTTTATTGTGGGCATCTGTAACTAAACTCCAAATCACTATTCATGTATTGGTTTTTTGGTTTACTAACTTCAACCTGTCATTCCATATAAATCATCCTGTGCTTCCATCAATTCTTCATATTTAATATTTCTCAGGATGCTGTCCTATGGTTCATTTGTGGACTTTATATATCAAGATTCAGAATTCTTTAGCACACTGACATCCATCATCTCAACAATGAAATTTCTTCCACCAATGTAGATGCCAACTTGTCTATAAGTTTTCTTCCCATGCAATTATTAACCATGTATGTACATAAATCATATAGAATCCACCCAATTTTTTGGACATAGATACTTGTTCGATTATTTATTAAATAACAGTGTGATGTGGAGTTTCCCCCTATATCTCTTCCATTTGCTTCTTCAGTTTTGGCATTTTCTGATTTGTAGCCACAGTATCACTATAACAACTGGTATTAAAGAAATGGAATTTTATGGAAGGGAGCTACTCAAATCAATGTAATTCAGCCAGATTTTCTACTCAGTAGTGATCCTATATTCCTCTTCATTGCAGTGCCTGATGATGATAAGAGGAAAAACTTCCTTAAAACTTAAGCCATGTAAGACTTGAATGGGCTACCTAAAGATACAAAGAGTTCTGGTTAATTAGGTGTCTATAAAATAAAACTGGATGCCTATTTAGAGTGGCTTTGGTATAGGGTCTTACAATATAGATATGGAGTTGAAATAGATCATGAGATCCAACAATTTACTCCAGTTTGTGTATGATTTTTTTTATCTTCTTTGTGTAAGGCACTTTGCTAGACTTAGGGGACACAAAAACCAAAACAAAATGGTATTTAGCTAGAAGGAACATTCTATTAAGAGATATAGCATATACATTAATAAATACTGGAAAAATTGAGGTGGGAGAAATTAGATAATTGGTAAAGGGGAGAAAAAATGCAGAAATAAAGATAAATTTTAAAAATCATAAGTTTTTATGATGAAAGAATTTGAAACAATGTCCCAAAATTCTAGAAACCAAAATTTTTGGTACTTTAATATACTAATTAAAAATACCAAGGGAAAATCAAGAGAATGGTGCTAACAGAGGACATAAGAATGCAGAATGATACATAAATTGAGACAATTGATTATTATAGTGTCATGGTTATAAAATACTCTAATACAAGATGTGTTTTGAAATTCAAAACTTTGGGCATAGAAAACTAGTAATGATCTAAACCAATAGGCTACCTTTCTAGTGATAGGTCATAATCTGGGCAACAATATTCATGAACTTTTTTGCTCCTTGAGTCTTTTGACTAACTTGGGTTCATAGAAGGAGCTCTATGTTATTATGTTGCAATTAGCAAGATATAATCTATAAAACTGAAAAGTTTGCTGTTCCTAGAAATAAGTCATTTCATATTTGGACTTTAGTCAAGACATTGTTTATGACACTAGTGGGCACCTTATTCAACCAAGCATGGATCCCTAACATAAACCCTTCACATATATAATTGTAAAAAGTCCAGTGTGCCAGTGGTATACTATGGGATTTTGAGTGTAAAAGGAAAGGTAAAGATGAAAATAAAAGAAAAAAGTTGTTATTTGGTCAATTGGCAGCACTATATTATTTATTAATTTTTATGTATTTCTTTTAATATTACCTTCACTTGTGAATATATCCTCACTCTTTCCCTACACAGTAATTTCTTGTAACTAAAAGGAAAATTTGAATAAAAAACATTTCAGCAAATTTGACTTATAAATCTAGTCTGATATTGAATGCAATGTTCCCCACTTATGGTTTCCCTATCTTTTCAGTTCTTTTCCAAACTCAAGCTTGGGTTATAATTACACAACAAATTAAGATTTTTTTTGTTTTTTTTTTTTCACTTACAATGTTGCAGTCATTGTGTATATTATTTATCTTTTACTCATTTCTTTCTAGATCAGTTCACTTAAGTTTTCCCATGATTCTCTGAATTCGTTCTATTTGTTTATAAGAGAATAATGTTTCATTGCAACCATGTGCCAAATTTTCTTTAACTAGGCTTCTATTAATCAGTAATGACTTTGCTTCTCTTTCTTAGGCATGAGAAAAAATGCTGCAAAGAATATGTAAACTTTTTAAAAATTATAGACTTTATTCTATCTTTGAATTCCTTGGTAGCAGGGTGTTGATTATTACCTTATTTTTCATCTTTTTCAATTTGATGGGTCTAACTTACTTTGATTTACATAAATCATATTCTTTTGTGATTTGGAACATTCTTTCATGCTTGCTAATTGTTTACAATTCTCTTTTCTTTGTTTCCTGAAGCTAAGTATTTACCTATTGGTGAATGACTTTGGTCTTAAATCTTTATGAAATTTCCTATATACTTTGGGTATTATATCCATATCAGAGAACCATATTAGAACCATATCAGAGATAATTAAAATTTTGTTTCCAATTTAAATTTTCTCTTAATCCAACTATTGACTGTATAAAAGCTTTTCAATTTAATGCAATGATCCATTTTATCTTTTATGATCTCTTCTCTCTCCATCTAATTAAATCCCCCGTTCCCCACCCGGCAGCTGAATAGCTCAGGGAATTAAGAGCCAGGCCTAGAGACAGGAGGTCCTGGATTCAAATCTGGCCTCAGACACTTCCCAGCTGTGTGACCCTGGGCAAGCCACTTGACCCCCATTGCCTAGTCCTTACCATTTGGAGCCAATACACAGTATTAACTCCAAGAAGGAAGGTAAGGATTAAAAAAAAATTCCCCCCTTTGAAACATTAACCAAAGAAAGGTTAGAGGTGATTGCAAAAGGAAAAATAGATAAATTTTAAATTTTATGAAATTGAAAAACCATTACATAAAAAATAAATGCAATTAGATAAAAAAGGAAGTAATCAAATGAAAAAAAAGGTAACCAAATATCTCTGAGATGCTTCTAGCATCTAAAATTATATAAGCAGTTTAATGAATATATATGACCAAAAGCTTGTCTAGATCTTTTTGAACCTTGACTTTATCATTGAATATGTTGAATCATGAATGATGTTTCAAAGACCACTGCCCTGGTTCAGAAGTCATTGCTAGTTTTTTCATTACCTTAAAATAAAGTTCATCCTGAACTGTTGACTTCAACTTAGTGTAGGCAGGCATGTGTTCTCTTACCATATACTCATTTATCTTTGTTTTCAGCTCCCCCTTATCACTTTTATTCTATTCTTCCTTTTTAAAAATTCTATTATTCCATATCATCTTCCTGAAGAAAATAGAAACAAAATTAGAGTTAAGTAGTTTAGTAGTTTTGGCAGCATCATTCCCTTTACTCTAGGAGTGATCCTATCCTTTCTGATCTTTCTTGTCACCAATAAATATTTTTAAAAAATTAAAATGAGAACCTTTTTTGTTGTCTTTAGCAATTATCATTGGCCATACTCCATTCTGAGTTCTCTGTTCCTGATGTATCTTACAAGATGATATTACTCTTTTGTATTAATTCTAATACACTTACATTTACTTTCTTATTCTGTACATTAATAAAATTAATTAGTATCTTATTTAGCCACATTTGATTTTTAGTTATTAACTTCTTTTTACCTTTTCTTTTTAATCAATTAATTGTTTTCTTTGGAATTTCTTTTTTGACACATTTATTCCTTGACAACAGAGCTGTGAGCCCCACATGACTGCACAGAGTCCAAGGACTGAACTCTGGCTGCTCTGGTCACTGACCCCTGGGAATGCCAAATGTAGAAGAATGACAATTCTGATGAGCCATTAAATTTGGGGAGCTTAAATACCTTTCTAGGTAAAACATGGGGGCTGAGGATGAGAGGGACAGTTGATTGACTTTACAATGGTAAAAAGGGAAAAGGAGTTCCAGACAGTAATAACAGTGAGGGGCTGATGCTTTACAATGAACCCAGACTGAGACCAGTGAAGTAGGACCTTCCCTCAGAGGGAAACCTCTCTTGTGACAAGGACAAAACCTGGGGTTTCTACCTCCAAACTAAATAAATTGAGGACTTCTGGATTTCCATGTTGACTCTAATTATCTTTTTTGAACACTTTGAAATATCTGTTTCCCAAATTTATGGTATTTTGCAGACTAATCTTAGTTTTCTTTATTAATATAAACTCTATTATAAGGTAGTCAGTTCCCTAGTATTCCTTTTCAGTAACTGTATCCTACTTATTGACTAGAAAATATTTCATTACTAAGATATAATACTAGATATGTGAACTTCTAATGTACGTTTTCATTTTGTCTAGGTGAGCTTTAATCCACTCTCATTACAATGGCACTTCTTTTTCTCCCACTGTTGAGTATTGACAAGGGAACAGATGGTAAAGAAGACATAAAATGGCATTTGAGAATTGTATTTGAATATCTTGAACATGACTTGAAGGAATAACAAGCTCATAGGGATACATTATGTCTAATGAGGGATGGTAAGAATATATTTGCCTGGTTTCTTTTCAACATGATAAAAAAAAACCCCAAACCCCAAAAAATCTTTAAACTGAAATAAGAGGGATCAGAACTAGGCCTACAATTTCATTGATATAGATTATAGCTCTAACAATATGTGTTGGTACGTTTTTGTATTCATTTATAATCCTGGAAAGTTGCCTAGAGCTGTGAGAGGTTAAGTGACATGTCCAGTATCATCTAACCATCAGCTTGTACCAGAGGGTGGGCTTTGAGCCCAAGTCTTTCTGGCTTCTAGCCTAGTACTCTATGTACTACCACAACATACTGCCTCTCACAAAAGAAAGGAGGGGGAAAATTACCTTTGTTTACTCACCAAACTAATTGCCCTAGATGAGAGAGTCCTGAAGTCCCTAGACTTGAGTTTTTTTTAATTAAATAGATAAATGTATCTCAAAATAATTAATTTCCTTTGCTATCCTATACATTTTATTTCATGTTTTTAAAACATTAACTTGGAAAAAACTGGATTTAACCAGACTGACAAAGGAAATCATCACACAAATAGAAGTTAAATATTTTCCCCATAGATGATAATTACAATGTAAGAAGAAGAATAGTAGTTGAGAGATCCAGAAGTTCACAGGTGACAAAATTCAATAAAGAAGTTTTGGTCCAATATTTATCTTTAGATATCTATAAAATGAATAAAGCATAGACCATAAACAATGAAATATTGATACTAATGCAAGGAATCAAATTTGATCTTATAGTTATCATTGACAATTGGAAGGATATGACTTACAACTGCAATGAGACTCTGGTAAGGTATATTTTAGTTAAAAGACACAGGACAGGGAAAAGAATATTAAGAAGATATATTTTGTGTGAGGAAATCCAGGAACCACAGAAGGGAAGAGCATTGAAGTAAGTAGCTGAGTCTAAATAGAGATCTTTGAGCCACCTTTCAGATTCCTGAACAGAAAGAGATAATAGATGAGGAATTAAGGAAAAAACTCATAAGGCTGTTATGGAGGACTTTAATTACCTAGATACTTCATGGAACCATTTCTCAGATAAAAGCAGAGTAGCTAATAATTTCACAATCTATCTTAATGATGTCAACTTCTTTCAAAGTGTTGAGGAACCAAGTAAATATTTCATTCTAGATCTGGTTTTCACCAGCATAGAGGAACTGGTTACTGGGGATAGAAAAGCCTGGAAATTCAAAGAAATGGCCACTCTGTGTTAGAGAAAAAGAAAGTTTGTTATAGTCTGGCCTCCAAAGGCTGGATTTTGGGAGTATATTTTAAAGTATTCAGAAAAAAATATATAATTAACCAAAGGCCTAATTTTCTGTCTCAGAAGTCAGCTTATTGTTTTCAAAATGACATCCTGGAAATACTAAGAAAAAAATATTTAAGGAGAGAAAGAGTTACCTAAAGAGAAAAATGTGGAAACACAGCAAAATTAAAGACCAATTTAGTATTCTTTAAAGACCTATATAGAAAATAGGTGAGGTACCCACTGCCATAAAAGTCTGACAGAGATTCAAAATACCTTTTCTCAGGTTTCTCTTCAGTAGTCTTTTCAATTGGGAAATGTTGGGGGGATTTCCAACCACAAGCAGGAAAAAGGTGGGTAACCCTCAGGATAAAGTCTTATCTAGCCCTCTCTCTCCAGCTTCTCCAAACTGAGAGAGCAACTGCTCTTCAGAAGGGAACTTCCTGCTCCTCAAGCCTCCAGCCTCCTGGGGTCCCCTCCCCCATCAAGGTGATCAGATCCATAAATTCTTCTGCTTGGCACTTTTTCCTTAGTGCCAGCCTGTCACAATCCTAAGAATGCAGCTGCACCGAGTACTCCTGCATTTCATGGGGTATAGAGCTGGAAAAAGTCAGAGCACCTCTGGAGTACTGCATTTCGTTCCATTTCTACCTGGAAGGTTATCAGTAGGCTATAGATTTTCCAAAAGATAACAAATATGAAAGTTCCCAGATTTGTTGCCACCTCTAATTACCACAGTCTGGTCAAGTACTAACCAAAGTCTCTATCCAAACTGAGATATTTGGTTAGCTAAAATTGAAACAAGTTTGATAACTATACTACAAACTACATTAAGAGTCATTCACTTCCAGGAACCTAGGGACAGACAGCCAACTAATGGATCTTCCCCACCCTTAAAGAAATTAGGTAGTTTTCATTAAATGGTGTGAAAAATAGAAAGGGACTTTTCCCTTACTAATGAAGAAATGGACTATTTCAGTGATCTATCACTGAGCTGAAGAAACATAATGTTATCCTGGGAACTTGCCCTCCAGATGATACCCTAATGGCCCCCTTGTCCCAAGAACTAAAACTGACATATCCTTATTTATGTACTGCCTTAAGGATATGTTAGCTCAAGGCTTCAGGTTTCGCTGACCTAGGTCAGACCATATGTTCACTGGCTTGACCTGGGTCACCAGCCAGACCATCTGTTAAAAAGAAGCATCTGGCACTAAGATTGCTCCACCCCTAGACTCTCTATATAAACCAAGCCCATACAGTGCTTGAGGTCTTCTGCTTCTTGTGGAGGCCCAAGCTATAGCTTGAATAAAGTACCTCTTGTGTATTTCATTACCGTGTGTGTCTCCTCCTTGGAATCTGAACCAGAACCGGACAGAACAGAATAGACAATATGTATCAATTTAACTCAGTGAATAAATATATCTGGTATTTAAAATGATCTAGAGGCAACCAGAAAGCTAGAGAGCTTAAAATTAACATCATATGAAAATAAATTAAAACAACAAGAAAACTTTAACTTGTACAGAAGACTCATCAGACATATAGTTTATTTTGAATATTTTGAGGGATTGCTATATAGAGGAGGAATAATTTTTATTCTCTATTATGCCAGAAAGCAGAACCAGGAACCAAAAGGTAGAAATTATTTAAAGGCAACTTTAAAATTAAGGTAAGAAAAATAACTTCTTTAAAAAATTTTAAATTTAGAATATTTTTCCATGTTTACAAGATTCATGATTCTTCCCTTCCCCCATTCTTTCCTCCCCCTCTCCAACCCGACAAGCAGTTCCACTGGGTTATAAATGTATTATTATTTAAAAACTATTTCCATGTTATTTATATTTGCTGTGTGTGATCTTTTAACATTAAAACCCTAATCATGTCCTTGTTGAACTAAGTGATCCATCATATGTTTTTCTTCTGCATTTCTGTTTCCACAGTTCTATCTGTGGATGTGGATAGTGTTCTTTCTCATAAGTTATTCTGGATTGTCCTGGGTCATTGCATTGCGGCTAGTAGAAAAGTCTATCACATTTGATTGTGCCACAGTGTATCTGTCTCTGTGTACAATGTTCTCCTAGTTCTACTCCTTTTACTCTGCATCAATTCCTAGAGATCATTCCAGTTCACATGGAATTCCTCCTGTTCCTTATTCCTTTCAGTACAATAATATTCCATCACCATCATATAGCACAGTTTATTCAGTCATTCTCCAGTTGATGGACATCCCCTCATTTCCCAATTTTTTGACACCACAAAGAGCATGGCTATAAATATTTTTGTACAAGTCTAGAAAAAGAACTGTCTAGAAAAAGAACTTCTTCACAAATTAATGTTAGGAAATAGTGGCTTTTCCCCCAATAGGGTTCATTTAGCAAAGGTTGAAAAATCACCAGACAAATAATTTGTATAAGGAATTTTTTAAAAGTATATTGTGAAGGTGGAAGGTCCTAGGTTCAAATCTGGCCTCAGCCACTTCCTAGCTGTGTGACCCTGGGCAAGTCACTTGACTTCCCATTGCCTAGCCCTGACCACTCTTCTGCCTTGGAACCAATACCCAGTATTGATTCCAAGATGGAAGGTAAGGGTTTTTATAAAAAAAAGTATATTGTAAAAGGAATCCAACCAAATTATTTTTATGAAATGAATATGCTATTGTTATCTAAGTCAGGAAAAACAAAAATAGAGAAAGAAAAGTATAGGCCAATTTCATTACTGAATATAGATGCAAAAATTTTAAAGAAGATAATAGCAAGGAGAATACAATAATATATCACAAGTATCATTCATTATGACCAGGTAGGATTTATACCAGGAACTGAAAACTGGTTTAATATTAGGAAAACTATCAGCATAATTGACCACATGAGTAACCAAACTAAAAGAAATCTCATGATTATTACAATAGATGTAGAAAAGCCTTTGACAAAATTCAATATCCATTCCTATTAAAAACACTAGAAAGCATAGGAATAAATGAGGCATTCCTTAAATGATAAATAGTATATACCTAAAACCTTCAGCAAGTATTGTCTGAAATGGGGATAAGTTAGAAGCCTTCCCAATAAGGGCAGTGGTAATGTAAGGATGCCCATTATCACCACTATTATTTAATATTGTATTAGAAATGCTGGCTTTAGCAATAAGGAAAGAAAAATAAATTGAAGGAATTAAAGTAGGCAATCAGGAAATTAAATGATCACTCTTAGCAGATGATATTATGCTGTTTTCAGAGAAGCATAGGGAATGAACTAAAAAATTAGTTGAAAAAGTTTCAGGGTACAAAATAAATCGACACAAATCATCAGAATTTCTATATATTACCAACAAAATCCAGCAGCAGGAGAAATTTCATTTAAAATTACTCTTAACAATAGAAGGCCAAAATGGATATATGATTTAGATATAAAGAGTGATACCATAGCTAAATTAGGGGAACACAGTTTACCTGGCAGGTCTTTGGGGAAGGGAAGAATTTATGACCAACCAAGAGATAGACAGTATTATAAAATGTAAAATGAATAATTTTGATTATATTAAATTTAAAAGCTTTTGTACAAACAAAACAAATCTAACCAAGATTAGAAGGGAAATAATAAACTGCGGAATGTCTCTAATAAAGAACTAAGTCAAATTTAAAAGACTACAAGCCATTCCCCAATTGGGGAAATTTCATAAATGGTCAGAGGATATGAACAAGCAATTTTCAGATGAAGAAATCAAAGCCATCAATAATCACATGAAAAAATGTTCTAAATCACTGATGATGAGAGAAATGCAAATTAAAACAGCACCTAGGTACTATCTCATATCTACCAGATTGACCAAAAAATGGCAGTAAAGTGGTAAATGTCAGAGGGGATGTGGCAAAACTGAGATTGTTGGTGTAGTTGTTAACTGATCCAACCATTCAGGAAGGCAGTTTGGATCTATACAAAAAGGGCTATAAATCTGGTAATGCCTTTGATTCAGTAATGTTGCTCCTGGGTCTGTATCCCAAAGAGATAATTTAAAAAAGGGAAAAGGAACCACTTTCAGGAAAACATTTATAGCTGTTCATTTTGTGGTGGCATAGAATTGGAAATTGAGGGAATGTTCATCAACTGGGGAATGGCTGAACAAATTGTGGTACAGGTTGGTAATGGGATACTATTGTGCTATACGAAATGATAAGCAAAATACTTTCAGAAGAAGCTGGAAATATCTGCAAGAACTGATGCAGAGTGAAATAAACAAAATTGGGAAAACATTGTATACAATAACAGCAATATTGGATGATGATTATCTGTGAAAACTTGACTACTCTCAGCAATTCAATGAAGTGGGACAATCGTGACAGATATGATGGGGAATGCTACCCACCTCCAGAGAAAGAACTGTTCAAGTTGTCTTTCACATCAGTGTATCTTTGGTTTTATATGCTGGTTTTGGTTATGAAATTGCTCTTACAACAATGAACAAGATTTTTCTTTTTGCATGGCAATAAAAATGAACAAAAAAGTATATTGTGGTTTTGACTTGGACTAGTTTGCTCAAAAATTCTATGACATGTTCTCCGATATATCCTCCCACCTGAGGTTCTTAGTATCCATCACATGAGTTTACCTTCTTAGTATATAATACTACTTCCACTCTGTTCTTTACCTATTCTCCCTCTAGAGTAATGTATGTTTCTCCCAAGCCATATTATAAACAAGAGTCTCATTCTCCTTATATTTATGATATTAAGAGAGCAAATTTTCTTTCCTCCATTGAGATCTCTAGTTTATTCTATTCTCCATGCATTTTTTTCATTTCTACACAGACCTCTGATGCCATGGGCATTATTTGTGACCTTTGTCTCAGGTAACATTGGCCATTTTTTTGCTGTTATATTTTCTGTGTTATGTTTCCTTTTTTCAAACAGGTGATGTTAATTATATATAAATATACATGCATATGTAGATAAATGGACACTTTGCTCTTTTCAGTTCAAAGCCTTTTTCATATTCATCTTTAAGAAATTATGTTTTTATTAGTACTTAATAAGTATATTCCATATCTGCCTAGAAGGTCTTCATTTTACATCATAAGGTTCAGAGTACAGATTGAAATCTTGTTTACAAGAACAATCTTCTTATATCTATTTACTTCTCACATTTGCTTTGCTCTTCTGAAAATCCTACTTTTACTTGGGAATAGTAACAAAACATCACCTATGGGGAAAAAATCTTTAAGTTACACAATCTTTAGTAGTGCTTTCTAGATCTTTTTAAGGTGGTATCATTTCTATCCATATGACTCACCAAGATATGATATTCAGGTATGATGTTGTAAAAGGCTTTATATTATATCCAAGAAACATGGCTTGAGATGACAGCAAACCCCATTTTTAATGTCAAGTTGACAAATATCCACTTCAGAAGCACTCAGCAGTTAGTCAGTAATTACTAATTACTTGTGTCTTCTATCTCTGACCATTGCTGAAATGACCTAACATATAATGTGACCAGTAAATCTACACCATTCCTTGAAGTTCAAGATGTAGTTTCCTCCTGGAATACTAAAACTCCTTGATACTTCTCCTTCCCTTCCTTTTATGTTCTTCCCTCTAACCTCTTATCACAGCTTTGGTTGCCACTCTAAATTAAATTTATTTTTTCTTCTCTGATGAATTTATTTCATTCTTTAATTAATCTTTCTGTAAATATAGAGCAGCAGTGTATAAAAATGATAGTTTTGGATTATGTAGGAAATTATATGATAAAACTTGACAATTTTATTTTCACTAAATTCTAAGTGAAATTTAGAATTTCTTTTGATGATGATATAAACAACAAACATTATTCTGAGAAGAGATCCGTGGGCTATACTAGACTGCTAAAAGAGTCCATAATACAAAGAAGGTTAAGAATCCCTGACATAGAGAAATGGCTTCTTCCAACTTTTTTGACTGTCTTCTTTTGGTTGTAGGTCAACTTACATTTTGTTAATACATAGGTATTGTCTGATTGTAACTGAAGCACAAATATAATATAGAGTATATTCTCCATAAGTCACTATAAAATTCATCTTGAATCAAGGTTCACAGACCTTTGTGGTCTCTTAGCAAATTTGATTTGCAGATTGCCTGTTTGCTCTACTGTTTCACTGTATCAAGTCCTTCTGAGCAAAGTTTAGTTTGTTTATGATAAATTTTCTAACTTTTCTTTAGATCCAATCGACTCAGTAGCTCTTGATTCATTACTGACTTTTTCCTGTCATGCCTTGCCTTAATCTCTAGATTAAATTGGATGTTATATAGGACCCTTCCCGACCTGGGTAGCTCTAGTTAATTTGGAATAAACATCTTTTCTTAAGAATGTAAACAAATAAGCAATATGATAGCCAGATTTAGTTGGGGCAGATAGTCATTTGGCTATTTTCCTGAAAATAATATAAATAACAATGTTTCCCATGAGTTGTTAAAATATATGATAAACAGCCATCTGTATTAAAGGCATAAATAAATATAATTTTTTTCACAAATACCCTGAGATACTGATTAAATATCATAAAACCTCTAATATGATTGACAGGACCAATCATATGTCAGGTCTAGATTGCCAAAAATAATTACAAGAGACTAACTTTGTATTGTAATACTAACCAGTCTCTAAATTAGCTATGGTCCTGGAAAGACTCACACTGGGACAAGCTGGACAAGTGGACTAGGACCATGGATATCTGGCTCCTAAGAAGCACAAGGAGACTCAACTTAAGCCTCAACCTTTATTACTAATCTTAGGCAAAGTAGATAGTTTCAGTTATGTGGTATGGAAACCTTGGAAAAGACTTCCTCTTATGGTGATGATTTCAGTAAGCCATTGAATACTAGATGGCATGCATTAATGTAATTTAGTTGGATACTTAAAATTTAAGATGTGTTTTAATTCTCTGTGGTAGGTAAATGATAATTAATGTCTACTCCCATGATAATATTCCTTGACTACCATTACTAAGGAAACCTAAAAATGAATCTTGAGAACTAGTCAATTGCAATTATTTAATTGATCTTATTATGTCTTATTTCTCCCTTTCTGTTGGGATACATTATTTCAGTGTAATTCACTGGCCACTTGCCAGTGACAAATTGACCTTGATTTATTCTTCATCTCCTTTCACCTCTCTTCAGTATGTGACACTATTGCTGACAACCTTCTTCTAGATATTTTCTCTTTTCTTAGCTTCAGAGAAACCATATCCTTCTAGATATCCTACCTCTCTATTGGTCTGTCATCATCTCCATAATCACTTAGTATCTGCATTATTCAGGATTTTTAAACTAACTCTTCTCTTTTCATATTCTCAATCATTGTAATATCATTCACTCCCACAGCCACAACTATCTCATCAATATGACTCTTCAAAATATATGGTGCTTTCTAATGTGCTAATACTTAGGCTAATACCTTGTTTAGGAAAGGGCAATATTTGCCTGACACTATAGAGTGAGGGTTTATGCCAAGAGGAGCCAGGGTCCAGAGATCTAAAGCAAACAGGAAGATTTGCTGTGGAAGCCAAATTCCAGTACTATTTGTGGACATCAGGGAATTGAGGATTCATCCAATATAACTTCATTCCTCAAATTTGTGTCTTTACATTAGAGCTTTCAAGTTTCTGACTCAATGATCACTTTCATCTTGAGCACCTCTCATGGGATCAGGTTGTGAGTTTTTTATTATGCCTCCTAATACCACAAGACTTGGGGTATAGATAAGTTCCTGTGACAAAACCTAATGGACACAGTTTGATTAGGTAGAGAAGAAGGAAAGCTAAGATAGTATCTATGATCTAATAATTCTGTTTAGATAATTTCTCTCCTCCAACATCTTCACTGTCTTTCTATTGCCCACTTAGTAAAATAAAACCATATCTACCTGGCTTTCAAGGCTTTTCACAGCTTGGTCTAACATCACCATAGCTTTTCAGTCTTCCATTATACCCAATATGCAAAATGTTCCATCCATTTAACATATCTACCTTCATTTGCTTGTGTCACTCCCCATGCCTAGTTTGTCTTTCCTACCTATTTTTGCCTGCTGACTTTGTTTCCATCCTCACTCAAATCTCATTTCCTTTAGAGAGGATTTTTTAATCCTTCCTTGCCAATGAGCTAGATGTCAAATAGGTCATTTTTCCAATGTACTAAAATGTTTATAATATAATATGATGTGATATTACAGATATTTGTTAGTGTTTTAACCCCTAAGCCCTGTTTCATAATTGCTGAGACAGTGCATAATTACAACTATGTACCTCTCCTTATATAATATTTAGTATTTTGTTGTTGTTGAGTACTTCAGTTGTGCCAATTCTTAATGACCCTGTGGGCCATACCACACCAGGCCATTGACCTGAGAGGCTCACTCTTTGATATCATACATTTTAATGCTGTCCATGTAGGCTTTATAGGCAAAAATACTGAAGTGGTTTACCATTTTCTTCCCCAGTGGATCACTTTTTTGTGTCAGAACTCTCTACAAAGACTTGTCCATTTTGAGGTACTCTAACTGGCATGGCTCTTAATTTAATTAAGCTACATAAGTTTCTCCACCATGGCAGAGCAATGATCCAGGAGGGGATTCTATACATACTAGAGACTTAATAAATGTGCTTTTCCATTGCAATTCATGCAGAGATATAAATTTATATTCATCCTTAAGGAGAATTGACTTATGTCCCCTTTTGTTCTTTGGATTTCAATCTATTGGTTAGGTAACTGCTAACAATAAAAAAAAATATTGAGCATGTTTTTTTTTTCCCCTCCAGGATTCCTACCAATCTGGCTGAGGAGAATGAAATGAAACAGATCAAACAATTGGAGAACAATGAAGTAACTGTGTGGGACAGACTCTTACAGAGAACACCAGTTTTCCAGTTTGCAAATTTCCAGCCTTCATGGAAATGAGCTCAGTTGTAAATAAGAGAATTGACTAAAGATTCTGACTCATTTTACAGTATGATATTAAAGATAAATAAGATTGCATTCATTCCTGGAAAAAACAAACAAACTGTTTTTCCCTTTTTAGGGTTTGGGTTGCTATTGTGAGTGGCACAAATGATATTCACCATTTTAAAAATGGGATTAAATTCAATACAAATTTATTCAGTTTGATTTATATAGTTAGCACCAGAATTCAATCTTTCCCTTGTTCAAGGATATATTAGAGGTCATTTAGTCAAAACTCTGCATTATATATGAGGAAAGTAAGACCTAAAGAAATTACAACTTGTCCAGGTACACAAAGCTAACAAGTCTAAGGCAGTATTTGAACTCATGTTTTCCTGAGTCCATGTTCAGTAACTTGCCTACTATACCTATTTCATGGGAATGAGAATAAAAGGACAAAAATATCATCAATGAATAAATATGGATTAACTATCTACTATTTGCCAGGTACTGAGCTTAGCCCTGAGGATATAAAAAGAGGGAAAAGACAGTCCCTGCCTTCAAGGGGCTTCCAATCTAATGAGGGAGAGAGCATGCACACAAACTTATACAAAGCACTATATCTACAGAATAAATAGGAATTAATTCAAAAAAGGAAGGCACTGGAAATAAGAAGTGATTGGGAAGGCTTCTTGTAGAATATGGGATTTTAAATGGGACTTAAAGTCAGTCATTGGAGCAGGAGAGAGAGACATAGGGGATAGAGAAAATGTCTGGAGCTGAGAGATATATTCATGAAACAACCAGGATCCCAGTGTTGATGGATCAAAGATTATGTATTGAGGAGTAAGAATTAAGTAGGAGAGGGCTATGTTATAAAGGGTTTTGAATGCCAAAAAGATAATTTTGCATTTGATCCTGGAGACAAGGGAACCATGGGAGTTTATTGAGTTGGAGGGTCGAGTGACAAAATCATCTGTGTTTTAGGAAAATCACTTGGGGGGTGGAATTGACAATGCATTGGAGTGGGGAAAGACTTGAGTCAGGCTGGCCCTCCAGTAGGCTATTATAGTCATCAAGGCATGAAGTGCTGAAAGGCTACATACACTTGGATCATGGCAGGGTCTGTCTGAAGACAAATGTATTTGAGAAATGTTGAAAGGTGAAATTGGCAGACCTTGGCAATATCTTAAATATGCTGGAAGAACCACTAGAGGTAACAACTAGGGAACGTTTTTACTGGTAGCTAGAGCAGAAAATTCTATTGACGATCCAACACTGAGGAAAGATTTATTTGACAGCTTAGCAAAACTGAATCACAGCAGCTGAGTTGTCATATCCCCCTGTCTTTTAAAGATTTTGTGAACTGGTGATTCCATACTCAGAAATGAACTTATTAGTAAGAATGTTTTGTAACCATCATTTGAAGTTTGAGCCTACCCTCCACAGGGATCCAAGTTGTAGAGGAGATTATGATCTCAGTTTGGTATGCTAGTCTTCCATTCTTCCTATCTTTTCTTGGTAGTAGAGCTTTGTAAAAGTTAAATTAGTTAAATAATATTAAGGAAATATTAACAATTAAAATGGAGAAAAGATATCAGATGGAAGCATATAAATGAGCAGAACCAGGAAAACATTGGACATAATAATAGCAATATTGTGGAATGATCAACTGTGATAGACTTAGCTATTATTGGCAAAACAATGATCCAGGACAATTCTGAGGGACTTAAAACAAAGAATGCTATCCAAATTTAGAGAAAGAATTGTTGGAGTCAGAATGCAGAAGAAAGTATTTGATTTTTAATGTTCATTTGGGTTTGTATTTCAGCATTTTGTTTTTATAAGATTGCTCATTCATAAAAATGAACAACATGAAATATGTTTGCATGTTTGCATGATAATATATGTATAACCAATAAAAAAGTCAAAAATACCCCAAAATGACTTGGCAAGATCAAATAGTTGTCAAGTGATGGAGACAAGATTCAAACTCAGGTCTAAGATTCAAACTCAGGTCTGTCTGAATTAATTGTTCTTTATGCTATAACAGAGCTTCATCATAAATGATGACACCATTTTAAAGTGTGGAGAAGACCAAATGAATGCTCTTATTCATCTATTGATTCTATCTTTCTCTTCTTTCATCTATCCATTTATCTTTTTGGCCCTCTAGCATAAATCTATATATGTATAATGAATAGAATCATTCTTTTGTTCTTTCCCCCTTTTCTAATATATGACTATTAGTTATGATTGTACTTTAGGTATCTCTTGTACTATGGAAATATTAAGTATCTTAGTTACCAGTTTCCCATGCAGGAATATGATTAGTATAACCCCACTGATTCCCTTTTTCTGTTTACCATTTTGTGCTTCTTTTGAGTGTCGAACTTGATCATTAAAAATTTTTTTAGCTCTGGTTGTTTCTTCAGGAACACCTGGAATTCCTATATTTAATTAAATATCCATTTCTTCCCCTAAAGTATTATGCTTAGTTTTGCTAGGAAAGTGGTTTTTGATTGTGGGCCTAAATCCTTTGCCTTATGGGTTATCATTTTTCATGCTTTTTGATCCTTTAATATAGAAGCTACTAGGTCATTTGAAATCCTGATTGTTTTTTATTTGAATTTTTTTCTGATCATTTATAATATTTTCTCCTTGGCATGAGAGTTCTGGAATTTGGCTATAATAGTCCTAATATTCTAAAATTTGGGATTTCTTATAAGAGGTGATTGGTGGATCCTTGCAATTTATATTTTCCTCTCTTGTTCAAGAATATCAGGGTGGTTTTCCTTGATAACTCCTTGCAATATGGTTTCTATGGTCTTTTTTTTTTAGTCATAGCTATTAGTCAGTCTTAGATTCTTAGATTATATTTCCTGGGTGTATTTTCAAAGTCAGTTCTTTTTCCAGTGAGAGATTTCAATTTTTAATTGTTAAATTCTTCTGTATTTGTTTTATTGTTTCCAACTATTTAATGAAATAGTTTGCTTCCATTTGTCCAATTCCAATTTTAAGGGAGCCAATTTTTTACGTGGAGGCTTTAAACTCCTTTCTTAGCAAGTTATTTCCCTGTTTGAGATAGTGCATTTCTTTAGTAAGTTTTTGTTTTAAAATTTTTATTGTTTTATTTTCTCTTTTTCCTCAATACTTTCATTAATTGGAGTTTTTTAATTAGTTCATTTTTGGCGTGGCATCTTTTCATATTTTCCTTTGAGGCTTTACACATTTTTATTTTTGTATTGCTAGCCTCTTTTGAGCTATTATTTTTGTTATGTCTCGTTGAAATATTTTTCTATTATCAGGTTTTTTCTCTGTCTTTTGGTTATTTGGGGGTTGTTTCTTATCTTGATTTTTATCTATATCCTGAAGTTTACCTCTGTTCCTGGAATAGAGGGGGTGATATCCTATGCTTGTACTGTACCTGGGATTGGCTCAACCATCTCCATCTCAGACTGAGCACTCTTCTTAGGCAGCCTGATTGGCCTGCTGTGTGGATCTTTGCAGCTATTCAGTTCAGCTGGTTCAAGTTGGATTCTGCCTAATCCTGCTGAGGCTTAAATTTATTGGACTGAGTTCCTCCAGCTGCTGCCTATGCTGGGTAATGCCCATCCTTTATTCTGGTTGGACTACTCAGGGCTGGTTTCCTTCCACTGGTTTGGTTTCCTCTCTTACCCATGCCAAGCCCACTGTGCTCTTTTCCCTGCCCCTTTCCCTGTATTGTGCCTGAGTTCTGCTGAGGTTTGCTCAGCACTCCCTCCTCTTAACCCAGTGAACTGAATCCTCCTTGCTATGTTCTGAGATGTAGCACTGCTTTACTTTTCTTGTGTTCTGTCATTCCAGTATTTTCTTCTAAGATGATTTTGTTTTTCTGTAATTGTGTTGAGGCTAGTTGGTGGGTTTTGAGTATTTCTTACTTCTTCATCTTGCCTTGATCTCTTTGGTATCACCTCCCTCAATCTTTGAGATCATGGGCTCCATAGCCCACCACCACCACTGCTGCCAGCAGAATCCTGAGTTTGAATTTTTACTCTTTCACTTCTTATCTATGTGTTCTTATTCTAATCACTTGACCACTTTGACTATCATCTATAAAATGAAAATAAATATCTCTATAAACAACTTCAAAGAGCTATCACGGGTAAGGACAAAATGATATTCTAAGTATAAATCACTTATAAATTCCTAAAACACTGTACCAACTAGTTTTATTCAATGTAGAATATAACAATGCTATATGGAGTTTAACAAAGGAAAAGAGAAGCACTACAACATAGAAGATAGAGGGCTGACCTTTAAGTTGAGAAGTCTTGGATCAAAGGCTAACTCTGGTATGTTTGGCTTAATGACCCAAAGCCTCAAATTCTCAGTGACCTAGCATGGGTTATCAGAGTTGCCAGTCCATATTGGCAGAAGATGTCCCTCTTCCCTTTGCCAATAAATAGATAAATAAGTAAATAATATAAATAGATATAAAGTTAGATCAGAGATAAAGACTGCTACTTACCTCTTTCCAGAGATGTAGTGATCTAAATATGCAGAATAAGATACATTGCTTTGAAATGGCTAAGATGGGAAATTTTTGTTTGATTATGCATGTTTGTTATAAGGGTTTTCATTTTCTTTATTTTTCAGTGCATGAGGAAAGTAAAAGGGGGAAAATAAATACCTGTAAATAAAAAAAATCTATGATTTATGATATTTTTAAGAAGCTAGGCAAATCAATTGATAAATACAAGGAACACCTAATATCCAAAGAAAATTCTTATGAAATGAGAAGAATAAGGAAGACACCAGCCTTGTTAGGTTGTTAGAGAATGCGTCATGTCCTTCAGTGGATTACATGGCCAATTCCAGAGGAAAAGAAATTCTGCTTACACTCTCACTGGACCAGTGCTCTCTGACTGGCTGGAGAAGGGGAAAAGCCAGAGCAAAGGCTCATTCTGTGTAGTCTCAGGAAAGACTCCCACAGCACAATGGCAGTAATCCGAAGAGCCTAAAGGCATGTTAGACATTAAATACATGCCAACAAGGCAGAAAGAGCCAAGTTAAGCACTGCACCAACACAAATAACATGCCTTGTTTGTTTCTTATTAGCAATGCATGTATTGATCCTGACCACAGCCAACTGCCAATATGTTAGATAAAATACATAACTCCCAAGGCATCTATCATGTTGAGGGACAATTGGAAGCTAGTCTTTAAAAAGAGATTTCAAAATGCAGATCCTTGGCTTCACCACAGCTTGCAAATGGTATCATAATACTGGCAAGAAAATTAATTCCTCGCCTAAGGAATCCCCAGTGCATCATTTGTTGTGTGGAGTAATTCTGTTAGCATGTCGAAGAGCTCAAGCTTCTAAAAGGAGAGAGGATTCCTTGAGACACACTCCTCTACTGAAAACCCACACCAAACATAAAACAATTTAGGCATGTCAGTATAAGTTCCCCTTCTAACTACACAGATGCATTTGTTTTGTAAGACCCCTTTGTCTCCCAATTGAACTGTAGAAGAAAAACTCCCCTCTTGAAAATGAGGGAGTCTGTTTATCTCTCCACAACTATTTAATCAACATATAAATGCATTAGTGATTTATGTTTCATCAAATATAATGCAGCATAATATCCTTATAAAGGACTATGTGAACATTAAAGAAAATATGTAATTTGGTTTACTAATGAGAATCTGGTGGTGTCATTAAAAAAATCATTTCATTCTGCTCTTGTGTCTGTGTTCTATCTCTCTTTCTCTTTCACTGTTGTTTTGGAAGCTACAATAGCTTTAAAAGTCATCATAAAAATGAAATCAGACATTTGTTGAATATGAAAGGGAAAAAAGTCACATAAGGAAATTGTGTGATTTAGATGCAAGCAGATGGTAAGGTATCATGGCTGCTTGCCTACTCTGTCAACTGGAAAAGACTCATGGCAAGGTGAATAGGGCAGGGAAAATATGAATATCCTCACTCTCCTTTCAGCCAGAGAATCCTGATAAGCAAACTGATTAATAATTATATCACTCACCCTTTCATTGGCTTTAAAAGAAAGGTCCTTGAGCAAAATTTCTTGGCAAGATTGTTTTTTTTTTTAATATTGTTTGCTACTGTCTGCAGGAGTACTACAATATTCAAGCATCTCTCTCTCTTCTCTCTCCAGCACCCTACAATCATGAAAATAACATTTTATTTAGCCATGGGAAATCTTTAGAATATGATCCTATTGCCTTTTTAAAGATGTACCTATAGCTAAGTCCAAGCAGATAAATGGTAATGAAAACATTTCTTGTTTGTATTTAATGAAGGAGTTGACATCTCTGAAAGCTTACTTGCTGAAGTCACAAAATGAAAACAAAGCTGAGGAACCCTCTTAAAATATAATCTCAGTAAACCTATCATTTAATGTTTAGTCTTCTTTTTAATATATTCATTATTTTTTACCATGCTTTAAGTTGCTACTACAAGTTCATTTATGTCAATGCTCTTAATATTTGGAATCACTCACTGTCTTCTATAGAGTCCTTGGAATTTGGGGTGTGAAATTAAAGACTGAGCCAGTCACTGGTCATACATATATTGCACAGACTACTGAAGTGATAAAATAGTTCGGTAGAAAGACCATTGATTCTAAAGTAGGAAAACTTGAGCTTGAATCTTACCTCTGATGCTTACTGCTTGTGTAACATTGGGAAAGTAATTTAACTTCTGGGGTCCCCAGTTTCCTTATCTGTCAGTTTAGGTGGTTGGATTAGATGAGGTCAGTTACAGTTCCAGATCCCAGATTCTATGCTCTCTATATAAGTGTTGGCCCAGAAGTTAATGAATAAAATGAAATTTGTACATTTCCCTGAACTAAGTGAATCACAGAAAGTAGATGGGAATAAGAAAAGGACTAGTTACATTCCTAGTCAAATGAACTTCAATAGCACAATTATTAGTAATTTTATCAGTATTAGTGTTCCCTCCATCAAGGAAAATTTACAATCCTCTACAACTTAGAAGTTCTATGGCTTAAAATTCACAACCATAAGGTCATCTTGGTGTAGTGGACTTCTCCAGTTTGCTGGTCTTTTCATAATAGAAAGACAGTTTACCACCAAATCAATCCTTGAAGTCTTTATTGCACGGAATGAATGGTCAGATATTATGTTCCACTAATAGAGACATCAAGAATCTAGCAGAGTATTACTTTCATATCATCTCAAGGTTAGAATAGTACTTTGTAAGGTTTACTGGAATTCTTTTTAGAAATATAGAAACATTATTAGAAATGATAAATGTTTATTAATTTATGAAACACCTATAATATACAAAGCAATGTTGGAAAGGGATAAAAAATAAAATTACATGAATATCATGCTTGGAGGAGACCAAAGGCAGTTAACTATACTGAAACTAATGATATCCTGGGTTCAAATTCTGCCTTTGTGTGACCATAGACAAATAACTTAATCTCTTTGAATCTTTTTGCTCAGCTGTAAAGTGGGAAACCATCCACATAATTGACCATATTAACAAGCAAACTGACAAAAATCACATGATCATTTCAATAGATGCAGAAAAAGCCTTTGACAAAATACAACACTTATTCCTATTGAAACCACTAGAAAGCATAGGAATAGAAGGGCCTTTCCTAAAAACAATAAACACTATATATCTAAAACCATCAGCAAACATCATCAGCAATGGGGACAATCTAGAAGCCTTCCCAATAAGATCAGGAGTGAAACAAGGATGCCCATTATCACCTCTATTGCTTAACATTGTACTAGAAACACTAGCTGTAGCAATTAGAGAGGAAAAAGAAAATGAAGGTATTAATGTAGGCAATAAGAAGTCCAAGTTATCACTCTTTGCAGATGGTATAATGGTCTACTTAAAGAACCATAGAGAATCAACCAAAAAAGCTAGTCAAAATAATCAACAACTTTATCAAAGTTACAGAATACAAAATAAATCCATATAATGCATCAGCATTTGTAAATGTCTCCAACTCATTTCAGCAGCAAGAATTAGAAAGAAAAATTCCATTTAAAATCACACTAGACAATATAAAATACTTAGGAATTTGTCTGCTGAGACAAACACAGGAACTATATGAACACCACTACAAAACACTCTCCACACAATTAAAACTAGATCGAAAGAATTGGAAAAACATCGACTGCTCATGGGTAGGATGAGCTAACATAATAAAAATGGCCATCCTACCCAAATTAATTTACTTATTTAGTGACATACCCATTGAACTACCAAAAAAACTTTTTAATGAATGAGACAAAACCATAACAAAGTTCATTTGGAAGAACAAAAGATCAAGGATATCCAGGGAAATCATGAAAAAAAATGCAAAGGAAGGTGGCTTGCAGTGCCAGATCTCGAACTATACTATAAAGCAATGGTCATCAAAACAATTTGGTACTGGCTAATAGAAAGAATGGCACATCAGTTGAACAGACTTGGGCTAAGTGACCTCAGCAAGACAGTCTATGACAAACCCAAAGATCCCAGCTTTTGAGACCAAAACCCATTATTTGATACAAACTGCAGGGAAAATTGAAAACAGTTTAGGAAAGATTAGGTTTGGATCAACATCTCACACCCAGATAAACTCATAATGGGTGAATGACTTGAATATAAAGAAGGAAACTATAAGCAAATTAGGTTGAACACAGAATAGTATACAGAATAGTCAGATCTTTGGGAAAGGAAATACTTTAAAACCAAGCAAGAGTTAGAAAAAGTCACAAAATGTAAAATCAATAATTTTGATTACATCAAATTATAAAGTTTTTGTACAAACAAAACCAATGCAACCAAAATTAGAAGGGAAGCAACAAATTGGGAAACAATCTTCATAACAAAAACCTCTGAAAAATGTGTAATTACTCAAATTTATAAAGAACTAAATTAATTGTACAAAAAAGTCAAGCCATTCTCCAATTGATAAATGGGCAAGGGACATGAATAGGCAATTTTCAGTTAAAGAAATCAAAAGTATTAATAAGCAGATGAAAAAGTGTCCTAAATCTCTTATAATCAGAGAAATGAAAATCAAAACAACTCTGAGGTATCACCTCAAAACTAGCAGATTGGCTAATGTGACAGCAAGGGAAAGTAATTAATGCTGCTGGTGATGTGTCAAAGTTGGTACATTAATGCATTGCTGGTAGAGTTGTGAATTGATCCAACCATTCTGGAGGGCAATTTGGAACTTTGCTCAAAGGGTGCTAAAAGACTGTCTGCCCTTTGATCCAGCCATAGCACTGCTGGGTTTGTACCCCAAAGAGATAATAAGGAAAAAGCCTTGTACAAGAATATTCATAGCTGTACTCTTTGTGGTGGCAAAAAATTGGAAAATGAGGGGATGCCCTTCAATCGGAGAATGGCTGAACAAATTGTTGTATCTGTTAGTGTTGGAATACTACTGTGCTAAAAGGAATAATAAAGTGGAGGAATTCCATGGGAAGTGGATTGACCTCCAGGAATTGATGTAGAGTGAAAGGAGCAGAATCAGGAGAACATTGTACACAGAGACTGCTACACTGTGGTATAATTTAATGTAATGGACTTCTCCATTATTGGCAATGCAATAAACCAGGACACTTCTGAAGGACTTATGAGAATGAATGCTATCCACATTCAGAGGAAGATTGGTGGGAGTAGAAACACAGAAGAAAAACAACTGCTTGAATACTTGGGTAGAGGTGGATATGACGGGATGTAGATTCTAAATGATCATAATAGGTTCTGATCAAGGACCCATGTAATAACCAATGAAACTATGCATCGGTTGCAGGAAGGGTGGGTGGGGAGGACGAAGGGAAATAATGTGATTCGTGTAACCAAGGATTAATGTTCTAAATTGACTAAATAAATTAATTTTTAAAAAAGCACACTATGATTGCATCAGTAAGGGACAAATATAGTTAAGATATATGATAGAATATCATAAAAGTTAGGAAATATTATTGTTATTTTTAAAACTGTAATATACTATATATTTAAAAAACAATTAAACTTCAATCTCACTGGTATGGAGAACTTGCAGTGAGGAGCTGTATGTACAAATTCAGAGCAACATTTTCTGTATCATATAGTATGACAAATTTGCCTAGAGCACTAAGATGTTAAGTGACTTTGCCAAGGCTATACAGACAGTATACATTCCTTTCCCATCTGTTTGACTTTGACTTTATCATCATCATGCCTCTGCACAAAGCAACAGAGCCACAACATAATGTCCTCTCTTCTTCTTCCCTCCCTCTCGCATTTCCAACTTTATTTTGTCTATTGTCTTTGTCTATTAGATAAACTCCACGTTAACAGGGAATGCTTTTCTTTTTTCTTATTTGCATCCCCAATGCTTAGCACAGTTCCTGGCTCACAGTGTGAGGACTTAATAAATGATTATTGTATTGCATGGTATGGCATATATGGTATGTCATGACATGGAATGACATAGAATTTATTGTGTTTATATTATTATGTGTTTGAGGTGGCCAAGATCTCCTGACTTAAATTTAATCCTTTACCTTTGATGTTTCTTCATAAAGAGAAATATATAATACTGATGCAACATAAAATAATAAAATTAGAAAACTAAAATTCATGTTAATAAAATATAATATAAACAAGTTATTTAAGAAATGCAAAGAATATTACTTATATCATCTCATTTGAGTATCCTCAAAACATGAGGCAGTGCAATAGATAGTAGTAAGATAGAAATAATTATTATTATTAATTTCAGATGAGGAAACTGAGAGCCAGAAAAGTTAAGAATCTTGACCAATATCACATAAATAGTAAAAGACAAATTTGAACCCACCTATGTGTTTTCAAATCCAATACTCTATCACTAAACAATTCTGCAAAGGATCAAGGTCTATACAAATGTTTAGAGAAAAACACCAGCCCAAACTACATAGAGACAGGCTGATGATCTAAGATGAACCAAAAATGCAAAACAATAAATAATATTAAAGCCATAAATGGAAGCAAACAAAAATTTATTTGCCATAATTGTAAAGATGATTAGATTAAATAATCTAACCAAAACATAATGGTTAAATAAGTAAATTAAATTAGAGTAAAATTTAATGAAAATGAAAGCTATAACTATTAATAAAATGAGAGACTAGATAAAAACTTACTTTGTGTTAGATGAATAAAAATAATGTAATCATTCTATAAGACAAAGCTAAAATGAAAATCACAATATTAACATTATGCCTAAATTAAACATAGATGATGAATCAATATCAACATTAAATGTATATATTCCAAATGGTATGGCTCCTAAATTAATAAAGGAAAAAAAGTTAATTGAATTGAAAAAAAATGCTTAGTGTAAGCATTTGTATTTTATTCTATCACAATACTATAATGGAAAGAATTTTGGTATTACTCTCAGAACTAGACAAATCTAAAAGAAATTTAAAGATAATTTAGAATTGAACAAACGAAGAATTTAAAACTAAAAGATTTTTGAATCTTTCTAACTTAAATGATTAAAGAACATACCTATTTTAAGCACAATTTGCCACTTAAAAATGTCATATTAAGAAATAAATTGGGAAGAAATGTAAAAAGGTAGAATAGAAATGAAAAACATTATCTATTTTAGGTCACAATACAATATATTATTCAATTCAGGAGAATAATAAATGGGCCAAACAACAAATTATAAAAATAATTGATGATTATTTGAAATAAAATAATGATAAGAAAACATACTGATATTTATTGGACATACTTTAACTTGTACTCAGAAGAAAATATATATTTCTAAAATACACTACCAAAACAGGAAATAAAAGATTAATTAACTAAATATATATTAACATCAGAAACCTTCATAATAAACCCAAAACAAGAATGAAAAACCCTAGAAAATTAAAGAGGGAATACACAAAAAAGACTGTAGAATTAATAAACAAAATTCAAAGTAAATTCTTTGAAAACACCAACAACTCTCCATCGTTTAAAAGTGGGCAGAAAATCAAATCAACAAAATAAAGTAAATAAGGTGAAGATACAAAAACAATCCAACGAAAGGAAAGAATTAACTACATGCTTTCAAAATAACACAAAAATAGGAAAAAAACCCATTAAAATATAAAATATCCAAACTAATAGAAAACTAAAAGGAGATTTGTTATTCATTTTTAGGAAATGAAATAGAAACTAATATTAATAAAAGTATGAAAAATTCCTCATCCCAATGTATTTGTATAAATATTTTAAAGAATATTTTTTAACAATAATTAATAACATGACCAAAATCATTCACACAAATTGAGGAAAAAAAGCACTCTACCCATCTCCTTTGAGGAAACAATTCTGCTTCTAAAATCTAATCCAGGGAATAATGAATCAAAAGAAAGAAAACTATACCTCAATATACTTAATGAATATTGACTGAAATTATAAATATAATTCTGACAAGAAATACTATAACTTTATCTAAAAATTATTCAATATTACAAATTTGGATTTATACCAGAAATTCAGAGGTGGTCAATATTATATAGTCAATTATCAAGGTTAATTGTATTAAAAACAAAAACATCCCTAACCACAATTATCTCAATAATGCAGAAAAATATCTGACAATGTCTAGCCATTAATAGTTATAAAATATACAAAAAAACCACAAAAGTTTCTTTTTAATGTAATAAAAAGTAAATTTGAAATCATCATATGCAATAGGTATAAATGAGTTTTTCCACTCAATATAGGAGGTTAGTAAGAGGGTTGCTCCCTTTTTTCCATGATTATTTGACATACCTCTAGAAATGCTAGCAATGGCAATAGACACATTAAAGAGGTTTAAGCAGTAAACATAGGTGATGAAGAGGCAAAGCCATCCCTATTTAGTGATGACATGAAGATTTACTTGAAAAATTATAGAAAATTAGAAAATAAACTAATTACATAATTAATAGTTGTGGCAAATTTACCTGGCAAAAAATAAGCACATAGAAATTGATAGTATTTCTTTATTAAAACAAAATAGCCCAAGAGAACAAATCCCCACTCAAAATAATATGATGTACATTAAATATTTGAGTCAATCTGTCAAAACATTCATTACTTCTATAGACTCAAAAATTACTCCTTATATAGAAAAAAAGTAGCTGGAGGAAAATGATGATGCTAAGCAAGTTAATTTACGATTTTAATGTCATGTAAATATGTTTACAAAGGGATAATTTACAGAGTGAACCAAAATAATAATAGTTCATATGGTAGGCCAAAAGTTGTTAGTATTGTTAACAACAATAATAATATCTAGCATTTAGATAGCACCTACTATGTGCCAGGCACTGTGCTGAATTTTTTATAAATGTTATCTCTTTTGATTCTCACAATAATTCTGGGAGCTTTTATTATTATACCAATTTATTATTGAGGAAATCAAGGTAAATGGGTTAGGTGACTTTCTCAGGGCCACAGAGCCAGTTGTATCTAAGGCTAGATTTGAATTCAGATTTTCAAAATACTCCAGATTCTACATTCAATTTGCTTTGCCTTGTAAAGGGCTTTATCCCTCTATCCAGGGAAATTACAAAAAAAAAATGTTTCAACTGAAAGAGGAGCATAGATCTTTTAGACTTTCCATCATGAAGCAACAATTATCTAAACTATTTATTACTTGTTAAAATATGTAAAAGAATATTCATAGAATAGATTATGCAAAAAGAGTTTGAAATATTTCAGCTCATCTACCTAGTGTTCAATAAACCTTAAACATAAATGATCAGAGAAAGAAGTTCATTTTTAATAAGAATTGTTGGAAAGTCTGGAAAAGTCTGGCAGAAAGTGAACCAACTCCATAATGGAAGTTACCTGAATATTAAAGATTAAAAAAAAAACTCACCTGAGATGAGAAGTAGGTCATGTACCACTGAGAGGGACAACTCAGGATTGAGACCAGCAAATTCTCATTGGTCCCAAAATGGTGTTATCAAGGGAAAGGGCAAAATCTGACTGACTTTGAAAATGGTTTGGGTCAGACCAAAGCGGAGTTTACTATTAGACTCAGCCTCTGTGAACAGGCTAGAAAGCTTAGACTTATAGAGCAGCAAACCCCCATTTGTCTGGAATTCCTTACCTGGCTGTTTCTCTGCAGGCTTCCAACTGCGTTGATGTTGGGACTGATATCTTTCTCTGCTTCTGGGGCATAAACCACATGACTTTCTGATTGCTTTCTAAACCTTTTAAGTACTTCCAGAAACTGAGACCATGGTGTAGTAGTGGGGTTGCTCAGGTCTCTTTTCAGTCCACTCTGGATCTGTGACATAGAACTGGGCAGTGAGCATCAAAGCTGCTAGACTGAACCCAGTGTCATCACAGTGCCCTGCTATGGTGTGGAGGGGCTCTGGAATGGGTCTGGGACCCATTTTTAACCTGATTCACATCCTCTCCATGGGTGCTGATGTACTCCACTCCTGGGATGCTGTGCATGAGATCCAGACCTCAGAACCCCAAAATCTCTCTTTCCATATTCTTATGCTGTCCTTAGCTTGAAAAATGACTCAGTGTAATTTTTCTTCTTAGATTGCTCAATCAAGAATCAGTCAAGTGTTTTTTAAAAATCTATTTCAAACCAGTCTACCATCTTGGCTTTCTCAAAAGGATGAGAATAGTCAGTACTGGAGAGATTTTAGAAATGCAGGCATATTGACACTCAGTACAATCATTCTGGAAAGCAATTTGGAAGTACATAAATAAGATTATTAAATTATCGATATTCTTTGACCACAGCAAGGAATAAAAACCAAGGAAATAATTAATAAAAAAGAAAAATTCCATATACAACAAAAGATTTATTTCAACAGATTTTTTTTTGCAGTGGTAAAAACTGGGAAACAAGGAAGATGCCCATTGATTAAGGAATAGATAAACATATGGTCCATTAATATAATGGAAAATATCATGCTATAAAAATTATGTGCATGACAAACACAAAGATATAAAAGACTTGAATTTATGCAAAATAAAGAAAGTACATCAGGAGAAAACAATATACATAGTAATGATAGCAATGTATGTGAAAAAAATTGAAAGAGAATATTTCAAAATGATCTCAAAGAATCTTAGTGCAAAAGAAGAAAGAGAAGCCACCTCCCCACTTCTCTTTTGCAGAATTGGGAAGTCCAAAGCAGTGAAACATTGCACACAATATCAAATTTATTCAATGTGCTAATTTGGCTTGCTGATTTTTTTGTTTCCTTTTTTTTTAAAGTTCTATTATAATGGATGACTTTCTGGATTTGGGAGTAGCAGAAAGGGAGGAAATGCAGATGACACACATACACATATTTAGTTCATAAAGTTCTATTTAAAAAACAAACACCAAAATGTTTGAAACATTTGAGGAGTAAGAAATCACTTCTAGGAATTTAGATAGTTTCAAATCAAAGGTTGATACTGGTTTTGTCTTGGAAAGAAGGAATTTCAACAAGTGAAATATAGCTAGAGGAGAGATAAATATAGCCCATTCTAAATTTAGAGTAGATATGACCACACCCCAAACTTTTATTTCAACTGATTCAAATGAGGTAAAAATAGAGTCGAATTTATTTGCCAGTCATATAGTCAGTTGCAGAAGGATTAAAGCACACGTCTTTCTATTTCTCAGTGTTTGGACTTTTTCCACTATTCTTTCTGGGAAAGCAAAAATGAAAGAGTCTCATGCAATTAGCTATAAATGAGAGTGCTTTAAATTCCCTGGAGCTTTGAGTTGGCTTCATCTGTTTATATGAAGTCTAGGAATATACTGCGGCAGGCAGCAGAAAAAAATAATCTTGCTACCTCATCATTGTACCTTGTTCCCTCTATGCATGCTCTCCTTTGCATATCCCTTGGCCATATGTGTTCCTTCAATATGTGCATCTTTTTGTGGATTCCTTGTAGTCTTCCACTCTTCCTATGGATACGGTATATACTTGTGAGAGATTCCCTTAGGTTTATGGGGGAAATATTTTCTTTTTTTTTTAAAGATATTGTTTAATTCAATATCTTTCTTTGAAGTTATGGGAATATTTCCCTAACTTGAAGTTGAATACATAGTAGGAGGTTTGTGAGGTAGATTTTGGGGGGAATTTATACCTTCAAATTGCCTTGCTAAGTTGAAAATTCCTCTAGAAATTACACCCACTTTCCTCTTCTTCTAATTGGGTTAGGTCAGAGGGATAACTGAGATATTTTGAGATATGATTGGATCTTATTTCTTCCCAAAAGCCAGACAAAGATTTTGTTGGCTGCTTTACAGGAAGCTGATAAGCCAGTCTTTCCTTGTACTCAATTCTCTGATATAGTAGAGAAGAAAAACCCAGGTTGGGAACACTACCAAATCTTAACAGATTGATATTAATGTAGCCCCAGAGATCCACATTAACCCCCAGGACACTCCTAAGAAAATATCTAGGAAATCAAATTTTATTCCATTTTGGTTTGTTTGCTTGAAAAAAGTATCAAATTGCTAGCCAAATTTCCAAAAGAAAAGATATTTACAAGACTTCCTTACTTAAAATGAAAACCTGAAATTAATTGCCTGTTCATCATTTCATTACTATGTTTCTCTAAAATTTGTCTTTCTTAAACAAACAAAAAAACAAACAAACTATGAACTTGTAATAAACCCACTTTCAACAAAGATACATATTTTTCTTCTAACTTCAAACTCAGTGATGACATCATCATCTATAAAACAAAATGAGTATAAAAGGAGATGATATTGCAAAATATGTATTTGTTAGATATTATGATAAAAAACCAATGGTCTATATTTCATCCTTCACTTACTCCCATTGGGCATCATTTTGGGAAATCAACTATCTGATTCTATTTTTTAGGAGATACACTACATTTTCCTTCACTCAATATGACATCAAAATGTGATAAATGATTATTATAACAATAGCATTTATATTGCCCCTACTGTGTCCTAAGCATTCTTCCAAGCATTTAACAACTATAACAATTTTTTCTTATAAAATATATGATCATTTAAGAAAATATTCAGAAAACATAATAATTCTAATGAAAATAATAAATATAATATTTATCTAGCATTCCCAGGAATGGTTTCTTTCTTATTAGATAATTTCCCACATTTTAAAAATCTATCTTTTTTAGAATTCAAATTTTCAGTTAATGTTTTGTACTAAAACCTAAAATGTATTTCATTCTTTTAACTTACATTATTAAAAGTAATTGAATATTTATTTATCATTCAGGGTTGTATTGATTTCTAATGCCTTTTTTTTTTGCCCCTTCACTACATAACCATAGACTACTGCTATAATTCTTCTCTCTTCATATGTATCAACTATTGCTTTTCAGGGCACTAATTTTGATTGGCCTTCTCCTGTCTTAAAAAGAACTATTCAATGACTTGATTGCCTATAGATAAGCTATAAACAACTTTATTAGAATTTAATGTCCTGTATAATGTGTTTCTCATCTATCTCTCCAGCTTGATTATATATAACTATTTCCCATGAATTATCTGTTTCAAACTTACCTGTTGGATGTTACTTCTTTAGAGTATTCTATTTTCCATTTCTTTGTTCTTGTATATGTAGCATATAAATAAAATATACATACATATATATAAGTTTGTGTTTATGAAAATATGTAATATTTATTTATGCAAATATTGTACACCTCAAATTGATTGTAAATTCATTGAAAATAGGAACTCATTTTTTTCTTTTTCTTTGTACTTAACATAGTGTTGGACCCAAAGAAGTCTTTTATTGTTTGTTGAATGAAAATAAAAGATAAATCAAATTGCTAAGTTCATCACAGTAAGAATCTTTCTTTGCACAGATTTCTACAGCATTAAGCTATGACCTTCAATAAGTATTATGACTTCCTTGTGGAATAAAATGGATGGACTTTATGTTGCTCCTTCAATATTTAGAAGCATTGTGTGCTTATTTCACTCTATGTTCTCAATTGATGAGGTTGCTAGATTAGATTATATGTCTTGGCTATTATAAGAGTAAAAATTGTATTTAAAAATGCTAATTTCAAAATAAAAGTTACATGTATTTAGCAAATTATAGTCTTACAAGTGCATTATACAATTTCATAATTAATTCTCACCAAAGGAAGGCAAAATAGGTAAATACATGTATTATTTTCTCCATTTAACATATGGAAAACCAAGACTCAGAAAGTAAAAATGACACATCCAGAGTGATTGAATTAGCAACTTGCAAAGTAAGAAGTGAAATTGGTCCAAATACAGTTCTTTTTTTTCACTACACATCAGTTATCTACAACTTCAAAATGATACTTGTCAAAATTTTAAAATATTTAGTGAAACTCGAAGCACAGACATTTAAAGTATAATTGTCTTCTAAGTGAAATTGGTCTAAAGCAAAATGTCATGTAAAAGACGCAAAACAATTTCAGACTTTAAATGAAAAAAAAAGATTCTGCCATTTCCATCTACACAATTTTAGTAAATGGGAAGAGATTGTTTTGCTGCCTAAGTATATACTTTAAAATATTTTAAGAAGTAGCATATTGAAGCACTAAAATAAAGGAGATATCAAAGAGGTCATATAATTGTCCTAGAAAAGACAGGATAATTGTGAAGCAGTTATTTGGGCTCCTCTTTAAAGATGAATCCAGTGAATAGGAATAGAGGCAAAACCAGCCAATGTAATCAGAGTAATTTCTGCCATTTTCTGTGGAATTCCAAGATCTAAACATCTTGCTCAATACATGGTTAAAGATGCCCTAATTCTGATTTCATAGTCTTCTTCTTTGTAAAAACAAAACAAAACAAAATTTAGAGAGTGGTCAGTGAAAACCTTTACTTTCCCATTTCAAGATCTTCACAGAACATTTTGTTTTGGGTTGCTTTGATGCATTTATCAATAAGTCACTCAATAAGCATTATGGTCTAAGTGCTTACTATGTTTTAGACATGCTAAAGCATTGGAAATGAAAAAGATGGAAAAAAGATATGTCTAGTTCATAATCAACTATCACATCACTATCACATAAGAATTCTTATTTCAAAGATTTGTGATTTCTTGACTATGGAATCTGTTTCTCATACATGCATATTTATCTCTTTTCTCTTTCTTAAATTGTCTTCATGAATTGTTGATCTTAAAAAATCACATTTGCAGTCAATTCTGCATCTACATTTCATTACTAGTCTATATAAGTATTTTAGAAATTCATTAAAATTGTATTAACTAGAAAGCTTCAAGCATAAACCTTCGAAAAACTTTTTTGGAACTTGTACTTCAGTGCTATAGCCTTCCAGAACCTAGAATCACCTCTTTGCCACTGAATTTTTCGTGGAGATTGACAAAGACTGCTATGTCTCATAAGATAAAAAATTCTGACTTGGAAGACATATCATTGTATTCATCAGGAAAATTAAATGACTTGTCAAAAGTTACACAAATTGTGTGTGAGGTAGGATTTGAACCTACCTACTCTGCTTTAAGTGCTTTTTCCCCTGCTATACCAACTACTTAGACTATAAGTTCCATGCAAATAGGGAACATGTATTAAATATATTTTATACTTCTCCTGGTGCCCTAAAAAATTAGCAGGCACCTGTTCTTTTTTAATAACTTAATGCTTTTCTTGACCTTGCCATGCTCTGTAACATCCTCTTGTAATTAGTGTAGGAGCATTGCCATTTGATTGAGATTCCTTTATTAAATGTCTCCTTGGCAACATCCAAATTAAAGTGAACCACAATACACTGCATCTTGATTTCAGTTTAAAGAAAATTTGAATTTTCAATAATTAAACCCAAGTCATTTATTCAGTAGGGGGATCTATAGCAATCAGTAACTATAGAAAATTGGCAGAGACATTCAAACCGATTATGATCTTTAAATACAGCATGAGCAGCCAAACTAAAAATGGGTTAAAAACATAATAATAGGGACAATTAAGCATTAGGATGAAGTAGAAATATTTCATTTGTTGTTTACTGATGCTTTTTTCGCTAATGAAAGTTAGCAATTTCTAAGAAATAATTATATGATGTAGGAACTAATTTGTTTTTTCTTGTTTTGTAATCCTATTTCATGTCTCCTTTACCTACTATACCTTGTTTAAAAGTTTTATTGATGCTATTTTGGTATATTGCTGTTATTTTACAATGATTCTCTCTCATTACTCTATCAAAAACTCCTTTGTAACAAAATATGGTTCAACCATTTAATCAACTAGCAATTATTTATCATGTCTACTATGTTCCAGTGTTTGTGTTATGTTGGGCTTAGCAACACATATTGAGGCAGTCATTGACCTCAAGTTGCTTATATACTATTAAGGGAATGTGGTTTCGTAAATATAGTACTATAGTAAAAATACTAGTACATTTATTATATATACAAACTAAATACAAAGTGGTAGGAGGAGGTAAATCATTACCAACTTGGTTTTGGAGGTGTGAATTTTGAGGCACCAGAAAAAATTAAAAACTCTCTAGGCAAAGAACTTTCAATCTTCACTGCAAAGAGGAAATATCCATAATGATGAAATTATAGTTCCTGGAGGGATTGCAATCAATTTGATGGAATTAGAATTGGTGACTCATATTAAAATTTGACTCCCGTGATTTACTGGTGTCCAGAAAAGCCAGTGGACTTAACTCTGATTGTTACCTTTTGAGCTCAAAGCAAATGGGTGATTATACAATAACAGATCTATAGCTTAGAGGAAACAGTCTCCCTTCTTATTTTGTAGGTGATGAAATTGAAGTCTAAAGATATTAAATAACTTGTCCATGGTCTCAATGGTATATAAGAATTCTTTCTTTTCTTCACTTACTGCCGAAACTTCTTTTACATAGTACTAATATAATTGATCAAACCTCAGTATTTGCATAGAACTGTCACAATCCATATCATTAATGTCTTTCTTTACAGTCTTCCCTTCAACTGTGTAACTAACAATTGAAGACAATTCTGACAATTCTTTCATTACATCTCCTTTCCTGACATGAAATTTATTAATATGGAAATCCAATAATCTGTAAGGCTAAGCACTAATCTTTTTTCTTTAACGCTTCAGAATATGAAAAGAATTTTAGATTCTTGAGAAGTTATCTTATTTCCCCTGTTCCCAGAAGGGGAACTTACTGGTCTTATTGTTTCCTTTCTTTTCCTTAGGGTCAAGGGGCTATTTCCTATAACTATATTATACATCCTATGGCCCCCTTTCCTAGAGGTTTAAAATGTACATTGAAGACCATAAGGCTAATTTCAGGAAAAGGACCTTCTATCTACTTTTCTAACCAGTGTCTTATAAATTCCTTCTTTCCCATATTCATTTGATGGAATCAGTAGGTGTATAACCATTTACAATTTCATTAATTTTTTTTGCTTCTTCAGTCATTTTTTATAGAGAAGTAGCATGGTATAGAAAATTAATCAGTAGTGTCAGAGTCCACAAGACCTGTGTCTATGGTCTTCCCATGACAAACATTGGTGTGTAATACAGACTGAATCTTCTTAGCCTCTCAGTGGCCCTCACAACTTTCAAATACTAAAATTGCAAAATTAAAATTTCCCTTGGAATCTTCTTATACCAAGAAAATAATATTTCATACCTTATTCTCTCATAAAAACTCACCCTCTAAAATATATTTTGTCATCTATATTATGACTAACAATGTATGTTATTATTATTATATCAATGTTACAAAAAATCAGAATGAAATATTGGATTGAAATAAGATTAAGACCTAAATACAACTCTGTATAGCTTGGGAAAAAGAAAGCATGAAAGAAAATGAGTGGCTTTTTGATATTGCATTTATTTAAGCAAAAAACATTACCTACTATCTTGGAATCAATACTTTGAATTGGTTCTAAAGCAGAAGAGTGATAAGGGCTAGGCAAAGGAGGTTAAGTGACTTTCTCAGGGCCACAAAGCTAGGAAATGATTGAGATCAGTTTTGAATCAAAGACCTACCACCTCTGGATTTTGCTCTCAATCCATCAAGTGACCTATCTGCTTCCTTAATAAAGTATTAATGAATTAAAAAGCCCAAAATATTAAACACATTTAGTCTCAATAAAATATCCATTTTATTATGTTTCTAGTAAACATATTTTCTATTTAGACAAGAGAAACCATAGCATATTTCAACTTTGGGCAATTTATTTAAGGTTTGGAATTTTTTTAGATTTACCAAGCTTTCTGACTTAAAGATTTTTTAAAAGGTAGGGTTTTTATCTATTTTGCTCCAAATCTACATAAACCAGGCAAACACATATATTCACTGGGACAAGAACTCAATCTCTAAATTTTCAGAAACTCTATTCTTTGGTTTTGTTGAAAAAAGAAATGTTTAGTACTTAACTCAAACTTATTAAAGTATTTACTAATGAAGTACTAATTTTCTTGAAAATGGAAGGATCTACGAAAAATCTGTTTTTATGCAATAATGACAATGAATTAAACTTCCTCCTTTGGTTTCATTCTTCCCTTCTGGATAGCCAAGGACATCATTGAGGATATTTTGATTCAGAAAAGAGGTATCTATCATATAATGAGAATAAACTGTAATAGATAGAGAAATTGAGTATTCCTAAGGTACTGAAACAATGGGAGGATGACAAGTGCAACCGATTGATCATTTGTAGATATTTTATGAGAAAATATAGCCAAAAATTAAATAAAATTAGGAGTTAAGTAGTTGCTGTAGTTAAAAGTAGGAGAAACATCCAGTCTCATCAAATAACAGTTCCATAGGTAATCATAGAAAATCATAAGATTTAGCAATGGGAAGCATTTTAGTGATAATGTATTCGAATCCTCTGCCTCCCCTACATTTTATAAGTGAAAAACTTCAGTCCAATTCAGAGAACCAGTATGACTTAATTACAGTCTCTGAGGTTGCCTCTTTTTTTACTTCATCATGTTTCTTTTCCAAATCATTAGACCAAACAATAAATTGAGATTTTCTTAAGTCTCTAAAATCTTGTTAAGACAAATAGCATAAGCTAATTAAAATGTATGCACAGGTCCTGGGCTTCATTCTTGGCTCCACCAAACTAGATCTCCAAAGCACTTTACTAAATAGTTACCATCTCTGACTTTACATTTGTAAAATTTAGTAAGGGGTGAAATTGCTAAGAGTGTGGAATCCTCTGCACCCTCTCTTAAAGTCAGAAATCAGAGAAAAACAAGAATTTCTCCACCCAAAAGCATTCAGTAACTGCCTCCTTCATAAGCATGACATATAAAATATATTTTTTCTCTCAATGAGGAAAATTTGATGAAAATGTCATGCTTTTTTAAAGAAGAGATTTCTTCAGCTTTTTTTAGGATAATATTTACACCAACACTCAAATCTCTGCCCTTACCAACTCTTGTTATTTTCCTCACATTAAAAGGCCCAATTGGTTTTTTAAGTAAACATTTGCTATCAATTTCCTGCCACATTTACATGATTCTGATATCTTTAATTCTTGCAGGGAAAAACAAAACAAAACATATTTCCCTCAATAGATGCTAAAATATATGTTATATGGAAGATGAACATGACCTCTTATTTTCTGGGAGGTGCATTTTCTGTTTCTTTTTAAATTTAGAATTAAAGGAAATTATTAAACAAAAAGTAGGAGGAGTGATCAATAGAAATGCATTAATATAATTTTTGCATTTCCCGGATTTCACCAGGCTTTTCAAAATTGGTTATGCTATAGTAAATTAAATTATAGAAGATCTTATAAGCACTTCTCTTCCACTCTTTTCTCAGCCCTTCAGAAATAACCCTTTCCCCTTTGAGCATATATTTGCATGACCATTTCCTATGGCCTGTTGTATCTCTTGCTCAATGCTATTTGGCACCATGCTATGTCCATTCCTGGAACATAGTTTCTTATGTGAGACTTCAATATCTGTTTTTGTAATAGAGGATTTACATTTGACTTTCAGAGTCTGGTAATGGGGGAAAGAGAAAAAGCTATGGAGTTAGAGCACCATCAAGTGACAATTATCTCAGGCAATTTAATCTTTGCTCTTTGTATCAGTGAAAGCATAGCCATATGATACTGAGTAGTCCAGGTCTCAGGTCTCATCTTCCTGAATAGGCAAAGGGATTTCCTACAGAAGGATTTGCTGGTTATATTTTACTACAATCTTTTATCTTTTATTCCTTTTGTGTTCTTTTTCCATTAGATCTCAGAAAGGAATTGATCCCAAATAAGGGGTGTTGTAATTTTGGCTTTGTTAGATTAAAAAAAAAGTCTTAGTTGAAGTGAAATCTGATCCTTTCTTATCTGAAATGGGAAAAGTAGTGGGAAATGGGAAGGGAATAAGCATTTATGTTGTGCCTGTTAGGTGCCAGGCACCGTGTTAAGGGCTTTACAAATATTATCTCATTTGATTCTCAAAATTCTGGGAAAGAAGTGCTATTATTTTTCCTCATTTTACAATTGAGGAACCTGAAGCAGACATGGTTAAGTGACTAGCTTAGTTGCACAGCTGAGCCAGATTTAAGTGCAGGTCTTTCTTATTTCCAGTCTAGTGCTCTCTGCATAGTGCCAATGAAGTAATTCTAACCTACTTCACAGTTAAAGAAGGTTTGTGATCAAAAGACAAAAAAGATAACATTATTACAGAGCTTCAACAGAAAAAAAATCAAATTACAATTTCTCATTCTCTCTATGAGATAAAATATGAATTCATTTCTTGGTACCATATTCATCTATGGAGGAAGATGAGTGTGTGTGTATGCATGTGTTTATATATATATATATATATATATATATATATATAAAATGGTTAATGGTGGGTATAAGTAGGCTACATCACATTATCATATACCTGTATGTGTATGTGCGCATTTACACACTCATTTGAGTGAGCATCCTTTTTGTATCAGGCAGATATTTGTGATCATTAAACATGCATTAAAATTTACCAAAAGAAAATTAATTCAATCTCCTCATCCTGTTCCATTATGGGTTCTAAAGGCAAGGCATAGTGTCTGACCAAGATATATTCATGGGGCAGTTCTATGAGTGGTCCATTCCTCCACATGTCAAAATCTGGAAACAAGGCATTCTTTATTCACTTGAATTTTTATGTGAATAATCACCTGAGATATTTTCAGTGATGTAATGTAGTTGAGAGTCAAAGAATAGGCATTTCCAAATAATGAAAATCCTAGGATTCTCAATGGAAAAAGGCATATGATTGGTATGGGTATGGTATACCATATTACCAATGAAGAAAGACATGGAATAAGTGGATGAATAGAGTATATCATTAGAGAGACAGACAATATGCTCCATTGTAATCAATGTAATATCAAGAGAGCTAAGGGAAGGTCAACAATATCTTTAAGCACTTTTTTCTACTTCTGGTTCCTTCTTTCTAGTCAAATGTCTGACTCCTCTACCCCATGATTACACCTCAAATATTTGAAAGAAGTTATGTTCTCCCTAATTTTCATCTTTCCCAAGCTAAAACAATTGCAATGATTTCAACAGACATGAATATGGTAGGATATTGAAGTTCTTCACCATCCTCATTATCTTCTAGATTCATTTTTCCTTATGATCAGTTCCCTGCCCTCTTGCAGCCTGTAGCTAATGCCTTGTACACTTATTATTTTTTTTAGCTATTGGCAGTAAGAAAAAATTGTTATTCCTGGGAATTTTTCAGTGGAATTGTTTGCATTAGAGTGTATATAGGGATTGAGGGCTGTCCTTTTATTCAGGAAGACATGATTCCAAAATTGTACTCAGACATTTACTAGCTGTATTCCCTTGGGAATTCACTTAATCTCTGTTTGCCTCATTTTCTTAAATCATAAAATGTGAACAATGATAGTACCTACCAACCAGTTTGTTGTTCAAGTTAGCTTTCTTTATTTTCTAACTGTACAGGATTAAAAAAATAAAAACAACAACAAAAACTTCAGTCACTAACATTGAGGGAGTCTAAGTAATAAATAAATAATTCAGTTATTCAACAAGTATTTATTAAACATTTCCTATGTGCTAGTCACTATGAAACCTTGGACATTCAAAGAATGACAAACATACAATCCTTGTCATCAATTCACGTTCTAATGGTGATCATACCATGCAAATAATTACATTTATACAAATATTGTTTAAGAACAAACCACCAAATATGAAATAGTTTTAGAAAGAAATTTATTTGGTAATTTAGGAGAGAGAGAGAGAGAGAGAGAGAGAGAGAGAGAGAGAGAGAGAGAGAGAGAGAGAGAGAGAGAGACAAAGAAAGCCTGCCTCTTCCAAGGTTCTGGGAAATTCACATTATATGGCATTTTGACAAAAGTTTCCCTATTTGAGTTTCACATAAATCATCTGATAGAGGTAAGACACACATAAGTCACATAAAGGGAATCCAAAATAGAAATTTGTGATGATCCTAAACAAGTTCTGTGTGTGGTACCCTAAAATAAGAATTTTTTGAGTGGATTCAGAACTTGGGGGAATCCAAAATTCCTTGTAGCCTTCCCCAGTCTTCCTAGAGACTTTCTGAGATAAGGCAACATTCTGGGAGCAAACAACTTTTAATCACATAAAGTTGTAGTCAAACATAATTAATAAATAATAGATAATACACAAAGCAATGTATACAGTATAAGTTTGAAAAATAATTTCAGAGAGAAGAAAACAATAGAGATTGCAAGGAAGGAGTAAGAGAGCTTGAAAGACATCATTTGGAAGGTCTGACTTGAGTAAAGTTTTAAAGGAATTCTGAATGTTAGGAGTTAGTGGTGAGGAAAAAGAACATTTCAGGCATGTAGTGTGATAGTCAATGAAAAGATGAGTTGAGAAGTGAGGTGCTTTTTAATGTGTGTGTAACAGCAAAGAGGCCAGTGTCATAGGAAGTACAGAGGGAAGTAAATTGCAAGACTGGAAAGGAAGGGGGCTAGACTGTGAAGAGTCTTAAAAATCAAATAGAAATTTTTATGTTGAGTCGTGGAGTCAGTCACTAGGAGACCAGTGGAGTTAGTTGAGTGAAGGGGTGACAGGATAAAATGTGAAATTTTAAAGATCACTTTAGATTCTAGGTAGATGGATGGATGATTGAAGGAGGAAGAAACTTAAGATAGGAAACTTTCTTATAAGTCAATTATAAAGGTCCTAGTATAAGGTAATAAGTGTTTAAAAAAGGTTATGGTTGTGTGAATGGAGAAAAGGGTAGTACATGAGAGATGGCAAGGTGAAAATAACAAGACTTCGTAACAGATTGCATTTGTGAGGTGAGTGCAAGTGAGGAGACAGAGATGAAAGTCAATACTGCAAGCCTGAGTTATTGGGATGGTGATGCCCTTGACAGTATTAGGAAAGTTGGAAAGAGAAGGATTTGAGGGATGTTAATGAGTTCTATTTCAGAAATGTTGAATTTGAAAAATCTGTAGGATATCTATTTCAACATACCCAAGAACTAACTATTAACTAAGTTATTTGAGCATAGTATTTAGAAGAGAGGTTAAGAATAAATATATAGTTCTCGTAATACCCAGCATATAGATAGATGATAATGGAACTAGGAGACCTGCTGGAATAACCAAGTGAGATAACATATAGAGATGATGAGAGGATGTAGAATAGACATTTGGGGGGCATTCACTGTAAATGAGCAAGAGCAAGGAAATAAGAAAGAGGAAGAAGAGTCAGAAAGGGATGAGTAGTAGCCAAAGAAAGCAATGCCATCAAAGCCCAGAGAAGAGACACAACTCAGGAGAAGAATGTCATTGACAGTGGCACACTCTACAGAGAGGTTAAGAAAGTTGAAGCCTAAGAAAAAGCTAATAGATCTGGCAATGAAAAAGATATTGATGACCATATCCCCTCCAACTGGGAACTTTGGGAAGAACAGTTTCAATTTAATCATAAGGTTAGAAACCAGACTGTGCAAAGTAGTCATAACCAAGTGAGAGTAGAGGAAATGATATCATAGAACAAAAGGTGTTCCTGCATCAATTCAATGATTTTAAGAATAAATTAGTATGATAGTAAATTCAAGGATCTCCTTGTTCCATCATTGTGCCAATTAAATAACAATATCCAGGGATGTTTCAAGCAATACAGTTAGAGTTCTCAGAGTATTCTCAGGTATTTTCACATCTGAAAATGCATGATAATTGAATTGATCCAGCTATTTGCACATTTGGAAAGTACATGGCTTTAATCTCCAAAGGAATGCATAGACAATAAGTGTTTGCCTTGCCTTCAACTGAAATAGTTTTTGAATAAAAATAATAATAATCTGCAGCTCAATGATTAATGACAAAAACAAAAATGGGATATTTTATTTTCCCACAACCCTCTTGTGAAACAGTATACCTTAAATTTGGATTCTCACAGACCTGTGAATAGCTTGGTTTTACATAAATACTACTTCAGGGTAGATTAAAAATAATTCCATCTCCCCTGCTTCTCTTAGCATTTGAATTTAAACTTGACTTTTGCTTAATTTTATAAAGGAACATTTTGTGCTGGGTCAATGAATGTTTCTTTTTTGCTTTTGTTTTTTGCATTGTTAGTCCAAAAATGTCATCTGAGATATCCTGTGATTCAGGTGATTACCAGCTTCTGTATGAGACAGTTTCAGTCAGCCTATCTCACCCACCAAAACTGTTCAGTGAGGCACGTGTTGTCACCTGAGAATTTTTAGCTCTGGGTTTCATTTGTGAAGGAGGAAGGGAAAGGGGGGAAATGATTTTATCCTCGATTTAATGCTACAGATATAAAAGACTGAAGTTCCAAAGAAGAGAGTTATAAATTATACTTTAAATAAAACACTTTAAAATGCTCTGGATATAGAGTGAGGAGGTCCTGTGTTCAAATCTAGATTCTGACACTGCCCAAATACTCTTTGATTAACCTCTCTTAGATTTACTTTCTTTACTTAACTATTCTGGTCCTCAGGAGAAAAAGCCATCATGGACCATAGATTAATACTTTTTCATATATTTAAAACATTTTTTGTCAATTAACTAGCCAGTATTAAATGTCTAACATGTGTCAGATACTTGTGCTAGGTGCCAGAAGCACAAGTGTTTTATAACAGACATCATGATTTTCTCTTCTTTTTTTTTTTAAATCAAAATGTATTTAATTAAACAGAAAAGCAAATTTAGTGACAAAAAATTTCTCCTAAGTACACTTGAGATGTAGTCTTCCATAGATTAGTCTCTCATTAGTGTAGTAAGGCAAGGGGAAACATTCATATGTGTAGCCAGGGCAAATACTTTGAGGGTGTATGTATAGGGGAAATAAGAGATCATGATGAATGAGTGACTAGGGAACACAGATCGATTGCTAGAGAATCACTTTTGTTTGTTTTTGTGCTTTTTGGATAGTGACTTTCTTCTGCTCTTTTCTAAATATTAATTTACTTAAGACTCCATTTTCAGCTGCATACATTTTTCATTCTCTACCACAGAGAATCCCTTCATACTTTGAGAAACTAAGGTTTCTTACATACTGTGATGAAACATAAGAATAAGATTGCATTTGTATTGCCTAAATCACAGATTTTAGAGGTTTTCATTTGACTTAATTGTATTTAAATTGTATTTAATTGTATTTAAATACTCACATGATGCAAATTACTGTACTAGAGACTAAAGATAGATAAATAATACCCTAATCTTGCCTTCAGGAAATAATTCATGTGGTGTACTGGATAGTATGTTGACTCTGAGTTAGAGACACTTGCATTCAAATCCTGCCTCTGATAATTATGGACAAATTACTTAATCTCTTTTAGAAGCTCAGTTACCTAGCATGTAAAATAACAAAAATGGCTGTAGTACTCACTTCATATGTTTTGAGGAAGCTCAAGTGGGATGTTATGTGAAATGCCCTTTATAAACCTTATTCTCCTAGTTGTCAACATTATTAGACAATTAAAAATTTAAAAAATCAGCCCCCTTTCTTGAGACAAAATATGTGAATGTCAATTAACCAATAGGCATTTAATTTCTTATGTATTATTTATTTGCTTTAGTTAGGTCTAACTGTTGGTGACATCACCTGGAGTTTTCTTGACAAAGACACTGGTGTGGTTTGCCATTTCCTTCTCTAGCTCCTTTTACTGATAAAGAAACAAGCAAATAAGGTTATGTGACTTGCCCAGGGTCACACAACTAGTAAAGTATCTGAGAGTTTGAACAGAGGACTTCCTGACTCCAGATCAGGCACTCTATCTTCTGTGCCACTTAGCTTCTTTACTTACAACATACCAAGTTTGGTATGCTTGGTGCTGGGAATAAAAAGAATGGAAACAATCCCTTTTCCCAAGGAGTTTATAGTCTAGCTAGTGTTTCAATTCTTTCTATATCCCTTAACCAGCTGTATCTGGCTAATTAATCCTTATCATTAAAATAATATAATAAGCAATAATTTAACATTTGAAAGGTTTCCCTTTATTTAAGTTTAATTAATTAAGAATATTTTCCCATGGTTACATGATTCATATTCTTTCCATCCCCTAATCCAACCCCCTTCCTGTATCCAACAAGCATTTCCACTGGGTTTTACAAAACCTATTTCCATATTACAAATATTTTCAATAAAGTGATCATTTAGAATCTACATCCCCAACCATCTTCCCATTGAACCATGTGATCAAGCAGTTGTTTTTCTTCTGTGTTTCTATTCCCACAGTTCTTTCTCATAAGTCCCTCAGAATTGTCCTGGATCATTCGATTGTACCACAGTTTATCAGTCTCTGTGTTTAATGTTCTCTTGGTTCTACTCCTTTCACTCTGCATCACTTCCTGTAGGTCATTCCAGTTCACATGGAATTCTTTCAGTTCATTATTCCTTTGAGCACAATAGTATTCTATCACCATCAGATATCACAATTTGTTCAGCCATTCCCCAATTGAAGGGCATCCCCTCGTTTTCTAATTTTTTTTTCCATCACAAAGAGTGTGGCTATAAATGTTTTTGTACAAATCTTTTTCCTTATGATCTTTTTGGGGTATAAACCCAGCAATGGTTGGATCAAAGGACAGACAGTCTTTTAAAGCCTTTTGGGCATAGTTCCAAATTGCCATCCAAAATGGTTGGATCAATTCACAATTCCACCAGCAATGCATTAATGTCCCAATTTTTTCACATACCCTCCAACATTCATTACTTTCCTTTGCTGTCATGTTAGCCAATCTTCTAGGTGTGAGGTGGTACCTCAGAATTGTTTTGATTTGCATTTATCTAATTGTAAGATATTTAGAACACTTTTTCATGTGCTTATTGACAGTTTTGATTTTTTTTATCTGAAAACTGCCTATTCATGTCCCTTGCCCATTTATAAGTCAGGGGATAGCTTGAATTTTTTGTACAATTGATTTACCTCCTTGTTAAAGACATTTTCCCAATTTGTTGCTTCACTTCTAATTTTGTTTGCATTGGTTTTGTTTGTACATCACCTTTTTAATTTATTTCAATCAAAATTATTTATTTTACATTTGTAATATTCTCTATCTCTTGCTTGGTATTAAAATATTTCATCTCCCATAGATCTGACATGTATACTACTCTATGTTCACATAATTTACTTATAGTTTCCTTCTTGACATTTAAATCATTTTCCCATTCTGAATTTACCTTGGTGTAGGGTGTGAGATGCTGATCTAAATAAACTTAATCTCTCCCATAATGTTTTCCAATTTTTCCAGCAGTTTTTGACAAATAGTGCATTTTTTGTCCCAAAAGCTGGGATTTGAAAGTTTTTTTTTTTTAAAGAAATTGAATCACACAATAAAGCTAGCAATGAAGAGGCTCAGGAAAGATTTAAATGAAAGGTCCATAAGAAATTCTGGCATTTTCAGTCTCTGTCTTTCTGTGTTCATTAAAAGGGACTGGTCCAAATGCTTTTATAAATCTGCTGTGATTTTAAATACCTATTATATTTACAATGGTTTATGGTAAATAGGAAGCAAATAGCCAAACCAAGTTAAAGGAGGTGGTCCTAGGAACACCTGGATACCAGTGAAGAATATGTAGGATAAATAAACAATAGAATTGTATAAGAAAAGACTTCAAAAGAAAAGAACAGTCCTAAGGAAATAGACATGGACAGATTATGGCAATGATGCCTAACCATAATATGTATCTTTCTTCCTGAGGCAGTCATTGATGCTATGGGTCTTGAATGTAAGCTCATTTCCCTCGTAGTCAGGAAGTAAAGAGACTTGAATTCTTATCTACACTGACTTATTAGAAAGAAGACAAATTCCAGAAATAAAGTCAAATTTTAAAAAATCTGGGGAGATATAAGGAAGGAAAAGCAATAGATATTCATATGTATGTTTAGTTGAATAAACGTGACAGATTAAAAGTTAAAAGTAGAATAAATTCTGTACCACTGGGCTTTACATGAGACTGAAATAGAAGCATTTCATGTTTTACCAAAGAATATGTAGAATTAATCGAATGTGAGGAATTTTTTTTTCTGATACTGAGAAGAATGTACACCTGGAGAGGATTTGTTATTTTTCTGTAAAAGCATACTATGAGTCAGGTTTATGTAGATTAGAAAAAGTTAAATAGAAGGGGGCTTATTGTCAAGATACATGTGCCTAAAGTGTGACTGAAACTCTACCAAGGTACCTATCAGCCCCAGAACTTTAATGTTCTAATTAATATAGGAAGAAATTATCTAATTCAGGATTTTTTGTTTGTTTATTTAAGTAGTTGAAGTCCTTGGTAGGAAACGGGGAAATGTGAGGAGCACATACAAATGTCAATTTCTTCTAATAGTCACATGTTGCCAATTGGAAGCTCAAGGAAAGCATGAAAAAATAGTGACTGGATGCATAGACCGGTGAATAATTCAATGTGACACTATTTTAGGCATTGTGTATTTGTGTGTGTGTTTGGTTTTCTTTGGATTGTGGTAAGAATATGTAAGGTTGTTAGGGGGAAATAAATTCATCTCCTTGACAGAGATTGAGAAGCAGTTTCAATGAAAACTTTTGACTAGAAATTATTAACTATGCTGAAATTGCAGTGATAATCCTTCTGAAGGAAAAAAAAACTCTTAGAAAAATATTTTACATGTTAAAGGGAATTATATTTTAAGTCAAGTTAAATCAACAAGCATTTGACAGGGAAATGCCTTAATACTAATATTAATATTAATTAATTAATATTAATACTTAATACTTAATACAATTCAGCCTGTTCTAGAAGGTGGAGGATATAAATGATAATTTCTTAATTCCATTAGAATATTGGACAAAAAGTCAATAGATGGAAGTGATTGGAGAAATTTAAATTATCTGAATATATGTCAAATGTATAATTGTGCCAGACATCTGATATATTTGACTGTCTGATAAATTCACCTAATGGAAGAAAGGAAGGAAGGAAGGGAAGAAACTAGTCAATAGGCTGGGCTTTTTTTTTATGACCAGAAGGGCATAACAATCCTGTCTGGTGTAGTGGAAAGAGTAGAATTCGGATATTAAATCTGGCACTTCTTGGAGCCACGGGTGAAAGTTGGTTAAAAGATACATGCAAAGGTGGATAAATAGCTCTGAGAAGGGTTCAGCAAGCCTTTTTATCAGAGGTGCTAGTCCTCTCTGAACATTCCAGGAAGAACATATCCACCAACAAATATCACCATCTAAATAAGCTTCTGTCACAGAATCAATCATTTTAGCATTTATTGCTTCCCTATAACCTTAGTGATTCAAAACATAATCACTTCAGCTTGATTATTTTCTTCTCAATTCTTGCTGTTCTATAATATACTTCTATTGCGATCTATCTTTTTACATACGATTGTGTGAATGAGCTTGTCTTCTAAGCTAGGGTTTCTTTTACTTTCAATGTTTTTGAGTTTGACAAGAAGATCAAGATCAACTAGGATAATTTATGGGTGAATTTATTTGGCTTCCTCATTGTGGCAACTTATACATCAGTAAAATTCTAATAAGTCATAATAATCAGAATATTTACTTTTATCCATTTCCCAATATTCAGTGTTGTTTCATAGAAATTATTAGAAACATTGTATTTCCATGCAATATTCTCATAGCTATGATTTCATTGCATTATATTATAATTTCTACTTTTGTTCTACCAAGTCAATGATCTGATTGAACAAAATATTTGATTATAAAATTACTCCAACAGCATATCACTTTTAGTTGTCATAATTTTCAGTGTTTTTTCCAGACATTTCAATTTTCACAATATGAAAGTACTTATGAACAATATATTAATCTATAGCCTTTTTCAATTATTAATTATAAATCATATTTTCAGACAAAATGTTTTAATGATTAAAATTTCTTGGAGATTTATTAATTTGTAATTATTTCTTAGTAAAAATTAGACAGAGAAAGACCACCAGGATGCCCTAACTAAAGAAAGTCTCTAAGCTGTGCAGAGCTTCCGCAGATCTAGCTGCCCAGTTAAGGTTCAAACAGAGCTGTTTAACACTTCAGACAAGAGAGTAAGCTTCATGTCCAACCAGAGAGAGAATCTTGATAAAAAAGAAAGTGAGTGAATGCTTGTTTCCCTATTTTATAGGTCAATAACTTCCCTTCTACTGGAGCTCTCTCATTGGACAGTCCCAAGTCTTGACTTCTGAACACATCAACCAAAGAGATTTCAGTTGGTCAGGACCTGAATTGCCATTCAAAATTCAGTCACCAGGATCAATGGTATTCTGCCTAATGAGATGAGACCTCATATTTAATTCACAGTTTTCTTCTGTTCTTTCTTGGGGTATATTTTCCCATGGAAGCTATCAAATTTCAAGCTATTGATGGATCTTGTCAACTCCTTCATAAACTTTTTCTGCAATATAAGATGACCAAATGTTCCATAATATCATGTGTCTTGTAGTCCTTCAAAGAATGGTAACAAGAAGTTCACTAACTTTTAATAATCTTTCAGAGAAGAAACTATAGGGCTTTCTTCCTTTAGCTGTAGTTTCTTTTATATCTTCTGGTGTCATATTTTGTTTGGTTCAGAATATCTGACATTGAACATATATAAATGTTTCCTTTTTTTAAAAATCTGAAGACTGTAGGACCCATAGCACCATATATTCCATTATTTCACTTCCAATTACTACAAACATAGAAGGCTGCTAAGTAGAATTAAGGTTTAATTAGGATTTTTGCTGTTGTTTGTTTTACAAATCAGTGTAATAGGTCATATTGATAAAAAATTAAGAAACTTGGCTCATCTACTGGTGATGATTTTCTCCACATTAATCTAAGCTTGTTTTCCAAAAGCACTCTATTGTCAAAACTACACTCAAAGACATTCTAAATTAATATAATCTACTAGAGCCTGTGCTTTTTTTTGAAATAGCCATCAAGAAAGTAGGGACACTTGTACACCAAAATATTTCATCAAAGGGAAACTTTTTGTATGGGATATTAATCATAATGAAATAATAAATATTATCATTAATAATAACAACAACAAAGTACATATCTATATGATACTTCTCAGTTTATAAAGCAAAATCTATGAGGACTTTTTTTTTTTTGCTAATAACATATATTGTGATGTCCCAAGGTTATCAGAAGCACAAGAAATTAGCATCATGGCTATACTTTAAAGATAGTAGGTAGAGGACATTCAGTCTAATGAGGATATTATTTTTAAAAATCAATATAAGATACAATCTAATTTTCATTTTTTCTTCCTTTCTAAGAGTAAGCTCAAAAATAATACTTCTTGTTTAAGGCTTCTAATTTTTTTGAGTTTTGGTGAAAGACATTTTTGAATTTTTCCCTGTGCCCTTATAAAAGGATTTGAGGTTACTTACAAATTAAATATAATGTGACATGACTTCTGAATAATCTAGATTTGACTAATAGTTACTATTTTAATCTTAAAATAAAGAAATACATAATTACAACATAGTTATATTAGGGATATGTTTTCATAAGTCACACTGAAACCACTTAGGTATGGAAACTTCATTAAAATAGAAAATTATTTTGTCATATTTGGTTCCTAGTACTTCTAATGAGGCTGTCTAAATTACACTGCCTACATGAAGATGAATCACGACACTAGTAAAATATAGGCAAACTAATGAGTTAGGCATAACTTTTCCATTTCTTTTTAAAAATTAAGTTCTATTTCAATTCAAGAACTTCCATTCATTTAAAGAACTAGCTCTCTTTGAGTGCAAACAATATAGATAGGAAAATCAAGGGTAATTTAACATGTTTGCCCCTTTCCTTTTTAATTCCTTAGATTTTCATGTATTATTTTGGGCTAGATGAAATAAAAAAGAAAACCAATGGAAAGTCTAGAAAATCACATTTGATTATATACTATATTACATCATATGGTAGTAGTTTATTATACAAATGTCTTGATTACTCAGGTTGTAGTCATCTTGAAGTCAAGGAGAGTATCCTAAACTTATTTTCCTCTCCCTAGTACATTATCGAGTTTTACAATGATCACTCACCAAATATTCTATTTTAGGGAATGATCTTACACTGAATTAAGTATCCAGATACAAGAATTTGAGGGAGCTAAAATAATTCTTAATATGCCAATGACAAATAAGGGGGTGGTAAAATAAGACCCTTAAAATTAATTATAGCTGCAACTGCAAGGATATACATAGAATCAAAGACATGGAAGATATCTTAGAAGTCATTTGCGGTGATAGACTTGCCATTTCAAAAGGCAGTAATCCTATTTTCTGATTTACCTTTGTTAGAAAATTTACTCTTATATTTAGCAGAATTTAATCATCCTCACAATTTCTTGATAATTTTTCCCTAGATTTTGAAGATACTATCAAAATAGGGACAACTGCCTCTATGCAATCTCATGACGGCAGGCACCCTTTAAAGTTATTTAAAGAATATCATGTAGCATTGGAGCTGGTTCTGATCATTTTAGAAGTTGGAAACTGTAGGTGTAGAAGGAAGGTACCTAAAAACATTGTTAAAGTTGACATGAAGTTCGGACATTCATGTTGATTTGGTGATTCTAGAAAAAAGAGTGAATAAGTGTGCATGGGAGAAAGAGTGAGTGAGTTGAGAATTCACAGTGCATGGGAGGGCAACTGGAAGTAGTAGATTATAAGATTATGAATTAAAGCATAATCTCAGAAGTACCATGTTCAACAGCATAGATTCTAGTACTCTGAATTCCTGAGTATGTTGCATTGTGTATGTTTTCTGCAAAGCAGTTGGATTGCATAAATGCTGTGGTCTCTTCCAGCTCTCAAAATTTGTGTTCCTATGATTCTTTGATTTGTACCATCCTTCTCCATATACACACAATGTATAGTCTAGAGGAGAACAATGATGATAAAAGACTTAATCTGATTGTCTTCTGATAATTATCTGAATTTTGTACTTTTTTCTGTATACACTATTTTGGGAAAAGGCTGTGCAGAGTGTTTGATCTAAGAAACTTTAATAACATGACTAACAACTTCATGACACTATGTAGCCAAGCAGAAAGTAAAATCACTTTCTCCCCCACTTATAAGTTCTTCAAATATTTGGAAGTAGTCGTCACATTTTCTTTGTCTTCTCTTTCCTTAGTTAAATATTTTCAGTTCTTTCAATTATTCTTCATTTGGTATTTAATTTTTTTCAGCATTCTGTTGCCTTCTTATCTCTTCTCCCTACTAGTAGATATATATATATATATATATATATATATATATATATATATATTTTTCCCCCCCCATGGGAAAGACTCCTACACATATCTACTGTGCAAACATTTGTCATAACAACACTTTGTCTCACTAACTCACACTCTCCTATAATTGGGGAATCCTCGCATCACTCTCTCTCTTTTTTGGACACAAATTTATTTTAAAATACTTATCTATTTAATAATAACTAATAGATAAATAAGGTTATTTCCTTGGTATATAAAGACCAAAATGAAATGCTCCATTCCCTCAAGGAGTTTAGATTCTCCTAAGGAAGACAGCATTTATACATACAAGCCCATTTATTTAGTCATTCATGTTAATATTTATTTCATTAAATTTTTACTTCCAAATTTTCTTTCTCCCTCTAGGCCTTTGATAAGGAAGGCATTTGATACCTATCGTAACTGTGAAGTCATGCAAAACATATTTTCATTTTCATCATGTTGCCAAAAAAAATACAAACAGAAAAATAACGTGAAAAAAAATATGCTCCTAGACTCTGGACTCAGAGTTCATTAGCTCTCTCCCTGGATGCAGAAAGTACTTTCATTATGAATTATTTGGAACTGTTTTGGATCATTGTCATTATTCAGAGTAGTTAGCCTTTCACAATTGATCATTACTACAATATTGCAGTGACTTTGAACAATGTTCTCCTCATTCTATTCTCTTCCTTTTGCATTAGTTAATATGTCTTCCAAGATTTTTATGAAACAAACTACCTCATCATTTCTTATTACACAAAATATTCTATCACCTCTTTCGAATATTGCTAAAACTTTTCATTGACCCTCTTAAAATTTGGAAGTGCTATTAACAATTTTGAGAACTGGAATTTGTCTCTTTTGTTCTGAAAACCATGTTTCTACTAATGAATCTTAAAGTCATATGACCATAGATTTGGAGCTAGAAGGGACCCCAGATGACATTGAGCCATTGAATCTAACTTCTTCATTTTATAAATGAGGAACTGAGGTTGATTCAATAAATAATATACATTTATTCAGTACCTACTATTAAATACTATGAGAAATATATTAGTCAAAATTTAGTTATAACTGTAATTACAAGGATATCCATAATGTTTTGCCAGGCACTAAACTAAGTGCTGGAGGTACGAAAAGAAGAAATGCTCAGGGTCAAATACCTAGTAAGCAGTAGAGGAGAGATTTGAACCAAAGTCTTTTAATCCAAATTCAGAACTCTTTCTATTAAATGATGATAATATCAGTCACATTTGGTTATATTTCTTTTTGTTTTCAGTAGTATCCCACTGTTGATATTGTAATAATTCAAATTTAGGGGAAACTGAGGCAGGTAGAAATTAGTTTCACTCTGTAAGGAGTATTATATTTTTATGAGGTTTAATAAAGGTTAAGGATTAAAGAAAATACAGAATAAGAAAGCACATGTCTAGGCCCAGAGAGGCCTAGACAACCTCACTTATATCATGAAAGAGACGTGTCTGCTCAGAAGCAGAAGTAGGAAAGAACCCCAGTAGCCTTTGCAGCCAGGTTAAATAGAAATTTTTTTATCTCGCCCAGGTGGAAATCTCAGTGAGATTAGAGGGCATTCTGGGAGCTAGCAAGGACTCCTGTGGATTGGAGTCTGGAGTTCAAGTCTCCATTTTTACAATATGAGCTCATAATGAGCTTGTGGTCCATTCTCAAATTTCAGATTACTGTAGAATGAATTGTTTTTTAGTCATCTCTCTCATAGTTAAAACTTGCTTCATGAGTTTCTCTGAACTTTTAGAGTTCTGTTTTTAACCCAATAAAATTTTAGGAAGAATTATTTAGTAAGGAAACATGGAAGCTATTGACAACAAACCCCAAAACAGTTGTCTGTGGATCATTTTTGCTGCTAATAAAATTTAACTTTCCCCAAACTCTTTTTAATAATTTTTTATTATGTTGTATTTTTAATTACATGTAGAAAGAATTTTTGACAACTATTTTCTGACATTTTGTGATTCAGATTCTCTCTCCCATCACTCCTTGAGATGGTAAATAGTCTGATATTAGTTTAATTATTGACTTAATGCAATACATATTTCTATATTCTTCAGGTCATGACTGAAGACATGTCACAATTATATACTTTTACATTTAATATACAATTAAAAACCCATTAAATAGAAGATGTCATGCTTTGAGTTTCAGATTCCAATAGTTCTTTCTTTGGCTATGTATAGCATTTTTTAAAATTCTTGAGTCTTTACAGATTATTTTAGAACCTTGTTTTGCTAATAATAGTTTAGACCTTCATTGCTGATCATCACACAATATTTCTATTACTATTTATACTGTTCTCACCATTCTTATCACTTAATTTCATACTAGCTCATATAAGACTTTCCAAGTTTTTCTAAACTCATCCTGTTTATTATATCCTGTGGTGCTATGCTTTTTCCTTATAACTATATACTACAGATTGTTCAGCCATTTCTCAATTGATGGAAAACCCCTAATTTTCCAGTTTTGCTGAAGGAGCTACTGAGAATATTTTGGTACAAGTATGTGCTGCTCCTCCTTATCTCTGATCTCTTGGTTCCATATTGCTCTCCAAAATTGTTGTACCAGTTCACAGTTCCACCAACAATTCATTAGGGTCCTAATTTTCTCACATCCCCTCCAATATTTATCCTTTTCATTTTTGGCCACAGGTTACTGTGATAGGTGTGAGGTGGTATCGCAGATTTGTTTTAATTTTAATTTTTTAATCAATAGTGATTTGGAACATTTCCTCATGTAACTAACTATAGTCTTACTTTCTTCATTGAAGAACTTCTAGTTCATATCCTTTACCCATTTATCAATTGGAGAATGCTTTGTATTTTATATATTTGGCTCAGTTCTCCATATATTTAAGAAATGGGGCCCTTTTCAGATATAGTTACTGTAATTTTGCCCCCAATTCATTTTTTCCCTGCTAAGGTTGCACTGGTTTTATCTAACAGAAACTTTTAAATTTAATGTAATCAAAACTATCCATTTCATTTTTGTAATGTTCTCTATTTCTTGTCTGATCATAAATTATTCCTTTATTCATAAAGCCAATAGATGATTTTTTTTGGTGTTCCCTTAATTTGTTATTGGTATCTCCCTTTATTTATAGATCAAGTATATATTTTGACTATATTGCTTTTATGGTGAGATGGTTTATGTGATGCTGGTCTATCCTGGTTTCTGCCATATTATCTTAAAGTTTTCCCAGCAGTTTTTGTCAAATGGTGAGTTCTTCCCCAATAGCTTGGATCTTTGGATTTATCCCAAACTAGTTTACTTTGCCCTTAAACACTATGTATTGATTTCTTTAACAATTACATTGATCTACTACTCTAATTCTTTGCTAATACCAGGTTCCCTAAAGTCTCAAACTCAATTCCCATTGTGGAATCCCTTTCTGTCATTCATTTTCAGAGTCCTTTGCAAATGAATTATTTCAAGAAATTCATGCAACTGTTTAGAACTTATTGTTAGTCATATACTTTCAAAACTGAGGTTATTCTGTTAATGATTTTGGAAGAGTAACCACCATTATGCCTTAAAATATGAAGTATTGTATGACTAAAATTGCACTTAATGGAAACATCAGTGTGTGTTCTTTGTATTTTAAAGTGGTCAGAAATGCTAATGTGATTTTAGGCTACATTGAGAATCACAATACCTAGAAGGGTGAGGTGGTAGCTCTGAAAGAATCTTTTTGCTTAGAAATACTGTTTGTAATGCACCATTTTATATAAATAAGATGGAACATGTCTAGAGGAGAGTGACTAACATGGGAAAGGAGACCATACCATGCAAAGACTAATAAATAAAGCTGGGAATATTTTGACTAGGGAAGAGAGAAGAGTAGAGTCAATAGGATTAATATATCTTTGAAAATCTGAGAGGATCTCGTGTGAAAAAAAGATTAAATTTATCCTCCTTGTACTGAAAGGATCTAAAAATGTCATTCTTAGTCAGACATACCCTGTGCCTTTAGTAAATTTATTTCAATTAATTGAAAATTTAAAAAAACAAGACAACTGAAACAGACTTGGATATCAGGTAATTTGTGCTGCTGTCATTTTATTGGGACACCATAAAGTCAGTTCAAGAAGAGCCAGAAGAAACACAATTTAAAGAGAATAAGGAAAGATAAGGAAGTTCAGACATCTCTATACATTTTATTACCTTCCTCAAGAATTTATTTTTAATGGATCCTGCTCTATCAGGGTATGGAGTAGTGGAATGTTGACCTAAAGTTCCTTCCAGGCTATGGAAAGACAAATACATTAATGTGCTATTGTTTTAGCTGGGAATTAGTGTAACCACTTTTCCTTGTTACAACCAGCATATTTAGAATTATGTAAATAAAGTGACCATAAGCTTCCTATGTTTTTACTGAGTCCAGTGCTAGAAATATACCACAACGAGATCAATGACAAAAAGAAGTACTTCACCTATACCAAAATATTTATTGAAGTATTTTTGTGGTAGCAAAAAATCAGACTTAAATTTTTTTCCCAGTAATTGGAGAATGGTTAAATCAATTGTACAAGAATATTATTGTGCTAGAAGAAATTATTTACCTGATGAATACAGAAAAGCATGAGAAGTCTTATAATGAATTGATACTAAATTATTTAAACAGAGATAAGGAAGCTATTAAATGACTATGACATAGTAGTCAAAATTAAATATAGCAATCTTAATAGCAACAAAGAGAAAGGTGTAAAAGAAAATACCCTCCCTTGCTCCTTTGAAGTGGCCAGAATGCATTTGGCAATCATACCACATTTGAACATGAACTCACTAGACACAATGTTATGTAGGAACTGAGCCAAGTTTTAATTCTATTCCTTTGAGAGGTAAGGGTGATAAAGGGTGCAACAATTCCCCAGTGGCACTGAGGAAATTATTTATATGTTTGTTCTTGCTGTGTGGTCACTGGTGCCTAGCCAAGAGGTCATTATTTTCTTTGAGGTCTTGAGTCAAAGGCTGTACAAAAGAGGTATGCTGCATAACCACAGAGGTACCCTAGAACCTTAAGAGCTCAGATGTAGCAGCCTGGGACTTGGAGAGGAAGACAGAGAGTATTTTCTACAACCAAGAGCACCACTATTTTTCTAGTCCCTCAAGTTTGCAATAATGGCAACATCTTTAATCCCTAACTTCCACTCATCCCAGAGAAGTAACAGATTTTCCAAATCTTTTTTATTTATGTCTCTATAATATCTCTTGAACACACACCATCCTCAGCACTCATGCAACCACCTCAGCATCTTGGATTTACATCCCAGAAGCATGCTTTCCTGATTAGTGAGTCTTTAGACAGAATCAAATTGTTTGAAATGCCTCAGATAACCTTACTTCATTTTCCACTCAACTCTCCAGACTACTCTACCTCATAAAAGTCTTATATCATCTTATGTATTCTTCTCTCACCTTCTTTACATTTTCCTCTCTTCCCCTACCATTTGCCATTTCCTTTTTATGTTTTGTCTTCTATTAGAGTATCAGCTTCCTCAGAGTTGAGACTATATTATTTTCTTGAATTTTGGCCCCATTGCTTATTATAGTGCCTGACTCAAAGTAAATGAATAATAAATACTTTATCTTTCAAAAAAAGAAAGAAATCTTAGTCCAAGACCAATAAAATCCACCTCCATCTTTTGGCTTCAAAACATTGGCTATTGCATTTTCTCATCTTTCTAAGCAAGAAATTCTTAGCCCCATGTTTCCATGCCTTTAAAAAGTATGGTGTTACTAGCTAATTAATGTCTTTGAACTTAACGATTTCTTTAGATTATTCCTAGTTCAGGGACTAAGTCCCTCTATCAGAAACTTCACCCTAGTTTTCAGTGTTTATTTCATATGCTTTTCAATTTTAATATAGAAAGCATTCATTATGAACTAGGCAATGGCTATTTACTGAATAACACTTAGTTCTAGAGGTTAGTCTTTCTCAGTTTTAATGTTGAAGTCTATTATTCTCTTCTCTAAATGAGTGTGTGTGTGCGCACGTGTGCAAGTGCATATGTGTGTGTGTGTGTGTGTGTGTGTGTGTGTGTGTAGAAGGATTAGTAAGAGATAGGCACCAAGATTTTAGGGAGAAAAGTTGTTATCTCTTCTCCCTGTCTAACCAGTTTTACAACTATTAGTTATGAAGATAAAGGAAGTCCAAAGTTTATTTTTTTTCCCCAGGGAGGCAATGTACATTTGACTCATTTTATTTTTTATTTTCCCCCATTTGAATAAGTTTATTTAGTCAATTTAGAACATTATTTCTTGGTTACAATAATCACATAATTTCCCTCCCTCCCCTCCACTCATTCTTCCTGCAGCCAACATGAAATTTCATTGGGTATTACTTGTGTCCTTAATCAGAACCTATTTTCATGTTGTTGCTTATACTAGGATATTCAGTAAATGTCTATATCCCCAACCACATCCCTTCAACCCATGTATTCAAGCAGTCGTTTTTCTTCAGTGTTTTTACTCCCACAGTGTTTCCTCTGGATGTGGATAGTGTCTTTTTTCTCATAGGATCCTCCAAATTATTCAGGGTCATTCCATTGCCACTAATGGAGAAGTCCCTTACGTTTGATTGTACCATAGTGTTATCAGTCTCTGTGTACAATGTTTTCCTGGTTCTGCTCCTCCAACTCTGCATCGATCCCTGGAGGTTGTTCCAGTCCCCATGGAAATCCTCCACTTTATTATTCCTTTGAGCACAATAGTACTCCAATACCAACACATACCACAATTTGTTCAGCCATTCCCCAATTGAAGGGTAGCCCCACATTTTCCAATTTTTTCCCACCACAAACAGCATGTCTATGAATATTCTTGTACAAGTCTTTTTTCCTTATTATCTCTTTGGGGTACAAACCCAGCAGTGCTATGGCTGGATCAAAGGGCAGAAAATCTTTTATCGCCCTTTGGGCATAGTTCCAAATTGCTGTTCAGAATGGTTGGATCAATTCACAACTCCACCAGCAATGAATTAATGTCCCAACTTTGCCACATTCCCTTCAACATTCAGTACTTTCCTTTGCTGTCATGTTAGCCAATCTGCTAGATGTGAGGAGATACCTCAGAGTTGTTTTGATTTGCATTTCTCTGATTATAAGAGATTTAGAACACTTTTTCATGTGCTTATTAATAGTTTTGATTTCTTTAACTGAAAATTGCCTATTCATACCCCTTGCCCATTTATCAATTGGAGAATGGCTTGATTTTTTTGTATAACTTATTTAGCTCTTTATAAATTTGAGTAATTAGACCTTTGTCAGAGGTTTTTGTCATGAAGATTGTTTCCCAATTTGTTGCTTCCCTTCTAATTTTGGATACATTTGTTTTTTTGTACAAAAAATTTTAATTTGATGTAATCAAAATTATTGATTTTATATTTTTGTGGTTTTTTTCTAGCACTTGCTTGGTTTTGAAGTCTCTCATCCCACAGGCCTGACATGTATACTATTCTGTGTTCACCTAGTTTACTTACATCCTTCTTTTATGTTCAAGTCATTCACCCATTCTGAGTTTATCTTGGTGTAGGGTGTGAGATGTTGATCCAAACCTAATCTCTCCCATACTGTCTTCCAATTTTCCAAGCAGTTTTTATCAAAAAGTAGGTTTTGGTGCCCAAATTGGGATCTTTGGGTTTATCATAGAAACCCTATCTTGCTGAGGTCATTTACCCCAAGTCTATTCCACTGATCCTCTTTTCCCTCTCTTAGACAGCACCAAATTGTTTTGATAACCACTGCTTTATAGTATAGTTTGAGATCTGGGACTGCAAGTTCTCTTTCCATTGCATTTTTTTTTTCATGATTTCCCTGGATAACTTTAATCTTTTGTTCTTCCAAATGAACTTTGTTATATTTTTTTCTAATTTAGTAAAAAATGTTTTTGGTACTTCAATGGGTATGGCACTAAATAAGTAGATTAATTTGGGTAAGATTATAGTTTTTATTATGTTAGCTCATCCCACCCATGAGCAATCAATGTTTTTCCAATTGTTTAGATGTAGTTTTAATTGTGTGGAAAGTGTTTTGTAGTTGTGTTCATATAGTTCCTGTGTTTGTCTCAGCAAATAGATCCCTAAGCATTTTATATTGTCTAGGGTGATTTTAAATGGAATTTCTCTTTGTAATTCTTGCTGATGAAATAGATTGGAGATATATAGAAATGCTGATGATTTATGTGGGTTTATTTTGTATCCTGCAACTTTGCTAAAATTGTTGATTGTTTAGACTAGCTTTTTGGTTTATTCCCTAGGATTCTTTAAGTAAACCATCATATCATCTGCAAAGAGTGATAGCTTGGTCTCCTCATTGCCTATTTTAATACCTTCAATTTCTTTTTCTTCTCTAATTGCTATTGCTAGTGTTTCTAGTACAATGTTGAATAATAAAGGTGATTAGAGGCATCCTTGTTTCATTCCTGATATTATTGGGAAGGGTTCTAGTATATCCCCATTGCAGATGATGTTTACTGATGGTTTTAGATATATACTGTTTATTATTTTAGGAAAGACCCTTCTATTTCTATACTTTCTAGTGTTTTCATTAGGAATGGGTGTTGTATTTTATCAAAGGCTTTTCCTGCATCTATTGAGATAATAATGTGATTTTTGTAAGTTTGGTTGTTAATATGGTCAATTATGTGGATGGTTTTCCTAATATTGAACCATCCTTGCATTCCTGTATGAATCCTACCTGGTCATAATGAATAACCCTTGTGATCCTTTGTTGGAGTCTTTTTGCTAGTATCCTATTTAAGATTTTTGCATCTATATTCATTAAGGAGATTGGTCTATAGTTTTCTTTCTATGTTTTTGACCTGCCTGGCTTTGGGATCAGTCCCATGTTTGTATCATAAAATGAATTTGGTAGAACTTCTTTGCTTATTCTGTCAAATAGTTTGTTTAATATTGGGATTAGTTGTTCTTTGAATGTTTGATAGAATTCATTTGTGAATCCATCTGGACCTGGGGATTTTTTCTTAGGTAGTTCTTTGATGGCTTGTTCAATTTCTTTTTCTTATATGGGGTTGTTTAGGTAATTTATTTCTTCCTCTATTAGTCTAGGCAATTTATATTTTTGTAAATATTCATCCATATCACCTAGATTGACTTTTTGCTATATAATTTGGCATAGTAGTTTTTAATAATTGCCTTAATTTCCTCTTCATTAGAGGTGAGGTCTTCCTTTTCATCTTGGATACTGTCAATTTGGTTTTTTCTTTCCTTTTTTATTTAGACTGACTAGTACTTTATATATTTTATTTGTTTTTTCAAAGTACCAGCTTCTATTCTTATTTATCAAATCAATAGTTCTTTGACTTTCAATTTTATTAATTTCTCCTTTCATTTTTAGTATATCTAATTTAGTCTTCATCTGAGGATTTTTAATTTGTTACCTTTCTAGTTTTTTAATTTGCATGCCCATTTCATTGACCCTTGCCCTTCTTAAATTGCTAAAATATGAACTCAAGAATATGAATTTGCCCCTAAGTACTGCTTTGGCTGCATCCAATAGGTTTTGAAAGGATGTCTCATCATTGTAATTTTTTTCAATGAAGTTATTATTTGTTTCTACGATTTGTTCTTTAACTAACCGGTTGTGGAGAATCATATTGTTTAATTTTCAATTAATTTTTGATTTACCTCTCCATGTTCCTTTATTAATAATTGTTTTCATTGCATTGTGATCTGAGAAGGTTGAATTTATTATTTCTGCTCTTTTGCACTTGTTTGCAATGTTTTTATGCCCTAACACATGGTGAATTTTTGTGAATGTACCATGTGCTGCTGAAAAGAAATTATAGTGCTTTTTGTCCCTATTTATTTTTCTCTACATGTCTACTAACTCTAATTTTTCTAAGATTTCATTCACTTCTATTACCTCTTTCTTAATTTTTTTTGTTTGATTCATCTAGTTCAGATAGAGGAAGGTTCAGGTTTCCCACTAGTATAGTTTTTCTATCTATTTCATCCTTGAGCTCCACTAGTTTCTCCTTTAGAAATCTGGATGCTATGCCATTTGGTGCATACATGTTGAGTAAGGATATTTCCTCATTGTCTATACTGCCTCTTATTAGGATGTAATTACCTTCCCTTTCTCTTTTAACTAGATTTAGTTTTACTTTGGTTTTGTCATATTTCATTATTGTGACTCCTGCCTTCTTTTTGTCTGTTGATGCCCAATAGATTTGGCTCCACCCTCTTACTTTCACCCTATGTGTATCTACCTTCCTCATGTGTATTTCTTGTAGACAGCATATGGTAGAGTTTTGGATTCTAATCCACTCTGCTATTCGCTTGCATTTTATGGGTGAGTCCACTCCATTCACATTCAGAGTTATGATTACTAGCTGTGTATTTCCCAACAATTTTATTTCTACTCCTGATCCTGCCTTTTCTTCTTTCATGATTTCCTTCTATTCAAATGTTTCTTTTTAATCAGTCCCCCTAGTACCCACCCTTATTTTACTTCCCTTTCTACCCTCTTGCCTTCTTATTCCCCCCTTATTTTCCCTGTAGTCTTTCTAAAATTACCCCCTACCATCTCCCTCCCTTTTACTGCTTCCCTCCCCACCAGTCTGTTTATTACCCTTCTACTCCCCTATAGGGTGCAAATCTATTCTCTGCCCCAGTGAATTTGATTGTTCTTCCCTCTTTGGGTCAATTTCAAAGCATCTAAGAGTTGAGTATTTCCTATCTCCAACCTCTTTACCCTTCCAGTGTATTGATATTCTACATCCTCCTGCAATGAACTTCTTTGTGATACATGAATTTACCCCCATTTGTTTCTTTTCCCATTTCTTTTAGTATTAAACTCTCTTTTTAAGCTCTAGTTGTATATATATATATATATATATATATATATATATATACACACACACGTATATGTATTTACACATGCATATATCTATATACCTATTTATGTCTCATCCTTTCATCCTATAAAGTTTTTCACGGTTCCCTCTAAGTTTAATTCTTCTAGTTGCCCAGGTGATAACAGTTTTTAAGAGTTACCAATGACCTCTTTTCTTATAGGGATACATATCATTTTAACTTATTGAGTCTCTTGAAATGTTTTTGTTGTTTTGTTTTCACTTTTCCCCTCTTTTTTAACTACCTTTTGATCATTCTCTTGAGTTCTGTGCTTGGACATCAAATTTTCTTTTCAGGTATGCTCTTTTCTTTGCAAATTCTTAGAATTCTTCCATTTTGTTGAATGACCATACTTTTTCCTGTAAGAATATTGTTAGTTTTGCTGGGTAGTTGATTCTTGGTTGTAGACCTAGTTCCCTTGCTTTCTGGAATATCATATTCCATGCCTTTTGGTCCTTCAGTGTGGATTCGCCAGATCTTGCGTTATCATCACTGTGGTTCCATGGTATTTGAATGACTTCTTCTTGGCAGCTTGTAATATCTTTTCTTTGCTGTTATAGTTCTTGAATTTGCCTATGACATTCCTGGGTGTTGTCTGTTGTGCATTAAGTACAGGAGGTGATCTGTGGATTCTTTCAATCTCCACTTTTCCCTCTTGTTCTAGAATATTGGGGCAGTTTTCTTGAATATTTTCCTGTAGTATTGTGTGCAGGATTTTTCTTTTGTCATGGTCTTCTGGTAGAGCAATGATTCTTAAATTTTCTCTCTTGGAATGATTTTCTAAATTCTCTGTTTTGTGGAAGAGATGCTTCATGTTTTCCTCAATTTTTTTCATTCTTTTGGTTTTGTTTTATACTGTCCTGCTGCCTTGTGAGGTCACTTAATTCTAGTTATTGCATTTTGGTACTTAAAAACTGGATTTCATCCCTGACTTTTTGGTCATCTTTCTCTTTCTGGTCTGATTTTCTATAGAGGTCATCTTTCATCTTCTTTACCTAATCTTTCATCTCCTTTCCTTCATTTTCCATCTGATTGATTTTGGCTTTCACGACACTGTTTTCTGTTTCCACATAACTTATCTTGCTGTTAAAGTTGTCTTCAGCCCCTCTTAACTGTGTTTTGAATTGCATTTTGAGTTCTTCCACAGCCTTCATCCAATTAACTGGGATTTCTGATTTATCATTTGCTGATCCCTCCCCCTCTGTTCTGTTCACTGTATAGTAGCTATGTATTGTAATTTCTTTCTTCTTTTTCTGTTGTTTGCTCATATCCACCGCTTCTTTGCTCCCCGTATTTGTCTGTGCTCTTGCTGCTCTCATTTTTTGTGACTTTGCGGGCTTCTGTCAGTCACCTCTCTTGGAGCTTTGATAGAAGATCTCTCAGTGCTATCTCTGGGGGAGTTTTGTTGGGGGTTTGAGGTTCCCTGTCCTCTGGAGGCTTTTTATTGGATTAAAGTCCAGCAGTCAGTGGGGGAGGGGTGTGGAGCCTGGACTTCCCTGAGTTCTGAAGACTTTTGATGGGATTAAGTTCAGGTAGGTTGGGCTGGGTGTGCTCTGAGTCCAAAACCTCCTGTAAGGCTGGAGCAAATATGGAGGATTTTCACAGCTCTGGCCAAGCTGCCAGCTCTATGTTCCCTCTCTAGCTCCTTCCCTGCTGTCTGTGTTTGATGCTCTGAGCTTGGCACAGCCCTGCCCACAAGGTACACCCTTCAGACCAGCACCTTTGCCCACCCAGATGTTTCGGCTGCCACTGGAGTCTCAGTGCTATAGGGGGGTGGGGGGTGGGGTCCTGGGACCTTCCTTCTGCCTTCCCCTTAAACCCCAGTGTTCTCTGATTCTGGCTTTTGGGGGGGGGTGTACCTTTTGAATTGAGTCCAGCAGGAGGGTTCCTTGGCTCTGTCTTTTTGTTAGGTTTGATTTTTCAATCCCCTAGAAGTATTCAGTTTGTCATCAGTAAGGAAGGGTATTCAGGGGTCTGAACTTCTGTTCCTTCTTGACTATCTTGACTCTGCCTCCAAATGGCCAAAGTTTAAAGGAAATATGGGGCACCCTTTTACATTATAACCTCTATTCTATGTTATATTTTCTACCAATTGAAACATTGTGTATGCAAGGGTCCATATTTGATTTCCTCTTCAGTTGTCTTCAACATTACATCTCCTGTATTCCAGAAGATTTTTTATTGGGATACTGATGCCTTTCATAAATCCTTCTTTGTTCTTTATTCCTCTGTATTTTCTTAAGGCCATTGATTCATCTATTCCATGAATCACTGGTAGTTTCTTTGCTGGGTCTCTGATTTCCTATATTATATCCCAACAGAAAAAAAATCTGCTTCTTTTCAATCGAAACTGCAGGATCTACTGTGTTATGCAAAGAATCAGAAAAAGAGAGAATAGAAACAAACAGAATCTGACACTAATTATTATGTAAAATTTTATATGACCAGATGCCTAAATAAATTTATCCTTGACTTAATGAGGAGAACAATAATGTGCAGAATGAATTAAATAATAGGTACCCTCTGGGCAACTCTGGTCAATGAACATCTGTAGTACTGTGTCCATTTCTGGACACTTATCTGAAACCCAAGATACAGATAAGCTGGAGGTTATTCAGAAAAGGGTAACTAGAATGGTGAGGGAACTTCAGAACATTTGAAAGAGGATTAATTGAAGAGACTCAGAGTGTTTAGCCAGGACATTAGAAGACTTATAAGGCTCATAACACCTTTCTTTTAACACAAGAAGGCTTTTCATGGGGAAAGAGGATTAGATTTTCTCTGTTGACCATGAAGGACAGAAACAGGAGTAATAGTTGTAGAAATGCAATTTTAGTCTGCTTTATGGAATAATCTCTTGCCGTTTAGAGATGCCCCAAAGCAAAATGTACTTACTTTGGAGGTAATGATTTCTTCTTACTTGGAATCTTCAAACAGAAGTTTGTTTGTTTAGATAGTTATTGTTGTAGATTGTTAAAATTAAAATTAGTTTTGTTTCTCTACTAAAAGTATTATATTTTAGAGATTTATTAAAGATTATTAGAATCAAGAAATAAAGAAATTACAAAATAAGAAAGCATGTGCCTAGGCACAGAGCCCATTCACAGCCTTACATCTTGCCTACATGTGCTTAGAAGCGGAAGCTAAGAGAGAGCAAGTAGGTGGTATAGTCAGTTTACATACCCATTTTGTTCTCAGCCCAGTTGAGGACCTCAGGTGAGATTTTAGGGAATTCTGGGAACTACCAAGGACTTCTGGGAATTTAAGTCTGGGGTTCAAATCTCCATTTTTACATTCCCCTGTTTGATTCTTTGGGTAAAGTTTCCCCAAAAGGATCATGAAAACATAAACTTATGTTTCAACTTAAAGATTACATTAATTTGAGAATAAGAGGAAAAGAACAAAACCAATAATTGCTAGATGCATTGACAAAAAGCCAGTTAGGGGGCAGTCCCGTTTGGCAGGAAAGTATACATACAAATAAATGTTCGATCAACCGCACTCCAGGTTCAATCTTGATCTTCTCATGCAGCTTGTGGTCTGGAGGCATCTTCATGGTGTCTTCTCCAAATAGTTCAGTTTCTGGATTCGGAGAGGTATCATGTTTCTTAACCTAAAATTCTCCTCAAAAGGAATTTAAACTTTGCAATTCAAAATAATATTTTTTACATTCCCCTGTGAAGAGGGAGATTGAAAAACACAGGGATCACTTAGGGATGCATGGCTGAGTTATAAGGTATATGAATCAGTTGGCAAGAGAAATTAAAAAGACATCAGAAAAATCCAAATTAAAAAGATAATTTCTGGATGAAAAAATATAGACTATCTAAGTCTTATGTTTGAAAATTAGTAAAGGAAAAATAAGTCTATTACAGGTCCTTGAATCAGGGCCCAATTAAAATGATATAAGCAAGTAAGCATTTACCCAGTCAGTAGCCAGGACTACAGAAATTTGCCACACTATGAAAGACAGAAAAGGGACTAGATTATAGGACACATGTAGGAGCCAATTTAGGGATACTTGTCTGTATTTTCAAAAAGAGTGTGGATACAAGGAAGGCCTACATCTTAACCTATGTTAAGCTTAGAAGTGGAAGCTGAGAGAGAGCAAGTAGGCGATACAGTCAGTTTAAATACCCATTTTGTTCTTGGCCCAGGTGAGGACCTCAGGTGAGATTTTAGGGAATTCTGGGAACTACCAAGGACTTCTAGGAATTGATGTCTGGGGTTCAAATCTCCATTTTTACAAGATAAATGTAGTAGAAGGAGAAATTTTTGATCAGGTGATTAGGATGGAATAATCTCCTTACAGCTTTTACATTTTGTTAATGGAGTAAATCCATTCTTTACATACATATCCAGATTTTATTACTAGCTTCACAAATGCTTGTTGATTATTTAAATAAATATCAGTGCCATTTGGAATCAATAAAATGCCTTGAATTATAACTTTCCTCACATTTCCTTGGCAGAAGGTATCTAATGTCACCTAAGAGACATTTTGGGGGAGAAAGAAATTTGCTTAGTTGATTCTAGACTTAGTCTCCTTTTGAACTACCAAAGGAAATTTATATTAATATCTTTGAAATGATTTATTATTAATTATGTTTATATAATTATTATATTTCTATTATTGTGCTACTACCTTAATGTCAGAATAAGGAATACAGCAGTATAATTAGGAGTAGAATAATTTTAATAGATTAAAAAATTATGCAAGAATAGGTTACATTTATATTGTGTTTAAAATTATGTAAGTAACAATAATTAGAACAACATCATTTTATAGAAGATAAAACTGACACTGAGAAATGATAACTGAAGTACTCAGAGATACAAGTCTAATATCTGAAGCAGTTTTTGATTTTAGGTCTATCAGAGCTAAAATCCTATACTCTATGCTCTGTATATTGAATCCTTCATTATTTACTTTTATCTTCCTTTGATTATATATTTTTAATATATTTGGTCCTCACAACAGCCTAATGAAGTATAATGGAACCTTTAAAAATATCAAAGAATAGGCTAAAAAATTAAACTGGTCAGTGTAAAGATTAAAATTTAGGGGAGACTGAGGCAGGTAGAAATTAGTTTCTCTTTGCAAGGAATATTATATTTTTAGAGGTTTATTAAAGTTAAGGATTAAAGAAAATACAGGATAAGAAAAAACATGTGCCTAGGCCAGAGGCCTAGACAAGGCCTCACCTACATTATGGAAAGAGCCATGTCTGCTCCAAAACGGAAGTCCAAAAAAAGAGAGAGAGAGCCCCACCTACAGGGAAGACCCTTTAAATAAAATTTTGTTCTCATCCCAGGTGAGAATTCAGTGAGATTAGAGGGCATTCTGGGAGCTAGCAAGGACTCCTGGGGAATGGAGTCCAGAGTTCAAATCTCAATTTTACATCAGTAAGCATTTATTAAGTCCTAATTATATGCCAGACACTGGTAATTAAGTGCTTGATTTTTTTTTTTAAGCAAAAACATGATCCCTCACCATTATAATGTGGGATACAACATGCAAACAGCTCTTCATATATGATATACACATTGTAGGTAGAACATAATTTCAGAGATAAAACATTAAAAATGGTGGGAGTTGGTAGAATGGGAAAGTTCTCTTATAGAAAAAGGAATTTGAACTTAGTATTACAAGAAGTCACAGCATCTAGAGGCTTCCGTGAAGAAAATGAACATCCCAGGAATGAAGTATAGCTGGTTAACCAAAACAAACTAAAATAAAACAATGAGGCAGGAGATGCAGTGTCATATGTGAAGAATAGAAAGGGATTTTTCGGGGGGAAATATTGGAAAAGGAAAAAGGTGTTCAGGTTGTAAAGGGGCTATTAAAGTCAGAGGATCTTAAATTTAACCTCAGGGGGCATAGGAAGCCCCCACAATTTGACCAGAAGAAACATTATATATGGTCAGATCTTTTCTTGAAGGGAGATTAGTTTGGTAACAGAGTAGAGGAAGAATATTAAGGGACAGAAAGCAATCTGAACACGATTGCCATAATCCAGGTGTAAGTTGATGAAGTTCTGTACCGGGGTAGCAGTTGTGTGAGTTAAAGAAAAGGAGAATAGGTTAGATATGAATGTTGAAATAATATTATTTAGCAACATGTTACATGTGAGTCGGAATAAGGAGGACTGAATGACACTGAAGGTGTTATTTTAGGTTACTGAATTACAGTGCTTTTATAGTAATTGGGAAATTGAGAAGACAGTGAGACTTGGGGAGAAAGACACGTTTTATTTTAGACGTATCAAATTTGAGATATTTATGGGACTCCAAGTTCATATTTCTAAGAGGCATTTGGAACTTCATGACTGCAGCTCAGGAGAGAATTTAGGTTAGTTATATAGATCTAGGAAATATGGACAGAGATATATCCATGTGTGGTTGAAATGATGTACATGAAAAATTAGCAAAGAAGCCCAAGATGGAAGTGTAGGAAATTTAGGAGGATTAAGCTGTGCCACAAAAACTAAAGAAGATGGTATCCAGAAGGAAAAGGTGATTGGCACTGGCAAAGGTTTCATAGAGGTCAAAGAGCATCAGCATTGAGAAAAGGCCATTAGATTTTGGAAGATATTTTAAGAGTTTATTGATAACTTTGCAAAGGACAATTATAGTTCAATGACAAGAGGGGAAACCAAATTTTAGGAGAGTTAGAAAAGAATGAGAGGAGATAAGTGGGGGACTTTGTAAAATATAACCATTGAGAGGAGACAGGTTTTTTTAAAAGTATGATTAATTTTATGTTAAAAGTATGATTAACAAAGTTTAAAATAAACAGTATTAAAATATTACATTTATACAATATATGTACAAGTAAGTGGTGGTGTTTTTCTCAGGTAATCTACTGAAATATTTTAGGGATAGTTAGCTTAGTGCAGTTTCTTCAAAAGAAGAAAAGTGAAATGATTCTGGATAATTCAGAGGGATTTTTGAGAAAGAATGCTATCCACATCTAGAGAAAGAGCTGTGGAAGTTTAAATCCAGAAGAAAACATATGATTTATCACTTGTTTATGTAGGTATATGATTCGTGGTTTTGATTTTTAAAATTACTCTATTACAAAAATGAATAATGTGGAAATAGATTTTGAGTGATAAAATGTGTATAACCCAGTAGAATTGCTTGTCAACTCCAGGAGGGGGAGAGAAGAAGGGAACAAGACAACAAGAATTATTTAACTATGGAAAAAAAATTTTAAAATAAAATTTATAAAAAAGGAGAAAAAGATTTCACAGGTTAAGTAACAGAAATCATCTTGTGTAATTTTTTTTTCTTATGAAGTCCAGTTGCTTAGCTCTGGAGCTAAAATATTTACATAGAAGCTTTTCTTTTTACATCAAGTTCATGAGTGCTCCTGCTTTGAATTCTTAAATTGTTTTTTCCAGTAATCATTTTCTAGAAGCCACTTTATTTTGGGTTCGTTTTTTCTACTTTAAAAAAAATCTCAAATTGTCCCTTTTAATAATGTAATTTTGTCAGGAACCTTAAATTTTTTGAATGTAAATTGTTTCAGTCTCTAGAATTTTAAGAAGCACCTTAAAATGGATATTTTCTTTGATATGTCATAAAGCTATTTTTCATCTAAAATTTTCCCTACTAAAATCATTGTGATAATGTACAAAAGTGTTTTTTTTTTTATAAAGCAACCTATTTTTTAAACATAGCTCTGATTAAAATGCACATAGCTGTTTGTTGAATCTGGGGTCTAGAAAAAACAACATTTTTCTTGTTTTATTTTCTTTGTTCTTACCCAGATATTATACTGATTTTCCTGAAATTCACAGAACCTCATGTATTCTGGAGCAGAATGTTAAGGCAACTGTATTGAAAATTTCATCATCTTCATAACTAAAACCTTTGTAAGCAGTAAAGAATTTTTTCAAGAATTAACTGAATAGCACCAATCAAATGAACTAGTATGAGGGAATTGGGAGAGTCTACAGTGAACATTTTAAAGATAGAGGAGACTTGGAAATGCTTTGAGGCAGAGGTGAAAAAATTAATGAAAGCTTGAAAATTCATTAGAGTATGAGAGGATAAAATTTTCTAGAGAAGTTAGAATTGGATTGGATAATGGGAAGGGAATTAAAGATGACAGTGTAGTTATGAGTTGATTCATTGGAGGGTAAAGGTAGAAAAGTGTTTTATAGTTGCTATATGTGTCTTGGTAGGAGTCATCTTGATATTTGTATTTTGCATTTTTTAGGGTGGAATGTATTTTTCTGCCTCATATTATTAGGTTTCATTTGTAATATATAGAAAAAGGTGATGATTTTTGTGCATTCATTTTATACCCTGCTGCTTTACTGAGGTTATTAGTTTAATTAATTTAGTTGCTTCCAATCCTTAAATAAAACTTTATCATCACCAAAAAGTTATTTGTTTATGCTTATTGCATCAGTTAACTTTCTTGTCTTATCACTTTAGCTAGAATTTCTAGAATTATATTAAATACTTATTACAATGGATACACTCACTTTAATTCTGAATTTATTGTAAAAGGCTCTAGTGTTTTTCTATTGCAGACATTTCTGCCACTTGTATTTAGATGAATACCATTTACCAATATGAGGAATGGTTCATTAATTCATGTTTTTTCATGCATTTAACATAAAAGTGTTTTATTTTGTTATTTATTCTGGAATCATTCGTATTATGTAGCCATTTTAATTGTTTCTCCCCTTAATATAGCCTATTAGGTTTGTACTTTTCTTAATTTTAATCAATGCTGATTTAATCTAATCTGATCATGATATATATGTATAAAATATTATGTAACCTCTTTGTTAATATTTTGTTCAATCTTTTTGCATAAATGATTAATAAAAATCATGACCTACAGTCTTTTCTCTGTCATATCTATCTCTGCAATTATTTTCTGTCTTTTAATATTTTTAAAAAATAGTTCTTGAGATTTCATTGTATTAAATTCACTTTTCTTTATTCCTTTTTTGAGGGGGTTCACTTTTAAAGTTTCCTATTTTCCCTTATGACCTTTTTATCCTTCTTTAATTTTCCCTTATCGATCTCTAATTCCTTTTATAAACTTATGCTTCATTTAAAATTATTAATTCATTTCTTTTTTCAGTCTTGGGCACTATATCTCTGGCCTGGTTTCATCTCTTTCAAGGAAGTTGGAAGTACTAGAATCATAAGACCTTAAAAATAGATTAGGTACATCTTTAGTGACCTGATAGCAATCTTGAATTTGACCAATATATCTTCTCTGGGAAGGAGAGAAAGACAAATAAATCCCTTCTATGTATCCATTCTTCCTCCCCTCCTTCCTCTGTTACCGCCACCAAAGTCTGACGAGCTTCAGTCAGACAAATTAGTGATGGCAAAGACACAGATGATAGAGGGTAAAGACTCTCCTTACACGTTCCTAAGAATTTTTTTAAATTCGAAAACACCCATTTATTATTAACACAATTGAACACTTCAATACTCAATGCAATTTGTCATCTTACTGCTTTGATATCAGCTTCTATAATAATGATGTTTATTACCATCAAGGCCTGTCTATACTGGAGACTTTTGTTCCTATAATCCTGTAAAATCCCCATGGGGGACTCACTCACAATTTTGTGGGTTTCCTTCCTTTTCCTGGACATCATTATGATACCAACTGAGGTCATATATTGAGGTCAATGGCATTCTTTCACTCAAGCCTCAGATTCAGTACATCATTCTTTTTTAAATTCCTTCATTTGGCTCGGTCTTCTACTCTTCTTTCTTGCATCCCCTGTTTATTATTTGCAACCTAATTATAACCACCACCCACTTCTTCATTGCCTTTTTCATTATCTTCTGTTTTAATTCCTTAAAGACTATACAGTTTTAAAAGTTATGTCAGCATAATATCACTTGGAGAAATTTTTTAAAAAATAAACTTTTCTTTTGCAAAGATGCAATTAAAATTATTCCATACAAAATAAACAAAAAAAAGATAATTCTTTTTTACTTCATGTATTTCCCAAATTACATGTAGATACAATTTTAATAATCATTTTCTAATATTTTGTGGTTCATGGACTCTCCCTCTCTCCCAGCCCTCCTTCCCTCCCAAAGATAGCAGGTTTGTACATGTGCAATCTTGTAATACATATTTCCATGTCTGTCATTTTGTAAAAGAAGGCACTTTCCTTATACTAGAGAAAACTGATGAAGGAAACAAAGTGAGGAATAGTATGCTTCAGTATTTAGACTCCATCAGTTTCTTGTATGGCAGTGGATAGTTGTTTTTCTTTTTGTCAGGAGTCCCTTGGAGTTCTATAATATCCTTGCATCGCTCATAATAGTTGCCTCACAGAGTTGATTATTATACATTATTGCTATTAATATGTACACCATTCTTCCAGCTTTGTTCACTTCTCTTTGCATTACCTCCTACAAGTCTTTGAGGGTTTTTTGTCATTTCATCACAATTATATTTCATTACAATGATATACTACAACTTGTTTAGCTCTTTACCAATTGATGGACATTTCTTCAATTTCTAATTATTTGCCACCACAAAAAGAGCTGCTAAAAATAATTTGTTACAAGTAGGTCTTTTCCTCCTTTCTTTGATCTCTTTGGGATAAGACTCAGAGTGGTTCTGGGTTCAAGGGCATAAACAATTTTATGTCCTTTGGGATGTGGTTCCAAATTGTTGCCCAGAATGGTTGTATCTGTTCAAAGCTCCATCAATAAAGGATTAATGTCTCTATCTTCCCCACATTCCCTCTAACATTGATCATTTTCATTTTTTTGGTCATATTCAATCTGATAAGTGTAAGGTGGTATCCCAGACTTGTTTTAATTTTCATTTTTCTAATAGGGATTATGTGTGTGGGCAGCTAGGGAGCTCAGTAAATAGAGAATCAGGTACAGATGTGGGTGCTCCTAGGTTCAAATTTGGCCTCAGAAACTTCCTACTGTTGTGACTCTGGGCATGTCACTTAACCCTCATTGCCTAGCCCTTACCATTCTTTTGTCTTAAAACCAATGTGAAGTATTGATTCCAAGATGGAAGGTAATCATTTAAAAAGTAGTGACAGAGCATTTTTATATGACTAAAGAGAGTTTTAATTTATTCATCTGAGAACTATTTTTTTCATATCCTTTGTCCATTTGTTAATTGGAGAATGCCTTGTATTCTTATAAAATTGACTCAGTTCTCTATATATTTGAGAAATTATACTTTTGTCACAGACCCTTGATAGAAAATTTTCCCCACTTAGTTGTTTCCCTCTAACCTTGGTAGCATTGGTTTTGTTTGTAAAATATTTTTTGTAAAATATTTTTGTAAACTATTTTGTTTGTAAAATATTTATAATTTAGTGTAGTCAAAATTATCTGTTTTACATTTTGGAATGTCTCTAACTCTTATTTGGTCATAAATTTCCCCCTTATTGATAGGTTGGACAAGTAAACTATTTTATATTCCCCTAATTTGTTTATGTATTTTTATTTTTAAATTATGTATCAATTTTGACTTTACTTTGATATATGATTTTAGATATTGGTCTTGCGTAATTTCTGCTATACTGCTTTCCAGCTTTCTCAGCAGTTTTTGTGGAATACTGAGGTCTTCATCCAAAAGTTTAGAATTTTGGTTTTGTCAAACACTAATATATTATGATCATTTGCTAAACAGAGAATTCTGAATATTTTATTGTCTCAGCATCAATATTCAGTTTTGCCATGGCACTGGCTCTCTCCTTCATGAGAATGGTAAAATCTTATGATAATTTATGTCTCCCTGACTTATGTCTTGCTGATATTAATGATGGCAGGATCATGAAAAAAGCTTTGTCAGATACTTTAAAAATATATAATTTTGACATGAAAGACTTTTTTTTGAAAGGGACTCTTTAAAGGGGCATTTTCCTCTACTTAATAAAACATTTTATACACATATATATGAATGTATATGGATCTGGATGTTATTTATATGATATGGAGACAGAAAGAGACAGACAAAGATAAATAGATAGAGAAAGAGTTAAAGAGATGACTTGAAAAAAGGCATTGAGATTATTGGATTAATTTATTTATATCTTTTAGTCAGTTATAGAGTGGTAAATATATTTCATGATGTGAGCTATGCTTTATGAAAGTCTGTTTTCCCCCTTCTAATACCTTAATTAATTATGTCATCAAAATATATGTGTACAATTTGACAATTAAAAAAAGTTTTGTTGCTCCAGAGTAGCTTGATATTTTTGAAATGTAATTGCTGCTGAGGCTATGCTAGTGTTTTTGGTCATCTTGTTATGGTTATTTTGTATCAATTAAACTTCTCCAAGAAAAATGTCTTTACCTTTATCATTTGCACATTTTATATTATTAATGGCTTTTTTAAACATACCATATTGCTGCCATTATAATAGAAGCAGTGTTTCTTCTAATCTTTAATCTTTCACAGCTGATTATCTAACTGAAAACAGATATTTGCTATAACTTCTAAACCAGTAACCAATCATTTAATGTGTTAAGAGAGGTCATTTTTATTTTGTGTGAAGGCCTGTTCTTACCCTAAGACCTTACAACTTTTCTTTTGTTTGTGTTTGTGTTTCTTTCTTTCTTTCCCTCCCTTTTTTCTTTCTTTTTAAAAGAACATGTTCACACTCCAAAAATTGAAGGCTTTGAGTGGTCTCTAAGTCTTTGGTGTTTTCATATTACAATCCCAACTGCATCTTCTAATCAGTATTTTTCACTGTTGTTCCTCTACTTTCTACAACTTGATATCATTAAGTTTTTTAATATTAAGGTAAGTGTTGGCTTCCTTTTTTGGAGCTGGTTAAGTTATTAATACAATTTTTGTACTTTACTATGCCAAGTGCTATCTTTCTATGGCCCTCATAAGCACTTTAAGGCAAGGTGACCAACTTTCTCTTTGACTTTGGGCACCTGCTGAAATGAGCTCTGAGAATTCCTTCGTCTGGTTAAAAAAATCGGAGAGCCAGTCTTTTTTTATTTCACTGCAACTGTTTTAGGTCTCCTGGTTTAATTTGTAACATTAATTTGTAGTACAAAACGTGGTTCAATTCCTTCAGTAGTATATTGACATTTACATTAATGATTATGGATGATCTAAAATGTCTTATTTCTAGTATTCTTGCCACACCCCTAGTTTGAAACTTTACCATTATTATTGTATAAGCAAAAGGGGGTTACACAGGAATTAGTACCATTGCATGATTTTATTTCTTCCACAGGTTCTCACGGTCAGAAAATTGTTTGTTTAATGGTATCTGTGCTGGGGATGAATAAACAAGTCTTTCCCCTATTAAACAGGCTTGTGCTCAAGCAGCCAGTAAATGCCCAAACTGGAATTGTTCCTAGTCTTTTCTATTTACACTGAGCCTTCTCAAGCTTATATTTTACTGATATAGCTATCAAGAGCACCATGCTATAATGAGAAAGTTATTAATTGAAATAAAAGAAAATTTTGTCAACATAGATTAAATTTATGAGGTAAATTTAAAAAATACATAAAACTCCATTAAAATAAATTTCAGACTAGTTTTCGATTTTGTGGTGAAGAGGTCACAGTACTATGAGATGCTACATAAGTGAGAAATGTTTAAGCATTAAAAACAATACTCTCTGTTTTTAAGAATCCAGGTAACAAAGAGTTTGTGTGCTGTGCATAATAGGAAAAAATGTGATTACCATTTTGAAGGTGTGGCAAGTCTGCATTATTCCCTGGGTTTACGAAAGGAACATCTCTCTATTTATGCTACCTTACAAAAGATGTGAATATAACTACATGGAAAGATCTATACATACACATACACACAAAGACAGTGTCAGGGTCATGAACAACACTGTTTCTCTAGAAAAGGGCGAGGTCTAAGGTTACATTTTCAAAATGAGAACAAACAAGGTTGCCATGTGAATTTTCCATTCATTGTAGCTAGGTATAATCCTTCATTTCCCCAGAGACCCATGTAATGCTGTGAAGTTAAAGCTTTAAAAAATGTCAAGAGATTCATTTAATACTTCCACAGGACCTATTAGTGTCAATCATTTTATAAGGTATCTCAATTCAGGTCAGATTTCATTAGCACAAACATCAAGGAGTTATTCAAAGAAGTACATTGAGCTAGATGTTTAAAAGAGAAAATAATATTCTAAATAAGTCAGTCCCTTGGCCAAGGCTTACTATTTATTTTGTTTTATTTTATTTTTTGCTTAACATTTACCCTATTGGAGTTTTAAATACATTATTTCCATCTTGTATATGAGATAGCTGATGAGAAGAGTAAATGAACATGTATTAGATTGTATAGTAATACAGTAGGCTATTAGGGATATTTTGCATGTATTATTAATTAATATATTAATTATAATTACTAACAATGAAATTTATTTCATCTAAATTCCAGTTTCAACAACATTTAAGTGGGTCTTCTTTATCTTAATTTGTATATTAAAAAACCTCAACTACTAGAGGTTTCTTTTCCTCCCCTCCCCATCCCTCTATTCCTGTTTATCACAATTTCTAGTTTTTTTAAATTCAATTATCTCTGCTAAGCTGAAGCAATATATGCCAAGACTGAGGGGCACATCTGCTTTTGCAGCTAATTAACATAGTTTGACATTATCCCCACTACCTAAATGTGAACCAGAACTAGTGTCTTATCTAATACATTACAATATATTGTATTCACTTATTATATAGTTATGGTTTGTATACATTCATTATATAACTTATGTCCCAAAGCCCTTTGGCATGGGACTCTCTTCTTTGGTAGAAATCAATTCTCCTAGCCTGTATTAGAGGTAAAAGTTAAGTTGACAAGAGAGAAAAGTGACAGGCTTTATTGAGACTTTGGGTTCTTACAGATGTTTTGTGTGCTTCTGGCTTCAGGTTTCAAGAGAGATGGAAGATGCCAACCCCACGTCAGGTAACTGAAGAAAAAAACCCTGGGAAGAAACCAACAAGGGAGGAGATAGAAATTTCCACCATATCCCAATCCCTCCCATGCTAAACTAGAGACCCCAGGGGACTTCTATCAGTATAAAATGTAGGACTTTCCTTATTGGTTGAACTGAATTACCTCACTCCATTCATTCTGTATTGTTATATTGTCTGATAAATGTATATACATGTATATTATTTTATGTATCTTTATTATGTATTTTTGTATATTATGTATATTATGTATCTTTATCTTATATCTTTATTTTTGCTATTCATATTAAATAAATTGCATTTATTTACTACTTGCTGTGTGTGTTCATTGTAGAATTGATATTTAATTGGAAGCAAATCCAGCTTTCCCCATTCATAAAACAAAATTCAGAACTTAGCTTGAACTAGAAAATCATATCCCAGAGACTAGTAATATTTAAAGAAGTAGGTAAATATAATTCTTTTCCAGTAACTCATCTTTCTGAGATGAGATTAAGAGAAGAATGACCAAAGATCTGACCCAACTTTCTGCTTACCTTCCTGACAGTCTTCCACAGAGATAGTCTGGGGTAGAAGAGACTAGGCATATTTATTATGTCTCCTACTGAGCCATACAATGACATCCCCATGCTACATGTAGGGAACATCACTTATTAAAAATAATACTCTTGTCTAAAAGCAGTTTGCAGTGATTCCCAGAACAGTTATATTGAGATGCCTCCTGAATAAGAAGAGATATATGACTCTTGATTTGCTGAGAATCTGATGATCTTATATATAGAGAGTCTAAAGTGAAGGAAATGAAAGTGAATTTTTCGATGAATAACAGAAATCCCCAGAGATGATGACATAGGTGTGCTGTATATACCCCACTATTTTCTCCCCATTCCTTCATTCCCAGATATCTTTCCTTGGTTGAACTGAGATTTTATTGCTCCAGAGTTGAAGAGCTCATTTACTCTTTTTCGCCTTGTTATCTAGTCCAATATGTACAACTCCTCTCATCTCTAACAAATACACTTGTTAACTAGTGAAGAATATATTTTATATTAATAGCATTTGAGGTAAAGGAATTCCACTGACTCAAAACAAGCAAAATAATATCCTCCCTTTGAGAGCAATTAAGAAAAAAAAAGATTTTATTCTAAACTCCTAAAAGTATGATTTCTTTAAACCCCAGATATTTGAAGTCATATAAATAAATAAATATAATTCATATAAATAAATATAATTCTATATCTCCTTTTGGAGATTGGACAAGAGTTGAGTAAGTATTCAGTTTTGGCCCTGTTCTTGTCCCTTATAAAGGTAGAAAGCACAAAGGCCAGAACCCTAATCAGTGATCTATTTATGCCATAGGTGGGAACTATGTTGGGCAGTCCATTAATCCATGCATATACACTACCCTTATTTTTCTACATGCTGTCTCTCTAGATTCTTCCTTGAAGAAAAAGGCTGTTTCATTTTATGTCTCCAAAGCTCAGAGTAACTGTCACTTGTGCAAAAACTTCCCTATAGGTCCCTTTTTTTCTTTTCTCACAGGTATCACCCTACATCAGGCTCCCATCACCTCTAGGCTCTATTTTTCTAGAAACCTTCTAATTGCTTTTCCTGGCTTAAGTCTCTTTTGATTCCAATTTGTCCTCAACTTAGTTGATAAAGTCATTTTACTAAAGCAAAGATTTTACCATGTCAGCCTAGTGTTTCCTTATTACTTTCCAGATCAAATTAGAATTCTTTTTTTTTTTGGTCTTTAAAGCTCTTTACAGCCTGAACCTTTCCTAGGTTTCTATTCTTCTTACCATTTACTACTCTCCATACAATTTTTAATCCAACTATATCTGACTAATTGCTATTCCACAAACAGGATGCTACTGCTCCTGATTGTCTCTCTCCCCCACCTCCACCCCAGTGCTACCTTCTTTTAAAATTCCTGGCTCCCTTCAGAATTCAGTTCAAATGTCAACTTCTGTAAGAGTTAATTCACTGTTCCTGAAACTTCTAGATATTTCCCTTCTAATTTGATATTTCATATGTTTTTTAAAAAATCTCTACTGTGTACACATATCTATTTTTTTGTTAACTCACCCCATTAGAATGTAAATTTCTAGAAGACAGGGACTATCCTTTTGTTTTCTTTGATTCAGTGTTTAGCACAGTGCCTGGCACACAGGAAAACACTTATTAATTGGTTTATTGATTTTTTCAGCAACCAAGTTGCTTAAAGAAATTGAATCTGGCTATTTTAAATGCCAGATTAACTGACTATCATTTATTCCTTGTAAGTTATTTTTTAACTGACATCCTAAATGAGCTGAAAGAGTTAAGATGTTTTCTGAAAGGTTTCATTTGGTCCCAAGGAATAAGCTTAGCACTAGGGAATGATACATTTATTTGATATTATTTTTGCTTGATTTATATTTTTATTTTCTGTTTAAACATAGTCAAGAATTAGTAAAATGTAATATCTCTCCCAATTCACATAGAAATATAAGCAGTAAAATTTGTTTCAAATCATTATAAAATACCATTTTATTCATGTGAAGCCACTACTTTTTATTGGATTATTTCCCCATGTGCTAGTGAAGGAAAGCAATCATTGAAAGAAATATAGCAAATAGCAGGAGCCTGATTGAGTAAAATGACTAATCATGAGAATCTTGGGGAATTCATTTAGAACCTCCATCTAACAAGGCTTAATCAAGACCTTGAAGGATTTAATGGCAAAAATGTCTAATCTCATGCTCTTTCAATTAAAGTCTCTAAGTTACTGTTCTTAAGCATAACAACATTTCTCTTTCTTATGCCTTTGTCTTTAGTCCATCTGTGAGAGAGAATTTTGTCAAATCTGTGTTTGGGGAAAGAACAGCAAATAGACTCCTGACTGGATGGCTGCTTGAATTACTTTCTTCTGGTCATGTATTGCAAGTAACTGCACTGTAAGGAGCTCTAGTGCTATAAGAAAAAAAAGCAGACAGAGCAAAATCAGGATCAGCAATTGCTGAATTAACAAAAATTAAAACAAAAGAACAAAGCTATATAGAAATGGGCCTGGGTGGCAGATGATAGTTTTCTGCTACCTGCTTTGTTTGGCATGTGTAGAACATTTCAGGGAGGAATACTAGCTTATGATCTTTGCAACCCTGCATTTGCTTTAGGAAATAGCTCTGTGGGAATGTCTTCAGGTGTCTTAGACAGATGGTACTGGAAAATCTTTCCTAGAATGATTTTTAATTTCTTTGAAAAGGACCATTTTAAGAATAGCACAGCAATAAACCAATCAGCTGCTTGTAATGCCATGTTACCTATTACTGTGAATTTGGAAAGCTTCTAGAAAAGACACCATTCATAAGCATCATACATTAGTTAGAGTATTATATTATTTGGAAAGAAAATTGAAAGAGTAAATACATACATTTTTATGTTTATTTGAAACACTGTTATGTGGCCAGTGGTATTAAACTTGTTGGTTTAAGGTTCCAAAGGATTCAAAAATATTTTAGTGAGTTATTTGAATTAAATTTTTAAATTCTTTTGATTTTTCATTATATCATCAATTTTTATAAACTAATAAGCTCTATGAATTTTGCAAGTTTTATCAAGCACTCTCTTATCTGTAATATCACTAAAAATGCTGATTCAGAAAGATGACACTAAAAATATCTTCAGGAATTTGATCAGATTCTCAACAAGATAGAATTTTCAACAAAAGTTTTTTCTTCACCCCCCCCCCCCACTCCTCTTGTGAGAAGGGGAATTTGTTTTAATTTAACCCTTTGTTTTAATTTAATCAATCAGGGATCTGGAGTCCTTTACCACTGAGATGTGCATGGATACACAAGCCCACAGTGAAAGGAAGTTAAAACCAATGAGACAGGAAATTGATCCTACAAGCACTGCCCCACTGGGCAGTGACAGGAAAATTAAGGAACTATGATTGGTTCCTCAGATGTGAGGTGGGAAAGCTAATGGGTGGAGAAAACTGCTTATAAAGGTGAGACCAAGATCCTAGAGGACATTCTGATTCCCATTTGGATTTTGATGGAGATTCTGATTCACAATCGCATTTATATTCTGATTCTGACTTTGACTCTGGCCCTGGTGACTCTTGCTGAAGAGACTCTTGAGGACTTCTGGCTAGAGAATGGAACCCTGTTGGTGGTAAGCTGGATTCCATCAGAATAGCACGCAGGATGGTAGGCTGGGCAACTCCCTACATCCTTCCTACTTTTCCACTCTCATTACTATCTCTACTTTGATGTAATAAAGCTACTAAAGATACTAATAGCCACATAATTTTTTAAACTATTACACTCTTCTCTCCTTTTCTTTCTTTTCCTTCTGTTTAGTGAATTGTACTGCCTCGTTCTTATTAATATCACTGACTTTCAATAAGCAAATTTGTGTTGTCAGGTTTATACCATCTATTAGGTTAACTTTTCCTAGATATGCTTAAGCTTTTTGTGTAATGAACACCTTGGGAAGTCTGGTGAAATCTAGGACATTTTCTTAGAATAATGTTTTGAAATGCATAGAATAGATAGAGTTTCAAAAGGAAATAATTTTATTGAAATACGTACTTCAAAAGATTAGTTCAAGATCATGGATCCCAGGTTAAGAGCCTCTGTTCTTTGCAGTCCTCAATATTGAATAGATATAAATTATACAGTAATAGTGTATCCATTGTTGAATCATGATCAAATCTAAGTCTTCTGACTGGGATATGATTTCATGGTAGCATGCTATGTATGTATTTGAAAATGACATTCCTGCAATCTCACATATCACTTTGTTTTGCCTCTCTAATGCATTTACCATGTAATGGAATATAATTCAATTCAATTCATCATTTATTAAACACTTGCTACATGCTGGGGACTGTATTGTGTGTTGAGGATACAAAGAAGAAAAAGGGAACAGACCCTGCTATAAGGAGCTTATCCTCTGCTGGAACAGTTTTTATTACAGTTTCTACTTTGCTTTCTATCTCTCCTAATGAATCATAAGCTCCGTGAATAAAAGGATTGTCTTATCTAAACTTTGTGTATGTTCCAGTGCTTAGGTAGCAAAATACTCCATATTATATAGTCTTAAGAAATGTTGGTTGCATACACATTTATAAATATGACTGAGAAATATCCCTCTACATTATTTTGCATATCAGAATAATCCCAAATTAATTCCTACAAGTGCTTTGGACTTTGTAAAAGTTTCTTTGTATTTGCATGTCCTGGCCATCCCTACTTTATATCCTACTAATTTCTAAAGTCGAATTCTACTTTTGAGACTTAAGTCTTCCAAAAATTCTAAGAATTTTAAACGAAGATACTTCATTATTCTTTGAAGTTCTTGCTGACAGAAACAAGGCATTCTTTCATTATGTTTGAAAGTGAGGTAATATGTTTGCTTCCCCTCATTATGTTTCCCGCAGGCCAGTTCAGGAGCAAAATAATAATGCAATTACCCCTCAGTGTTTGTGGAAGGGAAGTTCATATCCACTACCATAGAAACATCATGCACTTCCTTTGATGGTCTTCAGTCTATAACCACTGGAAAGGTTGATACAATCATGAGGGAGTAGGGACAGTTTTATGTTTTCCCTGGAGTTTTCTTTTCCTAATGAATACACTACTTCATTGTAATGGATTGGCCTTTAAGCACTAATGTAAATCTTATGGCTGGTTGTTTTATTAATTGCTTGAACCATGCTTATTGGGCTTGTTAATTCACCCTAAGCAAGGACCACCAACAATTAATCTTTTTCTTATTCCTGACACCATGGTTTACAATTATTGATTAAAAAAAAACCAATTAGATATTTTGGTCTTTTACAAACTTGTACAAAAAAAAAACCCAAACAAACTGCAGAGCCACTAAATGAATCTGGTGCCACAAAATGTTGCCCTTAGGAACCAGAAGAGTCATGGTATAACTGTTCAGTTCATCTACATACAAAAGTAGCATTAACTATTTAAGAAGCCAGGATATATTTGACAAGTGATTAGTGAATCAAAATGTTCCCTTCACCAAGATTACATTTGATGTGTTGCATTCAGGAGTGTTCTCTGTGGGGGACTGACAAGTGCAATTCAGAACTACCATGTACCTTATAAATCAGAGGTGACGGTTATAGGCTTGGCCACAGCTACCATGGTGCAGACGGCATCACTCTTTTCTTAATGGCTTTCAACTTTCAGAATCCATGCACAGTGGAGAAGTATGTAGGGAATTTTATTAAAAAGCTTTTGGCTTCCTGTGTTTATGCTGAAAGCTTCTCTCTGTAACAAAATGGTGCATGTTTACTACTCATGGTTCTTGTCTGCTTTGATCATTATCTTAGAATTTTTTTTTTTGCAATTCCTAGTTCTATTTCCAAATTACATTTTCACATTGGTGTTTTATTATTACAAAGAATTAAAAAATGACTTTAGATATTTATTCATAAAATATCTTTAATTCCTCTATATAACTTCAATTCTAATTAAGATTGTAACCTTTATTCTTAGATATTCCAAAGAAATTTCATAATAAATATCACAGTTGGGTAGAGGATGTTGTGACTAATTATATATTTCAAGTACTAAGGAATCACTGGATTTATGCAAACAGATCACTGTCCAGAGATCTAGAATATCACTTTAATCATACTTAAAAGAAGAAAATAAAATATGTTAAAATTTAGAAGGTACTCTAGCACATTACAGTGTTATTGATATTAATTACTGAAATATTGAAGTAGATGTAGAAGTTATAGGTCAAAATATTATAGTCCATTTCATATAAACAGGAAGGAATTGATTAATAATAATAGTAAAAAAATCCTTGTATCATTTATTCACTTTCCCATTCGTTTTTTGTTCATAAGTCCCAACTATGCAATAGTGAAAACATTTTTATAGTTTGTTTTTCAATTGATTGATGACAATTGATAAATACACATATATATTATATTGTAATTTATATATTTTATAATAGAGTACATTATGTAATTCAGACTGAAGTACTATCTATCATTTTTAAGTCTTAAAAAGTAGTTTTCTACTCCTTAAACTATACTTTGAATTAAAAAGTGAAATGGAAAAGCATTAGGAATGCACATTGAGGTATATCATTCTTCACTTTATTTCTTCCATGAATTTTTCTCAAGTGTAAGCAATGTGTATCTTGTTTCCCAACATGAAAAACATGTGAATTTAATATGTATTGTATGATAACATATATCCAGTACTGTGAATTTCAAAACTAGTCCACCCTATTCAGACCATTCTTTAGGATTTGTCTATTTACTGATCAATAACAATAGAGATACTTGGAATAACAGAATCAGGTCTTGGAAACTACAATCTCCACCCTACTCAGTGTAACAAGATTAGGAAGGGCTACAGCAAACTCAAGATTTATTATTTGAGAATATGGCCTTCAACAGTCAATCTAGAGCCACCATTGGCATATGTGAGATACAGGAAGTGAGGTAGAGAACAGCCTCTGGAGTTCTCGGGATGTCCTAGGAAGAGGGCGAGAGTCAGTTGGAGGCTGGTGCTTGGAATTGGAGGAGCCCACGGACTGTTTTTCTCTAGATTGGTCACATGAGTGATAGGGACTGATCTCTTTCCTTGACTTGGCTATCCAGGCTATCCTTGGCTATCTGCTCAGCCTGAGCAGAGTGGGTATTTAAAACCTCTTTCCTTCTCTCTCTCTCTCTCTCTCTCTCTCTCTCTCTCTCTCTCTCTCTCTCTCTCTCTCTCTCTCTCTCTCTCTCTCTCTCCTCTAATACTTTCTTCCTCCTGTTTGTAATTAAAACACCATAAAAAAATTGGCAGCTGACTTGAGTGTTTCATTTAGGAATTACATAGCTGAATTCCTTGGCAACCTTAAATTAATATATATCAGTCTTTTAAAGTGATTTCAATATCACAGTACATATTAGCTGCCTCATTGGGGAGGGGAAAGGGCTGAGAGGAAGGGAGAGAACATAGATTATAAAATATCAGAAAATGATTAAAATTGTATCAACATGTAAAATCTGGGGGGGGAGAAAGAAAGAAAGAAAAACATTGTTATAAAAGTTATAAAAGACCTAAGTTCAAACCTCAAGTCTGTCACTTATGAGTTGACCATCCTAGGAAACCAACTTAATGCTTTAGGGCTTCATTTTCTTCATCTAAAAAAGATAAAAAGGGGAAGTGCCTACCTCTAGCATCCTTATTCACTGTGCTATTTGTTCAGGGAGTTGGAGTCATCTCACAGTTTGGGAAGTTAGCAGCAGACCTGATGCCTTTTACTAAATTAATTTTTTAAAAGGAAGGACACAAACTGCTAGAAGGTACAATGTTTCTAGCACTGACCTCCAAGCCTGGAAAAATCTATGTTCAGGTCCTGTTTCTGATATCTTCTGTATATATATATATATATATATATATATATATATATATATATATATATATATATATCACTCTGGACAATCAATTAGCCTTTCAATCACCTGGACAGTTCCCCAAGATTGTAAGTTGGTAAGATGGTGCCTGCCTGCATTGATAAAAGTTTCTTCATTTAAGAGTTCCCTACACTGATAAAATCCCAAGTTTCATCCTTATAAATAAAAATGGACTCCAGTGTTCAAACAGCTTTGCCTGGGGGGAGGGAGAATTGGTGTTACTCTTGACCTGTTCCCTCTCTCTCAAGTACCTGTCAAAAATTTTGTTCCTTTGGATTCCCCACTAGTACACAGCTAGTCAATTGTATAGATAGAAAAACAGACCATTTACTTAAAGCTTATTAGGTGCAAAGCATTCTGTTAGATTCTAGGGATAAAAATACAAGCCAGCAAAGCAGTTTCTCCTCTCAGATGCTTATGTTCTAAGGTGGGAGCCAACATAATCAGAAGGTTGATGATGTTTGGTGGGGTGGTAGAAAATTAAGTTCTAACTCCTATGTGAAGGTCATTATTGTTTAGAAAGAAAGAAGTACTCTTTCAAGGGTAATTGATTTGCTCTTTTAACTGTTATGATCTTTAGAGAGTAAAAATGAATTTAACTAATGTTATTCACATACGATCAAAACTATTTCCAAGTTGTTTGCTAAGGCTTTATTTTTTTTCTGTTCTGGTGCTGCTTTCTTTTTTACTTCATTGCCTTTGATTCTCAATAAATAAGTCATAATAAAAATTAATAATTCTATGGTGAATGTGTGGTACCATAAAAGAGATAAGAGGAAAACACATGACCCATGCTGTGGATCATTAACAATATACTGACCTCAGCCAGAAGAAAAAATGCCCTATTTTACCCTCTGTGGACAAAGCAATCACATTGGCTCACATTAGTGGGTTATACATTTTGGAAGAAAACCAGTCATTTGAGAATTCTTCCTGCTCCAGTGTGTAAGCCTGCTTAAGTTAGTTCTGCTTGAAATGCAAGAAGGTTGCAATAGGGCTCCTCTCTTACTATTCTAATTAACTGTGTTATTGATCATTTTCTAGAGCTCTGGAGCAATATGCAAGCAAAGGCATTTCATGTAGAGAGGAAGGATGATTTAAAGACAAACACAAATACTTAGAAAATAGAATAACTGCAAGATTAACCATTGTTTTACCTAACATGTTGTCAGTGTTACCATTACATGGACACCATTTACATGATACAGAAGAAGGTAAATATAAATATATTTACATAATGCATGTGTGCATGCACATGCATATATATATTTAAATATACACACACGCATATATCCACACAGAATAAACTATTATATGTAAAATGCTTAGCATGGATCCTGGTTTTTAATAATAATGTTTCTCTTTCCAAATTTAATAATTTTTTCTTCCTTCCAAAATATCAGCCATGCTCCCTTTACCCTTATGTGTATATTACTTCTATATTCACTAACTTGGTTTCTCTTTCTTTAACCTTATCTTGCTTCAGTATTTCTTATACATCTCTAAAAATCCCCCTCAAAAACCACTCTAGTCTTATCACTTCCCTACTGGAGAAACAACAAGGACTCCTTTATTGCCTGGGAGATCATTCTTAAACATCTTGATTAAACATTGAATCTTTCATATCTATCTAAACTGATAAATAGGGGATCCAATTATAGCAGAGAGCCAGGAAATGCCATTCTTAGGGATTAGGCAGGAATGGAATTCAACAAATTCAACCAATATTGACCAATGTGTTACTCTGTCAAAACCACTGGGCTAGATGTTGAAGATATAAAAACATGACTTAAGGTAGTCTGAGGAGTTAGAAGTAAAAATTTGAAAGAAATGGGTAAAAGTTGGTTCAGAACTCTAACTTCCAATGTATTGTGGTGATAAAGGGTGGTACTTGGCTGGTATGGTAAGGTTTAACTAGGCAGTTGGATTTTACAGTGAGTAAAGCATAATAATTGGAATTAAGAAGAGTTCAAATATTATCACAGATACATGGTATCTTTGTGAATGTGGGTAATTCCCTTAACTTCTCTTCCTCATGGTTTTCTCATCTGTTAAATGAGAATAATAATAACAACTATCATAACAGGGCCATGAAGATCAAATGAGCTGGTTTAAATAATCTCCTTGCAAAAATTAAAGAAATATATTAATATTTTTGGTTATTCTTTTCCTAATGCCTGAGAAGTTGATGGTGGGAGCAGAGAATTTAGGCTAGAAGTCTGCAGCCCCAGGGACTGGACTGGACTTAGTCCACATGAAACAGCTTAGTAACAACATCCTGAGTTAATAGAAGAATATATGTTGTCATATATTATAACATAATATGTAAAATATTCTATGTTCTATAATATATAGCACAAGAAGCATACATATATATGTGTTAGAGAAAAGATTATTTTCATCTTGGATTTCCTTAATTCAAGTCCATCAATTTACCTTCTGCCATATCTATCCATCTAATCTGCTTTTCTCTGGATCCTACTTTGGTTAATGAAAATTTGGGAGAAAAAAAAGATCTAAAAGTTTAAATTTGATCTATCAGAGACATTAAGTCCTGGAATGAAGACCTGCCAGATTTCATTTTCTCTTTCTGGTTTAGGGACTGATATGCTCACTTCCACATTTCCCATACTTATGATTTCATTAATGTGTATTTTTTTCCATTGAGGCTTATCTAATACCCTTAGTCAATATTTCATAAGACGCTATGACCAAAACAATTTATCACCATAAGAAGGTAGCTAACCTTCTTATGATGAGCATCCTTGAGCTCAATGACATTGGTCCTCTGAAAATAAATTCTAACAGCAGTTACCTGAACTGAGGATAATGTCTAGATGGATGTTTCAGAGTTTTTGAAACAATGGCTGTGTTTTTGAGCTTGTTTTTCCCAATCTGAAGTACTAGAATGAAACTTTAGTTGTGGTACTAATGAGAAATGTAACAGGAAACACATAGAAAATTTTAGAAGTGTTATAAGAATTTTGATCATTGTGATGATTAGAAAATCACACTGAGAACAAAATTCTAAAAAAATAATTGTAAGGAATTAAGTTCATTGGCCCCATTGTCATACATCCCTCCTTCCAATTCTATAAGCAGAGAAATACTACTAAGAACTACAACAGAACAAGATTATGCTCCAATTGCTTTCTCTGTTTTTAAACACTCAAAGATTCTGCTGCAACTTTTCCAAGGCTGCTGTTCTTAATCATTATCTACCCAGGGAACCAAAACCAATTTTCCTAAATAAAGAAAGACATAGTATTGTTTTTACAAAGGCCACTTCATCTTATCTTGGTAGGAAAGGTGGATGAAGGAAAAGCATTAGTCTAACCTTGCAATTACTTCACATTTCATTAGCCTGACCATAGGTATTCTGCATTTAGTCTATGCTACCTTTTACTATAAAGCTATTATACTGGAAAGCCTCCCCGGTGGCAGAACACATTTTGGCTATTCTTGATGTTTATTTATTTATTTGCTTGGTTTTCCGTTTGTTGTTTTTGATTAGGAAAGAGTCTGTGAAGTCTACCTGGGAGTCCTTAGATGCATGTTTACACTTTCTTGAGCTTTAACAGAACAACAATCCACCACCTCATTATTAGTCTCCAGTATGAATTTTGTATCCGTGAGTGTCATTCATAACCAGGCAGAAAGCTTCCAACATATTTAAAGGGCTACAACAGTGGTGGGAGAGTAGAATGGGAACAGAAGAGAAGGGAAAAGAATGCAAGGTAAGGATGCCAATGTTGCTTACACACCAGTTTGAGAAGTCAAGCTTGGGCATAATTCTGGGGAAATGGAAATAATGACCAGGAAGGGATATGACATTTTACTGTGGTGATAGGATGTTACACTGAGAAATGTTACTGATTCCCTCCAGATAGTTAGCTATATTTTCATGCATACCTTACCAGTCCTACCCACACACCCAATTATGGTAAACATGGCCAGAAATTAAAGGAATTCTCTTAATGAAGATCAAATCTTTTCTCATTAAAAAAAAAAAAGACATGGTCCAAACCTTTTATCATTTTACTACTTACCTTGAAATTTTTTTTCTCTCAGTTCAGTCCTGGTGCCTGGACAACCAGCAGAGGCTGTGGTAATATGATAGAATTAATAATGTTCTCAGCTATCAGATCCTATAAATCTGAAGGAGAAATAAATTTTCATTTTTATTAATGAGCATAATCCTTAGCAGCCAGGTAGAGAAGTGGATAGAGTACTTATTGGAGTCAGGAAGATCTAAGGTCAAATTTGGTCTCAGACACTTATTAACTATGTACCCCTGGGTTTGCCTCAGTTTTCCTATTTGTAAAATGAACTGAAGAAGGTAAAGGCAAACCAAGAAGGTAGCCTTGCAGAGAAAACCCCCAATGGACTCAGAAAGAGTCAGATGTAACTGAAACGACTGAACAAAAGCAAATATAATCTGAGTTGAAGAGAACATTTCATTAAACACAAAAAATATTTTTTTTCATATGAGGAAAAAATAATATTTTAAAAATAATTGTGTACAGGGATTTTTAACAATTGAATCCATTTGGATACTCCTGTTTTTGATCTTTTGATGTTCAAGGTTGACATTGATCTTTATTTTAAACTACTGGACCTTATCAGCTGCCCTACAGGTCCACCCCAAGAACCCCATGGCCTTATAATGCAGATGAATACACCCACACATGGATATATACATATATTATAGAAGTATAATATGTAAGTACATGTATGTTCACATGAATATATAATATATATTTTTCCTGTCTACTTATTTAGAACTTGGACTATACTATCTTGCTTTTCTGTTTTTATCTCCAGTGTTCAGCATAATGTTTTTCACTTTGTAAGTGCTTATTAAATGGTTTTTAATTTATTCATCTGTTAATCACCCCTGCATAAAAACACTGAAATGGGGCAGAGGGATAATGGCTCCAACGAAAAGGCTTTTATGTAGATTAAGCAAAACCTGTTTCCTATTTCTTTTATAAATTCATGGAATCATAGAGCTAGAAGAGATCTTTGAGTCATCCCTTATCACCTCCTTTTTGACTTCTTGGATTATAGGTTCTTCCTCCATCAAGCTGCCGGAGAAGGATAAAGAAAGGTCAAGATAGCAAGGCCCACTTCCTCAGAAGGGAAGGATATGTGCAGATGCTATCTCAAAGCCTGAAAGGATGAATTTCCTATAACCCCCTTTAATAATGGGAGAATTTCTGAGAAGAGTGGAAGCTTGTTATGGGACAGACTATTTAGGGGTACCAGGTACTAAGAAGTATATATCAAATAGGGAGTTTGGTGGAAATTTACATATGTGGATACTGACCCATATTTGGTGGTAAGACAATCAATATGGCACTCAAGCCTTTATGGCTAGTAAAAGGGAGTCTGAACTCAAACTTTTATTTTGGTTTCCATGTCAAATCCTTTTTTGATGAAATCATGTTGGTTTAAAAGTATGTGAATGTGTTCTATGACTTTCTAGTATATTAGAAAGGATAATTGTATTAGAAATAGATACTGAGGGAGATATTTCTAATTGTAATAAAGGATATACACTGGCTTGTGACTAGAGAGATACTAGGGAAAACCTCAGGGCACCTAGTTGTAATGGAGATAGAAACACTTCTGAGAGAGATAGAGAAATGCGACTAGAAGGGATACTATGGTGTTGCCTATTGGTCACTACTGATGGCTAATTGATGAATATTTTTCCTACCCTCCTCCTCCCTCAATTCCTTCATCACCCTCTTCTGAAGCCCTTGGCTTTGCCCCTCCCCCCCTGAGTGGAGTCTGAGGTTTATGAGGAAACACTCTTTCCTCTTCATTTCTCAAGCAAGGGGATTTATTGGGAACAACAGAATGCAGGACTGAGGTACAATGAGGTGAGAGGGATAGGGCTGTCCCTAGTCTATAAGGAGGATTAGAAGGATTTTGTGAAATGTTGGTCCTGTCACAGATGTGACACAAAGTCTGTCAGGGAGATGGAGGACAACTGTTTAATCTTCTTTCTTCTTCCTTCAAACTCAAATCTCAAAAATACAATCAGTTCTTTAGGTTCAACTACCACCATCTGCCACATAAAACCCTCTTCTTGTCTCCCCTCTCCAAAGCCAAGAGCCTTCATCCTAGGACAGAAGCTAACAGGAGATCTGTTCCCAGCTTCTTCAGCCTGGCTTGACTCTCCAAATGACTTTTCTGGGAACATTCTATTTGGAATGTTCTTTCTTGATTGATATCTGAGGTCCTTTACTCTCTGTCTTGCATGCATGAAATTCTCTCTTCCTTCATGCCTCTTCCACAGTAGTCTGCTAACCTTATGGAGATTAAATGTTCTTTTGATTGGCTGTTGAACTTGAAACTGGGTATTTGATTCAATTGATTCAATTCAATTCAATTTCAATTTCAATTCAATTAAATCAAACAAACAATTCAATAACAAACAAAATTCCAAGGGGACTGAAAATCAAACCTAACAATAAGACAGAGCCAAGGAACCCTCCTGCTGGACTCAATTCAAAAGGTACACTCCCCAAAAAGCCAGAATCTGAGATCACTTGAGTTTAAGAGGAAGTCAGAAGGAAGGACCCAGGACCCCTCCCCCTGCCCACCGAGAGCATTGAGACTCCAGAGGCAGCGGGAACCTCTGGGTGGGCAAAGGTGCAGGTCTGGAGTGTATACCTTGCGGGCAGAGCTGTGCCAAGCTCAGTGTGTTGAACACAGATGGCAGGGGAAGGAGATGGAGAGGTAGCATAGAGCTGGCAGCCTGGCCAGAGCTGGGGAGATCCTCCATATTTGCTCCAGGCTTTGGCCTCAGAGCACACCCAGCCCAACTAAGCTGAACTTAATCCCATCAAAAGTCTTCAGAACTCAGGGAAGTCCAGGCTCCACATCCCTCCCCCATTGACTGCTGGACTTTAATCCAATCAAAAGCCTCCAGAGGACAGGGAACCTCAAACCCCCAACAACCCTCCCCCACAGACTGCACCGAGAGATCTTCTGTCAAAGCTCCAAGAGGGGAGACTGACAGAAACCCGCAAAACCACAAAAAATGAGAAGAGCAAGAGCACAGACAAATATGGGGAGAAAAGAAGGGGTGGATATGAACAAACAACAGAAAAAGAAGAAATAAATTAAAATAGACAGTTTCTATACAGCAAACGGAATAGAGGGGGAGGGATCAGCAAATGATAAATCAGAAATCCCAGTGAATTGGATATAGGCTTTCGAAGAACTCAAAATGCAATTCAAAACACAATTAAGAGAGGCTAAAGATAATTGGGAAAATAACTTTTTTTCCATTTGAATAAGATTATTTAGTCAATTTAGAAAATTATTCCTTGGTTGCAATAATCATATTTTTTTTTCCTCCATCCCCTCCATCCCTTCTTCTTGCAGCCAACATGCAATTTCATTGGGTATTACTTGTGTCCTTGATCAGAACATATTTCCATGTTGTTGTTTACATTAGGATACTCATTTAGAGTCTACATTCCCAAATATATCTTGTGTCACAAACAGTGTCATGAACACCAACATTAATTAACTGGAAAATGAGGCAAAGGAGATGAAAGATGAGTCAAAGAAGATGAAAGATGTGGCAAAGGAGATGAAAGGTGAGGTAAAGAGGATGAAAGATGACCTCCATAGAAAATCAGACCAGAAAGAGAAGGATGACCAAAAAGCCAGGGATGAAATCCAGTCTTTAAGAACCAGAATACAACAACTAGAATTAAATGACCACACAAGGCAGCAGGACACTATAAAAAAATCAAAAGAATGAAAGAATTGAAGAAAATATGAAGCATCTCATTCACAAAACAGAGGATTTAGAAAATTGTTCGAGGAGAGACAATTTAAGAGTCATTGGTCTACCAGAAGACCATGACAAAAGAAAAATCCTGGACACAATACTACAGGAAATTATTCAAGAAAACTGCCCCGATATTCCAGAACAAGAGGGAAAAGTGGAGATTGAAAGAATCCACAGATCACCTTCTATACTTAACCCCCAAATGACAACACCTAGGAGTTATAGCTAAATTCAAGAACTATCAGACCAAAGAAAAGGTATTACAAGCTGCCAAGAAGAAGTCATTCAGATACCATGGAACCACAGTGAGGATAACTCAGGATCTGGCCTCATCTATACTGAAGGACCGAAAGGAATGGGATATGATATTCTGGAATGCAAGGGAACTAGGTCTACAACCAAGAATCAACTACCCAGCAAAACTGACTATATTCTTACAGGAGAAAGTATGGTCATTCAACAAAATAGAAGAATTCCAAGAATTTGTAAAGACCAGACCTGAACAGAAAATTCAATGCCCAACCACAGAACTCATGAGAATCATCATAAGGTAATTTTAAAAAAAGGGAAAAAAAGAAAAAAACAAACCAAACAAATAAAAAAAAAACTTTTTTAAGAGATTAAATAAGTTAAAATGTTATGTATCCCTATAAGAAAAGAGATCATTGGTAACTCTTAAAAATTGTTGTTATCACCTGGGCAGCTAGAAGAATAACACTTAAAGGGAACAGTGACAGACTGTATAGGATGAAAGTATAAGACATAAATAAGTATATAGATATATGCATGCATAAATACATATACATGTGTGTATATACATATATACACATATATGTATATCTATCTAAATCTATATCTATATCTCTATATATATACAACTAGAGCTAAAAAAGAGGTTAATATTAAAAGAAATGGGAAAAGAAAGAAATGGGTGTAAATTTATATGTCACAAAGAAGCTCATGATGGGAGGGGGGAGAACATTAATACACTGGAAGGGTAAAGAGGATGGAGATTGGAAATACACAACTCTTACATGCTTTGAAATTGACCCAAAGAGGAAAGAACAATTCAATCCATTGGGACAGAGAATAGATTTGTGCCATATAGGGGAGTAGAATAGTAACAAATGGACTGGTGGGGAGGGAAGCAATACAAAGGAGGGAGAGAGTGGGGGTGTAATTTGAAGAAGACTACAGGGAAAATAAGGGGGAGAATAAGAAGGGAGGGGGTAGAAAGGGAAGTAAAATAAGGGTGGGAACTGGGGGGACTGATTATAAACAAACATTGGTGTAGAAGGAAATAGTGAAAGAAGAAAAGGCAGGACCAGGAGTAGAAATTAAAACGCTGGGAAATACACAGCTAGTAATCATAATTCTGAATGTGAATAGATGAACTCACCCATAAAATGCAAGTGAATAACAGAGTGGATTAGAATCCAAAACCCTACCATATGCTCTCTACAAGAAACACACATGAGGAAGGTAGATATGCATAGGGTGAAAGTAAAAGGATGGGGCCAAATCTATTGGGCAATAGCTGATAAAAAGAAGGCAAGAGTCACAATCATGATATCTGACAAAGTCAAAGTAAAAATAAATCTAGTTAAAAGAGATAGTGATGGTAATTACATACTAATAAACGGCAGCATAGACAATGAGGAAATATCCATAATCAACATGTATGCACCAAATGGCATAGCATCCAAATTCCTAAAGTAGAAACTAGTGGAGCTCAAGGATGAAATAGATACAAAAACTATACTAGTGGGAGATCTAAACCTTCCTCTATCTGAACTAGATAAATCAAACCAACAGATAAAAAAGAAAGAGTTAAGAGAAGTGAATGAAAACTTAGAAAAATTATTTAGTAGACTTGTGGAGAAAAATAAATAGGGACAAAAAGGAATATACCTTCTTCTCAGTAGCACATGGTAGATTCAAAAAAAATTCACTATGTATTAGGGCACATTGCAAACAAGTGCAAAAGAGCAGAAATAATACCCAGATAACAATGTAATGAAAATAATAATTAGTAATCATACATGGCTAAGTAAATAAAAAATTAATTGGAAATTAAACAATACGATTCTCCAAATCTGGTTAGTTAAAGAACAAATTGTAGAAACAATTAATAACTTCACTGAAAAAAATTACAATGATGAGACATCCTTTCCAAAGGGGCTTGCAACCTATGGGAAGCAGCCAAAGCAATTCTTAAGGGGGAAATTTATATCCTTGAGTTCATATATTAACAAATTAAGAAAGATCAATGAATTAGGCATGCAAACTTAAAAACTGGAAAGTGAACAAATTAAAAATCCTCAGATGAAGACTAAATTAGAGATCCTAAAACTCAAAGGCAAAATTAATAAATTGAAAGTCAAAGAACAATTGATTTAATAAATAAAACTAGAAGCTGATACTTTAAGAAAACAAATAAAATAGACAAAGTACTACTCAGTCTAATTTAAAAAAGGAAAGAAGAAAACCAAATTGACAGTATCCAAGATGAAAAGGGAGACCTCACCTCTAATAAAAGGAAATTAAGGCAATCATTAAAAACAATTATGTCCAATTATATGGCAACAAATATGGCAATCTAGGTGATATGGATGAATACTTACAAAAATATAAATTGCCTAGACTAACAGAGGAATAAATTACCTAAACAACCCTATATCAGAAAAAGGAATTGAACAAGCCATCAAAGAACTCCCTAAGAAAAAATCCCCAGGTCTAGATGGATTCACAAATGAATTCTATCAAACATTCAAAGAACAACTAATCCCAATATTATGCAAACTATTTGACAGAATAAGCAAGAAATTCTACCAAATTCATTTTATGACACAAACATGGTACTGTTTCCAAAGCCAGGCAGGTCCAAAACAGAGAAAGAAAACTATAGACCAATCTCCTCAATGTATATAGATGCCAAAATCTTAAATAGGATACTAGCAAAAAGACTACATCAAGTCATCACAAAGGTTATTCACTATGACCAGGTAAGATTCATACAGGAATGCAAGGATGGTTCAATATTAGGAAAACATCCACATAATCAAACATATTAACAACCAAACTCACAAAAATCACATGATTATCTCAATAGATGCAGGAAAAGCCTTTGATAAAATACAACACCCATTCCTATTGAAAACACTAGAAAGTATAGGAATAAAAGGGCCTTTTCTAAAAATAATAAATAGTATATACCTAAAACCGTCAGCAAACATCATCTGCAATGGGGATAAACTAGAAGCCTTCCCAATAAGATCAGGAGTGAAACAAGGATGCCCATTATCACCTCTATTATTTAACATTGTACTAGAAACACTAGCAGTAGCAATTAGTGAAGAAAAAAGAAATTGAAGGTATTAAAATTGGCAATGAGGAGACCAAGCTATCACTCTTTGCAGATTATATGATGGTTTACTTAAAGAATCCTAGGGAATAAACCAAAAAGCTAGTCGAAACAATCAACAATTTTAGCAAAGTTGCAGGATACAAAATAAACCCGCATAAATCATCAGCATTTCTATATATCTCCAACCCATTTCAGCAGCAAGAATTAGAGAGAGAAATTCCATTTAAAATCACCCTAGACAATATAAAATACTTAGGAATCTATCTGCTGAGGCAAAGGAACTATATGGACACAACTACAAAACACTCAACACAATTAAAACTAGACCTAAACAATTGGAGAAACATTGATTGCTCATGGGTGGGAAGAGCTAACATAATAAAAATGACAATCGTGCCCAAATTAATTTACTCATTTAGTGCCATACCCATTGAATGCCAAAAAACTTCTTTAAGGAATTAGAAAAAAACATAACAAAGTTCATTTGGAAGAACAAAAGATCAAGGAAATCCTGGGAAGTCATGAAAAAAATGCAAAGGAAGGAGGACTTGCAGTCCCAGATCTCAAACTATACTATAAAGCAGTGGTTATCAAAACAATGTGGTATTGACTAAGAGACAGAAAGGAGGATCAGTGCAATAGACTTGTGGTAAATGACCTCAGGAAGACAGTCTATGATAAACCCAAAGATCCGAGTTTTGGGGACCAAAACCCACTTTTTGATAAAAAACTGCTTGGAAAATTGGAAGACAGTATGGTAGAGATTAGGTTTGGATCAACATCTCACACCCTACACCAAGATAAACTCAAAATGGGTGAATGACAAATTAGGCGAACACAGAATAGTATACTTGTCAGATCTTTTGGAAAGGAAAGACTTCAAAACCAAGCAAGAGCTAGAAAAAAAAATCACACAATGTAAAATCAATAATTTTGATTACATCAAATTAAAAAGCTTTTGTACAAACAAAACTAATGCATCCAAAATTAGAAGGGAAGCAACAAATTGGGAAACAATCTTCATGAGAAAAACCTCTGACAAAAGTCTAATTACTCAAATTTATAAAGAGGTAAACCAGTTGTACAAAAAAAAAAAATCAAGCCATTCTCCAATTGATAAATGGGCAAGGGACATGAATAGGCAATTTTCAGTTATAGAAATCAAAACCATTAATAAGCACATGAAAAAGTGTTCTAAATCTCTTATAATCAGAGAAATACAAATCAAAACAACTCTGAGTTATCACATCTCACCTAGCAGATTGGCTAACAAGACAGCAAAGGAATGTAATGAATGTTGGATGGTATGTGGCAAAGTTGGGACATTAATTCATTTCTGGTGGAGTTGTGAATCGATCCAACCATTCTTGAGGGCAATTTGGAACCATACCCAAAGCACTATAAAAGACTCTCTGCCCATTGAGCCATAGCACTGCTGGGTTTGTACCCAAAAGAGATAATAAAGAAAAAGCCTTGTACAAGAATATTCATAGCTTCAGTCTTTGTGGTGGCAAAAAATTGGAAAATGAGGGGATGCCCTTCAATTGGGGAATGGATGAACAAATTGTGGTTTATGTTGGTGATGGAATACTATTGTGCTGAAAGAAATAATAAAGTGGAAGAATTCCATGGAGACTGGAACAACCTCCAGGAATTGATGCAGAGTGAGAGGAGCAGAACCTGGAAAACATTGTACACAGATGCTGATACACTGTGGTACAATCAAAGGTAAGGGACTTCTCCATTAGTGGCAATGCAATGACCCTGAACAACTCAGAGGAATCTATGAGAAAAACCACTATCCACATCCAGAGGAAACACTAAAAATACCAAAGAAAAACAATTGCTTGAATACATGTGTTGAAGGGATATGGTTGGGCATGTAGACTCTAAATGAACATCTCAGTGCAAACATCATCATGCAAATAGGTTCTGATCAAGGACACAAGTAATACCCAAAGAAATTGCAGATTGGCTGTGGGAAGAGAGGGTGGAGTGGAGGGAGGGAAATTATGTGATCATTGTAACCAAGGAATAATGTTCTAAATTGACTAAATAAACTTATTCAAATGGGAAAAAAAGAACATTTATCTATTAATCACTTTAACGTATCAATAATAAAAAAAGGATTTACTAACTCTAACCTGTATTGGTCAATAAGTCATTCATTTATTAGGTGTTAACCTTGTGCCAGGAAATATGCTAAATGTTGGTGATACAAAGAAAGTCAAAAACAATCCCTGGTCTTAAGGAGCTCACAATCTAACGTGGTAGATAACATTTGTTGTCATTTTTAATAATATCCTTCCCTTTTTTGTGAATGAGAAAACACCCCTACCCCTTATAACTGATTAAATTTTAATGTTAGGAGTAGTTTTAAGATAATCATAATTATAATTATAAGGTAATATAAGTCGTGATTTTAGAAGGCTTTTTATTTATATTTTAATGTTTAACCTACTTTAGTATAGACTTTATAGTCAGCCCTACCCTTCTGAGTTGACATATCATGCACCTAACTTGTGATCAGAGATGTGTCACTTGCTTTCACTTTAGTTTCATAACTAGATTCGGTGTTATCTATAGTGGCTGGCCAGCAACCACTGCACAAAGGGAATTTCTAATGGGTAGTAATTTGAGGAGGAGAACAGAAGTCGGGAGAAAGGGTTGATAAACTGAGTGACACACAGATCAGATTTTGGGAAGGAAGGGAGCAAGTTCCTGATATCTTCCTTTGTAGGGTATTCAGTAAAGGAAGATATAAATAGCCAAGAATAAGTGGAATATAGAATTCCTAGATAGGAATAGAGGTGGCCAAGAATGGCTGTAGGAAAGATGGGGAGCCTAATCTCCTGTTGAGTGGGAAACAAAAGAACAAAAGAAGAAGATCTTTAGAGACCACAGTAGAGCTCCAGAGAAGGAGCAATCCATATGGCCAGCAGCTAGGTTAGAGAGAGAAGAGGAAGGAGTCCTGCCATTCTTGTCTTTTTATTAAGATAATGAGTGGGAAGCACTTAATGCATATGTAACAGCATACAGTGGATTTACATTGGCTTGACTTATCAATGACCTGCTCTTAGAACTCTTATAACAAAGACCATAGGGCCAATTCATAAATCATGCATAGGAATGCTGTCTGACCAGGCCAGAGCTGAGCCCTCTGTAGCTCAGGCCCAGAGATTCTTCTGGCTTCTGAGCTGTCTCATTAACTGCTCTGATCAAGTATAATATAATATCAATACATCAACCACATTTTCCAGATGTATATGCCTGGAATCCTACATTATCCATCACTACCCACCCTTATCCAGAGTAGTCCCAGAGAACATCCTTCTACCCCCCATAACCATCAAGTGACTCTTAGGTCATGTTCAGAAGATATCTTCCTATAGGAAAATAAGGTTGCTTCCTACTTGGCCTAAACTATAGGCAAATTAGGATTGCTTCCTACTTGGCCCAACCTATAGAGAAATACAGGTTGCTTCCTAGTTGGCCCAATCTATAGACAAATAAGGGTCGCTTCCTACTTGGCCTAAACTCTAGACAAATAAGGGTTGCTTTCTAGTTGGCCCAATCTATAGACAAATAAGGGTCGCTTCCTACTTGGCCTAAACTCTAGACAAATAAGGGTTGCTTTCTAGTTGGCCCAATCTATAGACAAAGAAGGGTTGCTTCCTAGTTGGCCCAATCTATAGACAAACAAGGGTTGCTTCCTAGGTGACCTAGTTGACACAGTGTTGCTGAGTGTCTTTATCCTTTGAATGGTATGACTACTGTTATACTATTTTTGTACTTTTATGGAAAACTTGACTGTTCCTTTAAAGTTATAAAAGAAGGTCTATCAATGTGCTGAGTCTTCTGATACCAGTCAGAAGTCTGGTTTTGTTGGAGGATTTGGCCCTCTTCCAATAAACCTAAATAATTACCAGGCTTGGAGAATCTGACTCAATTTATCTACATTGCCTGTTCTTAAGAAAATTTTGATATATTGTGACATCATTTAGGGTTCTCGTGGCAAAGATATTGAAGTAGCTTGTCATTTCCTTCTCCAGTTTATTTTATAAATGAGGAAAGCAAAGCAAATAAAATTAAATGACTTGAGCAGAGTCATACAGCTAATAAGTTTCTGAGGCCTAATTTAAATTCAGGAAGATGAACTCAATGATGATGTCCCAGCTCTTCATCCTCTGTACCACCTACCTGCCTAGAGACAATATGCAAACTATGTAATCGTAAATTAGAGGTAAATCAGGGGAAGGCATTATATTGGGGAGATGCTGATCTAATACATTAAATATTTATTAAGCACCTATTATGTTTGAGGAATTCTACTAAGCCCTGGAAATACAATTAAGATAGTGAAAGATAGCCCTTGCCTTCAAGGAACTTATAATCTAATGTGGAAAAAAACATGCAAATGGAGGCAAGAAAGGGGTATGAGTGTAGGTGGGACACCAAATGGTATCCATGGATTTGAAGTAAGGGGGAACAGGTGCAAAGTGTAGTGGGAGAACCCAATGGGGCCTTGAGCTGATAGCATTTGAGAAGATTATTCTCTCTCAGAAGTTCCCTTAGAAGCCCAAGGGGAAGATGGAGTTAGCCCTTGACTACTGGGGGCTCAACTTGACAGCACATATGAGAGTTAAGATCAGGATCCCTAGAGTTTATAAAGGATGGAGAAGGATGATCTCCATGGAAGCATGGTGCATGCATTCTTGTGTGAATGTGTGTGTGTGTGTGTGTGTGTGTGTGTGTTGGATTTTGTACAGAAATATTGATTAAATTTGCATGTAGATTCAATAGTAGGAGGAGTCAGACTGGCTTAAGGCATGCCAGTGTGTTTGGTGTAGCTCCTATAGATATTTTGAAAATTGATGTTTGTTTCAGCTTTCAGAAAACCAGACAGATATGTATTCAAGCTGCTTATTTATTTGGTTTAAGAGAACTCCAGGAGGCTATCTAAAATCCTGGAGAGATGGCCTTGGAGTCAGAAAAACCTTCTTTAACATATATTAGTGATGTAGCATGGGGTAAGCCCCTAAAGCTCTCAGCATCATAAACATCTCTCTGGGGCAGTAAGGTGCAATGGAGGTGCCAATCTTCACTCATTGGGGAGCCCCCAATACCATCAAAATCACAAGGTAAATCATCCCATTCTCATACACTGAACACAGACCCAGTTATGCCTGGCGGTAAGTTTAAGACATTCAACACAGATGACTCTGGCATGATAATGAAAAAATCGTAAGAATTCAGGCAAAAAAGTTATGCATTTCTACCTCTCACTATTGAATTAATTTACTATATTGGCAAAAAAAAAAGACAACTTCATTGGTTACACTATACAATGCAGTCGTCTTTTTTTTTTTTTTTTGCCAATAAGTAAGTTAATTCAATAGCGAGAGGTAGAAATTGATAAATGCAGTCCGTTTTTGTTTTTGGTTTTTTTTTTGGCCAGTATAGTAAGTTAATTCTATTAATTCAATGGTGAGAGGTAGAAATTCATAAATGCAGTCCGTTTTTGTTTTTGTTTTTGTTTTTGGCCAGTATAGTAAGTTAATTCTATTAATTCAATGGTGAGAGGTAGAAATTCATTAATGCAGTTGTAAAGAAAAGACGACTGCATTTATGAATTTCTACCTCTCATTATTGAATTAACTTATTATACTGGCAAAAAACAAACCAAACAAAAACAAAAAAGACTGCATTGTAAGGTGTAACCAATGACACTGAATTGTGTAGCATCCCTGTTTCCTGATTAGAATGATCAGGGGCCTCAGCTAAGCTAAACACCCACTGATATCCTCAGATTACCTGCATGACAGGATGCAAAAGCCTCCACAGACCCAGGTTTTAGTCTCTCACCTCAATATGAACACAAAATGCCTTTATTAAAGGGGGCAACCTGGCCAAAATTGACTCGTAGCCTCCCATGCAGCATCCGTTGGCTGGGCAAAGCTAAAGCTCGGGAGCCCTAAGGGATCTCTCTCATTACCCTGCCCCATCTGTGAACAATAAATTCACTTTTTAATATTAAACAACAAAAATTTTCAACAAAAGGGGAAAGCACACCCTGACCCTCCCTGACTGTAAATCAAAGTAATAGAGAAGATTAAGGTTAATGATTTTCACAGTGAATATCACTATATCATTGCCTAAAACTATGCCAGATGATCCATTTGGAAGTAGCCCAGATGAAATAGGCAATGAAGCCAGAAATTGTTAACTCAGAAGATCAAAACACATATCCTCCAGTATCATTTAGGAAAGTGGATTTGGATGCTCCATCAGAGTCATCAGCGTAAACGGCCAATCTCGGTGTAAACACTCCAGCTACCACTTGTCCCGAGTGCTGCCTGGCTCTGCTGCCGGCTGACCTTTTTTCTATATGGATGGGCTTCGGTTCAGTTGACTCTGTACACTTGTTGGGGGGTGGGGGGTTGGCCAGTGTTCATGCCCTCCTTTCCTCAGCTTAACGGGAGATACATGTTCTTAAAATGGCAGGTCTGTGGGTTTAGGCTTAATTTTCAAAACAGGTCTCTGCCTTTCTCTGCAGGAGTTCAGTGAAATCTGTGCGATCACAGTGTGACTTGGTGGGTCTTGGAATGCCTGTCTCAGGGATAAGCTCTGGTCTTTTATTTCATGATTTTAATGCCAATCAGCTAAAATGGACTCTTTTTGGATGAAGGGAAGAAAAGCTACACACCGTTTCTTTATTTTGCAGTATTATAGTGCTAACCTAGGGCACTCAGTCAATCAATAAACATTACTTAAAGTTCCTACTATATGGCAAGCATTGTGCTAAATCCTGGGAACAGGAAAGATGGGAAAAGACAATCTCTGCTCTCAAGCAGCTGAGGGGAGCTGATGTTAAGCAAATTATGAGAGAAAGTAGCTCATGGTCAGGGATTTCCCACTTTGTGGTTGTTTAGCTATTTCATCCATGTCTGACTCTTCATTTGTGACTTCCTTGGCAGAGACACTGCACTGGTTTGCCAATTCCTTCCCCAGATCATTTTACAGATGAGAAAATAGAGGCATGCAAGATTCATAGACTTCTTCAAGGTCACACAGCTAGTGTCTAAAGCTGAATTTGAACTCTGGTCTTCCTGAATCTAGTCCCAGAGCTTCCATTACACCACCATTCTTCGACTTAGGACATCTTAAAGAAGACTATTCTTCCATGAGATCTATGCCATCTCTTTATCTATCCTCTGTCATTGAACCTTCCCAGATAATAAGGCAAAACAGTGAAACAATACCAGGAAATGTAATTCCAGCATCAGGTAGCATAAGCAACATTTTGCTCCTGTAGTTCCCCACCTCTCTAGCCAAAGGAGAGTAATATTTCATTAGCCATTCTCAGGACTAAAACTGGACATTGCATTTAATCTGAATCTGGCTGTTTTATTTTTGAAATATATTTCTGGGTACATTTTTCTCCTGACTCTATGTGTTTCGCTGGATTTCAATTCACATAAATTCCCAGAAAAATTCACCCTATGTTCCTCTCTCTATAGATTATTTACCAGTTTAAGTTGCTTCCTTGGTCCAGTGGGCAAAAAGAATAACTACTTCAGGTTCCTAGAATAAAGGGTTCTAAATTCTCTATCTAAAAGAAGAAATGGGTGCAATGTTTATTGACGTAGGCCAAGGAGAGTCATAACAAGCAATTTTTGCACCTAGAACTCGCATAATTGAACCTACCCTGAAACTAATGCTTCAGTTACTGGAGAAATGGGTGGAGGACAATCACTGATACTATCCTATTATGGGAGAGAAAACTCAGACACTACTGGGAAGGTAGAGACCCCAAGCAATACCAGCTCCCATTGGGAATATCTTTACATATCTTGAAGCCACTGTCCAAGGGATCAGAGGTATGATAGGGAGTTCACTCAGTTAAAATTTTTTTTTCTAAGTTTTTGAACCCTCAGACTAAGCCCCATCACCCATCTCACACTCTGCAGTCAACATCTAAAATGTTCAAATGATTAACTTTTAGGAGTAGCAAAAGGCTTTTCAATAATTCTTACAAAACTTATCCTAAAACAAATATGAATGAAAAATCCTCTACCCCATTATATGAGGATTAGATTTTAATGTTAGCAGTAGTATTGAATTAGTCATGATTGTAATTCTAAAATAGTTAAACAATGTTAGCATAAGTGATGATTTTAGCAAGCTTTTTGTGATTATTTTAGCATAAATGTTTAAGGTTTTGAACCAAAGTAAAGACCTGCTTTAGCAGAGTTAAGGCCTCAGTTTTGCCTTAGCCTATAACTTGCTATAACTTGCACCCTCAGCAATCATGGTCTTGAACTTGTGACTTCACCTTCATTAGCAGAGAGGCTTTTGCTTCGATTTGAAGCCTGGTGAAACCTCTTCACCTTTGTATGTACCCCAGTATTGTATAATTGGAAGTTTTGTGCCTTTGAACTACATTTCCCAGAAGCCCACTGACTTCCTGTTATGTGCTGACATAGACAGGAGGATATACTGGGTGGGGTTCCTGGTCTTGGTCTCTTTTTTGCTTCTTGTAGGCGGATGTGGTGGAACATGGGGTTTTTGAACAGGTAGATTAGCCATGGCAAGTGGTTTTATTTTGTTACCTTTTTATTCCTTTATTTCTAGTGATTATTAATAAATCTTATAAAATATATTTTAAATTATTGTAGATTAATTTTAATTTTTATAGCCCCGCTTGGGGGACTAGCACCTCCTCCTTACCCTAGTCACATTAGTATACATCATATTTGACATCATTAGGCTTAGAAAGGAGGATTCAGGCTCCCCCACTGCCCCCATATCTATCAAATGACTTTCAAGTCATCTTCAAGTGACTTCTTCTACTAATAATTCTTTGGACATAAAAGAAGTCCTCTCACAAGGCTCTGGATCTTTCTGTCTTGACCAGAAGTCTGCCTTTATTGTGAGACTTGCCATTTCCCAGGAAACCTATTTCTTTACAGCTTGGAGACTTTATCTCATTCAGGTTTCTGGACTTAGAAAATACACAACACAAAATAGCATTGCAGATAGATTTTCCTATGAACAATCACAAGCTGCTGTGGTGAATGATTGCTATGTAAAGTTTACAAGAAATTTAACTGATTCTTATGATTAATATGATTCTTGTAACCAAGGAATAATGTTCTAAATTGACTAAATAAAATTTTCAAAAAAACAAACCCCCAAACATAAACCCAAATAAACAAGTAAAAAAGAATAAGTTTTTATCTGCATTCTAGCTCCAACAGTTCTTTCTTCAGAGTTAGATAATATTCTTTGTCATAAGTCCCTCAGAATTGTCCTGGATCACTGTATTACCAATAATAGCTAAGTCCATTAGCTGAAATAATCAAGCTTTCAAAAAATTTCTATAATGATATTGATTATAGTTAACATTGAAGAGACTTATTAATGTTGATGCCCTTTAAGAATCAAAGGTATTAACTACTAAGATATCCTTTGCTAGTCTGTAGCAAGGCATATTTGGACTCTAGTTTCAAAAATGTTTGTCACTATTTTGAAAAATTATATTGCACAATAACCTTGCATAATGAATGGGATGATTGTGATTGTGGTTATTTGAATATAGAGTAGCTCCCACATGTTAATAAAATTCTCCTTCCAGTCAAAAGTTTCTAGAGAAGCAGAGGGAATTGGTGAAATGAAATAATCAGAAATAAGAATTACCATAATTTCTTGCTTTAAATAGTAATCCTCTAGAAGGAAGGGACTAAATTTCTCTAATTCAATCCATTTTAATTTTATAAGCATTTATTAAGTGCCTACCCTGTCTGAGATGCTGTGCTACTTGAGCTCAGCTGTGCTTAACACACTGCAAAGAAAAGATTAATTCTTAATAAGTACCTTGATGCCTGATGCCCACAGACATTCCCAGGAACATGCAGAAGTGTATATCATTCTACTGTCTCTGAAGCTCCTATTGCTCTTTTCTAAGCTATCTAGGTTTATTACTTGCCTAGGGCAGATCTGAATAGTAAGTCATGCCATAGCTCAGACCTGCATGACATCAATGGTTACGAGGGCTTCTCAATAGCCCTCAGAAACCATGAGAGGCCTCTCTCCATAGCCAATTCAACAGAAGATGCATTTTGGCAGACATGAAAGCATAAATCTGATGGGGACAGTGTTTTGCAGCTGCCTGGAAATGGTAATTTATGAAACTGCACTGACTATAGATGTAGCAGATAGGATTTTGTATATTCCATATCTAGGAGTAATTTTCCTCAACCACTTTTCCTCCCTTTTGTTTTAAGCAGTAATTTTGTTCCCTTATTATTTTAGAAAAATGATATATCATCATAGATTGTCTCCCCAATCTTGTCTGATGCCTCTTCAGGGCACAAGGGCTAGATTGGGTTCTAAAAAGCTGTGCCAACATAACAAGCACTGAAAAAAATCTCACCAAGTTGGAGGGACACCAGTATGTTTCCAGTAATAGGTTATATTTCAGCTAAGTTGAAAAAAGCTTGGAACTAGGAAATTGTCCATAACTCAAAGAAACTATCTGCTTAAGATATGGAGAGGTACCCTTTACTGATAAAAATAATTGATTGTTTGGAGACAATAGAATTAAAAAAAAACGTTGTCTTTGGAAATAGAAGTTGTTAAGTCATTTTTCATTTGGGTCCGACACTTTGTGACCACATTTGGAATTTTTTTTTTTGTCAAAGATACAGAATCTTCCTTCTCCAGCAAATTTTACAGATGAGGAAAGTGAGGAAAATAGAGTTGAAGGAAATGTTCAAAGGCATATAGCTAGTAAGTATCTGAGGGTAGATTTAAACTCAGGAAGATATCTTCCTTATTCCAGGCCTGATATTATATCTATTGCATCACCCACTTCCCACGGGATGAGAAAAAACCCTGATTCAAAACTGACCTCTGACCCATGTTACTATTATGATCCATGGTGTGACCTTGGGTTTTTGGTTTCATAATTTTAGGCTTTCACTGATTAGATGGGATTGGATTGAAACTGTGGTAACCCAGTTACTGCTGCTTTTTCCAGGGAAATAGGCAGAGAAATAGAAACCAACACTGGGAGATAAATAAATCCTGGTACAAGAATGGAATTTTGATCCCAGAGAGGTTGCTGAGTTGCCTAGACTGTTGGTATCATTAATATATAGACTTAGCTATCATTAATTCATTGGGATGCTGACTTGGAGGAGAGAGTGGTTTCCATCATCATTGCCCCTGTTTTGGTCATATTTTATGTCCCTGAAGCCTCTTCCATTATTCTTTCCCAAGAGTTTGAGACCACTTTGATCGTACCAGAGATCTAGAAAGGCAAGAAGGAAGAAGTTTAGGGGAAAGTTGGGCAATAAATCCCCATATCAGTAGCTTGTTATATTTCTTTTCATTTTAAATTATAAAAAAATCAACTGACATCATAGAATGCTAATGTTTCTGAATCCTTTACAAGTAGAAGGTCATAAACAAAAAGAGAAGGATTCAAATGGGATGGAAGTCTCAGGAGCTACATATGATATATTTTATATTTTCAAATACATTCCATTTTTACCTCTTTTATGAATTCCCAAGCTGGTTAATAGAGGTTGAATCAAACAATTTAGCATGACCTCTGAAGCTTTAGGAATAGGAATGTGGGGTAAAAATTCTAAGTTCTTACAGGTTGCACATCCTCTGGAGAGCAGTGAGAGCCACTCCATCATTTTCTAGGGGATGAAATTAAAAATTACCAAAATTTTTCAGTGGGGAACTGAGGACATTGGGGTAGTAGTTCAAGTGGAGTGAAATATTTTGGACAGTTCACATGTCATACCCTCTAGCTGATAAATGAAAAACACTTCTTATAGAATGAAGGAAATAGGACTAAAGATATGCAGGCATATCTGGGCTATTTGCACCAAAAAGTGCCACACATTTCTGTGTGTATTTGTAATTTATAATGACATAGGGCTTTGTGGATTAAAACTACTTTCACATATATTGTTTCTTTTGAGTAGTACAAAATACAAAAACTTGAAATGTGTATAACATAGTTAGTTCATTCTTTGCCTAACAATACTGATGGATATATTTCTAAAGGGCACGCTTGTCTTTTCTGATGCCATCCTTAACAGTTTGAGACCACCACCACAAAAGGAACAGACGAAATCTGAATGCAGATTGAAATATACTATTTTTTACTTTATTTCCTCCATGAATTTTTCTCTAGTGTAAGCAATTTACGTCTTGTTTCTCAATACAATGAACACAAAAATGTTTATTGTATGATAACTTATGTACAATGTATATCATATTACCTTCCTTCTTGGGGAGAGGGGCGGGAGTGGAGCAGGAGAGAGATAATATGGATTGTGAAATGTCAGGAAATTATTATTAAAAATTTTATCAAGAAGTAACCTGGAAAAATTAAATAATTTTAAAATTAAAAAATACTTTGGGAGACATACTGTGCCCTAAAAAGACATCTTTCTTTCTTTATAATCTTTGAGGCAGATGCTTATGCAAGGTCTTTTCGACTCTGTGGAAAACATGAGTATTAGTAATTCTCTTAACAACTTGCTATAGAGTTGTAAGCTGTGAATTATGCAAATCTTATTTGAAGCTGTTGATAGTTTCCATCTTCCACTTACTTTTTAAAACCTACCTGCAGCTGAAAGTATTGTTTCCTATTATTGGTGGAAAACTTGAGTCTATCAAGTATTCAAAAGATGACCATCTATTCACCATGTACTAGCCTTTGTTAAACAAATTTGTTCTTTTTTTTTAATATTTTCACTTTTAGATCTCACTTTTTTATTTCAATTTCACTTCCATTTATCCTTTGCCTTTCCATATCAGAGTTCAACTCTTTAGTCTATATATAGATATAGATATAGAGATAGATAGATAGATAGATAGATAGATAGATAGATAGATATAGATATGGAAGCCCCTTTATACTCTTGATCACATTATTTAACTGTCACTGAATGTCCTCTAGTTCTGTTGTTTTCTTCTCTAAGCAATATAAATCAGACACCAAATAAAGCCCATTTAGAAAAATAAGTACAAGATGATATTTTGCATTTTCTTTGCAGTATTCTCAATGGGAACTGCTTCTGAGTGCATAATGGTTATTTATGACTTTTTTGTTGCTTGTTCTGAGTAAAATCTTTAGAAATGAAATTTTTTAAACAATACTCTTAAAAATGATTAGCCAATATGAAAGTAAAGGAAAATAATAAATGTTAGATGGGGTTGTGGCAAAATTGGGACACTAATGCATTGCTGGTGGAGTTTTGAACTGGTCCAACTATTCTGGAAGGCAATTTGGAATTATGCCCAAAGGGCTTTAAAAGATGGCATACTCTTTGATCCAGCCATACCGCTGCTAGGTTTGTACCTCAAAGAGATAATAAGGAAAATACTTATACAAAAAATATTTATAGCTGCACTTTTTATAATGGCAAAAAATTGGAAAATGAGGGGGGTATTCATTGATTGGGGAAAGGCTGAACAAATTGTAGTATCTGTTGGTGATGGAATACTATCGTGCTGAAAGGAATAATGAACTGTAGGAATTCCATGTGAATTGCAATGACCTCCAGAAATTGATGCAGAGTGAAAGGAGCAGAATCAGGAGAACATTGTACACAGAGACTGATACACTATGGTATAATCAAGCATAATGGACTTCTTTACTAGCAGCAATGCAATGATCTAGGACAGTCCTGAGGGACCTAGAAGAAAGTACACTATCCACATACAGAGAAAGAACTGTGGGAGTAGAAATGCAGAAGAAAAATATATCACAGTGTTTGATGGGTAAATGATTGGGGATTTTGGCTTTAAATGATCACTCTATTGCAAATATTAATAATATGGAAATAAATTTTGAATAATGATACATGTATAACCCAGTAGAATTGCTTGGCAGCTCTGGGAGAGGGGAGGGAGGAGGAGAGGGAAAGAATATGAATCATGCAGCAATAGACAAATATTCTTAATTAATTAAAAAAATAAAATACAATCATCCAAAAAGGGGCTTAGAGTAGAGTAGAAGTTGTAAGTTATATATTAACATTTTAAGAAAGGTAATTGGACTTCAATCTCCTCACAGCTGTGGGAAAAACAAAGAGTATGATGGAGAACAGCCCTGAGTTCCTACCACTGCTGATATTTTAGATTGGTAAAAAAGATTTTTGGTGTAAAGGGAAATGGTGGTCTTTTTTTAAAAATTGTTTTTAAATAGAGTATTGATGTGAAGTGTTCTGCTATTGCAATTGGAAAGATGAGCTTGAGTCTTCTTACATGTGTAGATCACTTTCTCCCTTTGAAACAGATTCCTGAGGATCCTGACCAGATTGAGAACAGTAAAGAGGAACAGGTTTTGGGGTACAAGCTATAGACTTTTGACTGAAAAGAGAAATTAAGCTAATAAGTGAAATTTTGATTCTTGATATAGCCAGAAGCCTTGGGATTTTTTTTTAAACAGAGTAGGGAAAAAAAAAAGAACTCCCAAACTATAGACACTTCCAGGCCTCTTGAAGTAAAAATAGCACATATTCTTCTAGCATCAAAACTATTAGCAGGTATCAAGGTTTTGTGAATCCTGGTCTTAGAAAGAGTTAAAATGCTTAAGAAAATGAATTAGAGGACTTCCAGTCAAGATGGTGGCTTAGAAGCAGCAAAAGTTCAGACCTCTGAAAACCCTTCCTTATCAATCACAAACTGAATGCTCCTAGGGGACTAAAATTCAAACTTGACAATAGGACAGAGGAGGGGAATCCTCCTTCTGGACTCAAATCTAAAGGTACCTTCCCCTAAAAAGCCAGAATCCTAGAATACTCGGGTCTAAGGGGAAGGCAGAAGGAAGGTGCCAGGACCCCTCCCCCTCAACCCAGAGCGCAGCAGCAGCAGGAACCTCAGGGCTGGCAAAGGTGCTGTTCTAAAGGGCTCACCTTGAAAGCAACCTGAGCCAGTCTCGGGGTGTCCAACACAGACTGCAGGGAAGCAGCCTGAGAGAGATGAGGGGAGCCTGTAGCCCCATGGCTGGATTCTTCCATCTGAGTCTCACTGGAGGTTTTTGCCTCGGGGCACATCCAGACCAACCCAGCTGAACCTAATCCCATCAGGCGTCCTCAGAGCTCAGGGAGGCCAGGACCTGTAAAGATTAAAATTTTGGGGGGAAATTGAGGCAGGTAGAAATTAGTTTTTCTCTAGAAGTATTATATTTTTAGAGGTTTATTGAAGATTAAAATATAAAGAAAATACAAGTAAGAAAGGCACATGTCTAGGCACAAAGAGCCTATTCACGACCATTCACATCTTGCCTGCTAGGTGGAGAACCACGTGTGCTCCGAAGCAGAAGTAGGAAATAGCCTCAGTAGGTGGGGAACTCCTATAAATAATAATTTGTGATCTCACCCAGGTGAGAAATGAGTGCGATTACAAAGCATTCTGAGAAGTGAGCAAGGACTTCTGGGGTTTTGAGTCCAGGGTTCAAGTCTCTATTTTTACAGACCCCTCGCCCCTTAGAGTGCAGGACCTTCTGAAAGGACAGGAACCTCAGGGCCAGCAAAGGTGCTGTTCTGAAGGGAAAACCTTGAAAGCAACCTGGGCCAGTCCTGGGGCATCCAACACAGATGGCAGGTAAGCAGCCTGAGAGAGATAGGGGGAGCCTGTAACCCCGTGGCTGGGTCCTTCCATCAGAGTCTCACCAGAGGTTTTTGCCTTGGGGCACATCTAGACCAACCCAGTTGAACCTAAACCCATCAGGAGCCTTCAGAGCTCAGGGAGGCGAGGACCCCTCCCCCCTAGAGTGCAGGGCCTCTGAAAGGAGAGGAACCTTGGGCAGGCAAAGGCACTGGGGTAACTTGCGGACAGTGCTGTGCCATGCTCAGAGCATGGAAGTAAGGCAGTGGAGAACCAACTGGAGAGAACTGAGAGCAGTAATACCTGAAATGCTGGCAGGCAGAGGAGGTCAGACCCTGGGCTTCCCCGGGAAGGCAGTGCAGCTGAGGAGACTGGACAATTTGCCTGGGGCTAAAGCCTCTGATCAGATCATCAGACAGATACACCAAGAGCCAGTCCTCCTCACTCAGATTTCTGACTAGAAATGGGAGAAAAAACCATAGAGATGGCAAACAGTGAATAAGTTCAACAGCCTCCAAACACCAAGAAAAGCAAGAAGAAGGGGGTGACTTTGGACACATTTTAAGGAGCAAAAATACAAAATACCAAGGAGGTAGAAGAGGAAACACAAACAAATGCTCCAAAACCATCCAAAAGAAATGGAAATTCTCCACAAACTCTTTAAGAATTTAAATTGGAAACTATCAAAAAGATGGAAGCCTTCCGGCAGGAAAAATGGGAAACAATGTAAAAGGAACTCAGCAATCTGAGGGACCAAAATATGCAAATGAAGAAACAGATTGAAGCCTCAAAAAACAGGTCAGACCAAATTGAAAAGAAAAACCAGTCTTTAAAGATCAGAATCAAGCAACTGGAAGATAATGATCTTGCAAAAGAGCAAGAATTAATAAAGAAAAGGCAAAAGAGTAAAGAATTAGAAGATAACATAAAATGTCTCACTGACAAGGTGACAGACCTGGAAAACAGAGGAAGGAGAGACTATCTGAGAATCATTGGTCTACCAGGAAAGCCAGAAATAAACAGTAATCTTGACATCAAAATGCATGATATTATCAAAGAAAACTGCCCAGAGATTTTAGAACAAGGGGACAAAGTATGCATTGAAAGAGTTCACAGAACATCCTCTACACTAAATCCCCAAAAGACAACTCCCAGGAATGTAATTGTCAAATTCCAAAGCTTCCAAGCAAAAGGAAAAATCTTACAAGAAGCCAGAAAAAGACAATTTAGATATAAAGGAACACCAATCAGGGTCACACAGGACCTAGCAATTTCCACTCTGAATGACCATAAGGCATGGAACATAATATTCAGAAAAGCAAGAGAGCTGGGTCTTCAACTAAGAATCAGCTATCCATCAAAACTGACTATATACTTCCAGGGGAAAGTATGGGCATTCAAGAAAATACAAGATTTCAAAGTATTTGTAAAGAAAAGACCAGAGCTCTGTGGACAGTTTGACATCCAAACACAAAGAGCAAGAGAAACTTGAAAAGGTAAATATGAAGGAAAGGAAAAGGGAGAAAAATGTTATCTTTTTCTTTTATTCAAACTCTCTTCTATAAGGCCTACATTTATATCAAATTATATACATATATTAATATGTGGGGAAAAGGTAATGTGTAACTCTCAAAAATTGTATGCATCATTAGAGTAGTAAGGAAAATCACACATAGTTTGGGGCATCAAGATGATATGGAGAAAGGGGGGTTAGAAAGAAAAAGGGAGGGGGAGAATCATTGATGGTACTAAGATATACTCCAAGAAATAGAAAAAAAAATTCAACTAAATAGAATAATCATTCTCACACAAAGATATACATGGGAAGGGGAGAGGAAGAAATATCCTGTAAGAAGGAAATCAACTCTGAGAGGGAAGAGCATCTAGATCCTTTGGGATCTTGAAGTTTATCTTATCCAACAGGGTAAGGGAGAAGGGAAAACCAAGGGGGATAGGGGGTAGGGAACACAAAAAGGGAGGGAAGGAGAGGGGGGAGGGGAAGGGAACCAAAAGGGAGGGGCTAGAAAGGGAAACATATCAAGGGAGGGGACTAGGGTTTTTTTTTAGTGATTTAAAGTTAATCACTGGCTTAAAAGTTTATAGCTAAAGAAGAAAGGTCAGAATTAGGGGAGGACATCAAAATACCAGGGAGTCCACAAGTGACAATCATAACTTTGAACATGAATGGGATGAACTCACCCATAAAAAGTAGACAAATAGCAGAATGTATTAGAATCCAAAACCCTACCATATGTTGTCTTCAAGAAACACACATGAGGTGGGTAGACACTCACAAGGTCAGAATTAAAGGATGGAGTAAGACCTTCTGGGCCTCAACTGATAGAAAGAAGGCAGGAGTTGCAATCATGACATCTGACAAAGCCAAAGCAAAAATAGACCTGATTAAAAAGGATAGGGAAGGTACATATATTTTATTAAAAGGGACTGTAGATAATGAGGAAATATCACTAATCAACATGTATGCACCAAATGGTATAGCACCCAAATTTCTAATGGAGAAACTAGGAGAATTGAAGAATTGAAGGAGGAAATAGACAGTAAAACCATATTAGTGGGAGATTTGAACCAACCACTATCAAATTTAGATAAATCAAATAAAAAAATAAATAAGGAAGAGGTAAAAGAAGTGAATGAAATCTTAGACAAATTAAAGTTAATAGATATATGGAGAAAAATAAATAGGGACCAAAAGGAATATACCTTCTTCTCAGCACCACATGGCACATTCACAAAGATTGACCATACACTAGGTCACAGAAACATGGCATACAAATGCAGAAAAGCAGAAATAATAAATGCAGCATTTTTAGATCATAAGGCAAAAAAATAACCATCAGTAAGGGTACATGGAAAACCAAATCAAAAATTAATTGGAAATTAAATATGATACTCTGAAATCGGTTAGTTAGAGAACAAATCATAGAAACAATTAATAATTTCATCGAGGAAAATGACAATGGTGAGACATCCTTTCCAACCTTATGGGATGCAGCCAAAGCAGTTCTCAGAGGAAAATTCATATCCCTGAGTGCATATATTAACAAAATAAGGAGGGCAAAGATCAATGAATTGGAAATGCAAATAAAAAAACTTGAAAGCAAACAAATTAAAACCCCCAGAATAAAACCAAACTAGATGTCCTAAAAATTAAGGGAGAAATTAATAAAATCAAAAGCGATAGAACTATTGAACTAATAAATAAGACTAGAAGCTGGTACTTTGAAAAAACAAACAAAATAGACAAAGGTCAATCTAATTTAAAAAAGGAAAGAAGAAAAGCAAATTAACAGCATCAAAGATGAAAAGGGGGACATTACCTCCAATGAAGAGGAAATTAAGGCAATCATTAGAAATTACTTTGTCCAAATATATGGCAATAAATATAACAATCTAGGTGATATGGATGAATATTTACAAAAATATAAACTGCCTTGACTAACAGAAGAAGAAATAGGGAATTTCCCATGGCAACCATTTAGAATTTAAGTCAAAACACTAAAAATTATCTTTACAGTTTTGGCGTTTACAGGAGGGATCACTGAGAACTGCAAGAATTAGGAAAATCCTCTTGTAGAAAGTGATATTTCAGAGCAGCAATATTGCAGGCAGCAGAATTGAGGAGGAATAGTATTTCATGTATATCTCTTGTGGGGCCCTAGTGTCTTAGCATAATCTTTTTCAGCTCTATTCAGAAACAACTTCACTGACTCTAACCCCTCTTGCATTTCATTTTATCATATTAATCTTCTCCCTTCAAGTGCAATGGAAGTCTTCTGGTTATGCTTCATAATGCATTTCATTAATTACTCAAGTTGCTGAAATTCTCTCAATTTCTCTGTCACTGTCTCTTTGTCTCTCTCTCCTCATCCTTCTCTCTGTCTCTCCCTCATCAACTCAGCATCTAATCTAGAATAAAATCAAGTATATTTCTTCTTCCATTGAGATACTTTGCCCTCTTTGTCTAGAATTATCAACTAAATTGTTTGGACAAAATCAATGTTAATAAGCATTATTAAGTAACACTAAAATTGGTATAAAAATTCAAATAAGGTATAGAAAATCTTGATGAGACTCACAGACAGAATCCTTTCTCTTCTCCTCCACCTTCCTTTCAGCTGGTCTTAGCTGCATTTCCAAAGAGGTAGAGTTCTGAACTAAGGATAATAATTCCAACCACAGTATTCTGTGCCTACAGGGAAAATAAAATTGTTGTTGACTCAATTGTATTCTTCCCAGCCATAACTGCTCTAACATCTAGATCAGTTTCAGCAATACTCCCACATTTATGTTTTCTTTCTGGTCCCTATGCTCATCTGCTAGTTTTTTGCTCCAGTTTTTCTGCCTCTTTTTCTAAGTACCTAGACCTTGGATGGAATACACTGTTTTTGCTATTAATCTAGCTCATTGATTCTCTATTAGTTTAGAAAAATCCTCTAAAATCTCTATGATCCCAGAGAAGTCACTGAGAACCTTTGTGAAGTGAAACATTTGGCTTCCTCTCATTAATAACTGCTTCAGTAGCTCTACCAGTCTTTAAAGTGTGCTCCCTAAGAGCTACAACACTTGTTGTTTCATTGGAATAACATCCATTCTTAAGAACTATAGAATTAGACACAACAAAAGAGAACAATGAAATGTGTACAGTAAAAATCCAACATTAGGTAGATAAAGAACTAAAAAAAGGTGGGAAAACCAACGGAATCCTGTTGCATTTTCCCAAGATAAGACATTCTTTGACAGTCAGTAGAAGCAAACAATTTTATGACTACTGTGATGAAACTATATAAAATTATTTTTTGTACCAAATAATTCATGCACAACATGTTTAATGTTCAGCTGACTGTCAAGGGAAAAAAAGATCAAGCAAAAGGAGGCAGATGCTATTGAAATCCCTATTTTACAGTTTACAAAAAAGGAGGCAAATAGGTTTTAAATGATGTGTCATGAGTCACATATAGGAAAGTGTCTTAGCTAAGGATTGAACTATATCTTCTGAGAAGGTCTTCCTGAGCTCAGGAGCAGTGATCATTCAACTGTGCCACTTGTTACAGTATTTTTTTTTATTACTCTTACTACTCATATTATTAATAATTATCATTTCTTTTTTATTGACCTAATAATTTCATTCTCAATGAGGAACTTAAAGATATAGGTTGGTGACTCTCTATAAGACTCAGAACTGGTCTGGAAGTCAAGACTTAAAATTAAAATTTCCTTGTTTCATATTTACTGTGTCATGCTTCCTCTGATGAGTGATAATGTTGATGATGGTAAATAATTTTTATTTTCTTATAATTTCCTCATTCTTTCTCATTTTTGTGGATTTAAAATAGAAGTCTACTACATACTAAAATTGTTTTGTATTTATGCATATATATTTCTGATTTGGTCTAAAATTAAAGACTCACATGACTCCAGGGAATCTAAGATATTACCTTCTTTAATTCTCATTTTAAAAATGATCAAACTAAAGCCCAGAGAAGTGATTTAAAAGCCACTAAGTCATAACATTTGAACCCAGATCTTCTCATTTCGAAGCCATTCTCTTTTCATTTGCTGTGTTAAGATTAAGAATGCTAAAAAAGAATGCTAACAATAAACATTATAATAGTTTTCATTTTCATTGTTGTTTACCTCATTAAGTCCTCTTTCTCTTATATGATGCTTCCTCTTCTGTATGTATGTAAAAAATAAGCCCTTAGCTTCCTGAGCAGTGGACACCGAAACATCAAGATCCTTGACATCCACAGTGCCAGATCAGTTGCGTTTATTGAATGAGAATACTTTGGTCTTTTGGATACATCAACTATAATGCTCAAGGAGAGATCTGCCTCAACAACTAGGATTAGAAGTGGCAGTTTTTGCTTGTTCCTAATGCCAGCATTGCCAATATAACAATTAGTATATACTTGCAGGATAATTACTATTAAAGGAAAAACATAAAATGAAAACATATCAAATCAAAAGAGGGAAAGTGTGACTTTTCAGGTGGTTGACAATAACAGTTTCAGTTAGGTGTTAAAACTGAAGTATGGTACAACATCTGTTCAACCAATTTAAAAATGTATTTTCTATGTGTCACTTAAAATATCTCTAGAAACAGAAACATGAAATTTCTTGGAGCGTAAGATTTTTGGTCTTATGACAGATGGTACCTACATCATCCTTGATGTAGTTCATAATGAAAATGTAATGGGGTAATAACTAATAAGGATATAATTAATACAGTACCTTTCCCCTAGGAATTCCAAATACTTGATGCACATACAATTAACCTTTAATAATGCAATTATGCACATATATAGTTAATATGTGACAAATAGCATGACTTATTCATTTTTTATTTCATTTATTTCATTTATTATTCCTTTTTACTTCATTTATTAATCCTACTAAGTACAAGTCATGTTATATGCTGGGGCAAAGAAAGGGAAAAATATTCCTTTCTCTCAAGGAGTTCACAGTCTAATGGGAGAGAAGTTAACATGCTAAAATAAGTATGAAAATAATGCTGATAGAGATCTCTCTCTTTGCTTTATGTAGATAAATAAATTTGTGTGTATTTGATAATAATCAACAGAGATATGTACTTGCAGTGAAAAGGAACCAGAGTCAGTTCTTCCCTCTGACACATGGACTCTGGATGGGCAACTTAACCTCTCAGAGCCCCATGTATCTTTTATAAGGCTGTAAGACATAGGGTAGATGATGACTTTTCTATAGAAAGTAAATAATAATTTCAGGCAGCTATATGGTATACTAGTTAGAGTGTTAGCCTTGGATTAGACAAGATCTGAGTTCAAATTTGTCTTCAGCCATTTACTAATTCTGTAACTAAGAAATCTCAACCCAAATTTGCCTGCATCCTCAGTTGTAAAATTGGGTAATGTACTTTCCAGAGTTGTTGTGAGGAGCAAATAAAATAATACTTGTAAAGTGTTTATTATAGTGCCTGACACCTAGTATTTTCTATCTGAATGATAGTAAATTTTATTATATTTTAAAACATTTAATTTTATAAGATCTTGAATTGAATTGCAGAGAGTAACTAAGTCTTTCACCATTGATCATGCAATATTGCCGTTATTGTGTACAATATTCTCATAGTCCTACTTATTTCCCTCTACATCAGTTCATATGTGTCTTTACAGGTTTTTCTGAAATTATTCTGTTCATCATTCTTATGGCACATTTCTTAAAGAATCCTATCGCCATCATCCACCACAGTTTCTTCAGCCATTCCCCAACTGATAGATGTCCCCTTAATTTCTAATTCTTTGCCACTAAAAAAAGAGCTGGTAAAAATATTTTTGTACAAGTTGGTTCTTTTTTCTTTTTATGATCTCTTTGGGATACAGACCCAGTAGTGGTATTACTAGATCAAAGGGTATGTACAGTTTTATAGCCCTTTGGGTATAGTTCCAGATTGTCCTCCAGAATGGTTGAATCAATGCACAACTCTATCAACAATGCATTAGTGTCTCAATTTGCTATATCCCCTCCAACATTTACCACTTTCCTTTACTGCAATATTGGCCAATCTGATAGGTATGAGGTAGTACCTCAGCATTGTTTTAATTTGCATTTCTCTAATAAAGAGTGATTTAGAACATTTTTTCATACAATTGTAATGGCTTTGATTTCTTTATATGAAGATTGCTTGTTCCTAAGCTTTGCCCATTTGTCCCTGTGGAATGGCTTGTATTTTTTATAAATTTTACTTAATTCTTTATAAATTTGAGAAATTAGACCTTTTTTCAGACATTCATTACAAAATGTTTTCCTGCTTTGTTGGTTTCCTTCTAATCTTGGTTAGATTAGTTTTGTTTTTACAAAAGCTTTTAAATTGGATATAATCAAAATTATACCAATTGACATATCTCCTCTTTGGTTATAAATTGATTATAAATTCTTCCCTTCTTTAAATCTTTATAGATTGGCCAAGTAAATTATTCTGTGTTCCCTTAATTTAGTTATGGTATCACAATATCTAAATTAGGTATCCATTTGGACCTTATCTTGGTATAGATTGTGAGATATTGGCCTATACCATAGCTTCTGCCATACTGTTTTCCAATTTTCCCAGCAGTTTTTGTTAGAGTAAGTTCTCATGCCAAAAACTGTGATCTTTGGGTTTACCAAACAGTAGGTTGCTAACTAAGGTCATTTACTCCTGTCTGTATATTGTGTATCTAATCTACTCCATTGATCTACTATTCTATTCCTTAGCCAGTATCAGATTGTTTTAATGATTGCCCCTTTATAGTACAATTTCAGATCTGGTACTTCTAGGTCTCCTTCCTTCACATTTTTTTTATTAGTTCCCTTGATATGCTTGACCTTTTGTTCTTCCATATGAATTTCATTATTTTTCCTAGTTCTGTAAAATAATTATTTGGTAATTTGATTATAAATTAATTTAGTAGAATTATAATTTTTATTATATTACCTCAGCCTACCTATGAGCAATTAATATTTTCCCAATTGTTTAGATTTGCCTTCATTTGTGTGAAAAGGGTTTTGTAATTGTGTTCATATAATTCCTGTGTTTGCCTTGGCAAGTAGATTCCCAGGTATTTATATTGTTTAAAGTGATGTTAAATGGAATTTCTCTTTCCAGCTCTTGCTGCAGGATGTTGTTGGTAATCTGCAGAAATGCTGATTATTTATATGGATTTATTTTGTGTCCTGCAACTTTATTAAAGTTTTTAATTATTTCAATTAGCTTTTTAGTTGATTCTTTCTAAACATATTGGTTCTAAGGCAGAAGAGTGGTAAGGACTGTAAACCTCAAAATTTCCTTAGACTTATAAATGTTGGAAATTTCACCATTGGGATATTTCATACTTGGAAAATTTCTTACTGATAGTCTATTGGAACGGGAACCCCATTGGCATGGGAGGTTCCTTCTCTTCCCTTCTTAAGATTACCTTAGGACAGAAACCCTTTGCTGAACAATGGAAAGGACTTTGACCTATGCTTAAGCATAGAACAGGAATTTCTTTGAGTCTTGATTGATTTTAGAATTGATACAATGGAGATACTTGGAATAAATCTCCACCCTATTCAGTCCTAATAGGATTGAGTAAGGGCTGCAGCCTAGATCAAAATTTAATTATTCCAATCTCTACCCTACTCAAGTTAACAGGATTTAGAAAGGGCTGTAGCAAAGGAGTAAAGATTTAATCATTTGAAAATATGACCTTCAACAGACATGTGCAAAAGCCAGAAACCTCTGGGCGGTCCTGGGTTAAGCTAGAGCCTCCATTGGCACAGGGAAATTGATGAACAGTGATTGGTAGATGGGAGAACTGAGGGGAGGAACTTGGATGGTTTCCTTAAAGATAGGAGGGTCTGGAGACTGGAGGGGGGTTGAGGAGTTTGGTTGGAGTGATTGCGGGGACTTGGAGAAGCTTGCGCTGAAGGAAGCTGAAGGTGGGGGCCTCTGAGACTGTTTCTCCATTTTGGTCACGTGAGTGATAGGGACTGATCTCTTTTCTTTGCCCCAGCTATCTAAGGGCTTGGGCCTTTTGGCCCAGCCTAAACAGAAGGGGTATTTAAGCCCTATTCCCTTCTCTCCCTTTTTCTCTCTCTCTATCTCTAATTCCTTTCTTACTCCTATTGTAATTAAACTCCAAAAAAGGCTGACGGCTGACTTGAGTTTTTCATTTAGGAATTACATAGCTGATTCCTTGGCGACCTTAAATTAATATATATCAGTCTTTTAAAGTGATTCCCTTGTTACAGGACTAGGCAATGGGGGTTAAGTGACTTACTCAGGGTCACACAGCTAGGAAGTGTCTGAGGCCAGATTATAATCTAGGAACCCCCCCCCCCATTTCTAGGCCTAGATATCAATCACCTGAGCCATTAAGTTGCCCCTTTAGAGTTTTTAATAGGAATGGGTGTTTAATTTTGTTGAAGACTTTTTCTGCATCTATTGAGATAATAATGATGTGATTTTTGTTAGTTTGATTATTGATATGGTCAATTATGCTTATAGTTTTCCTAATGTTAAAGCAGCCTTGCATTCCTGGTGTAAATCCCACTTGGTTGTAGAGAACAATCCTTGTAACATATTGCTGTATTCTCTTTGCCTCGTATCTTATTTACAATTTTTGCATCTATATTCATTAATGACATTGGCCTATCATTTTCTTTCTGTTTTTGTTCTTTCTGGCTTAGTTAATAGTACCATATTATTTTCATAAAAATAATTTGGTAGGATTCCTTCTCTGCTTAATTTCTCAAATAGTTTATTTAGTATTGGGGTTAATTGTTCTTTAAATGTTTGATAGAATTCACTTGTGAATATATCTGCTCCTTGGGAATTTTTCTTGGAGAGTTCATTGATGGCTTGTTCAATTTCTTTTTCTGATATAGAGTTACTTAAGGATTCTATTTCATTTTTTTTTTGCTAATCTTGGCAATTTGTAGTTTTGTAAATATTCACTTAGATTGTCAGACATATTGGCATATAATTAAGCAAATTGGCTCCTAATGATTGCTTTAATTAAGTCTTCTTTGGTGGTAAGTTCACTCTTTTCATTTTTTGACAGTGATTATTTGATTATCTTCAAATTGTTTAACAAATGTCTATTTCCCCCCATAAAACCAACTCCTATTCTTATATAATAGTTGAATGACTCTTTTTCAATTTTATTAATTTCTCCTTTAATTTTTAGGATTTCCAATTTAGTCTTTAAGTTAGGATTTTTATTTTGTTCTTTTTCTATTTATTTTTAGTTGCATGCTTAATTTACTGATCTGGATTTGCTTTTTATATTATATGAATTTCCCCCTAGTTTTCTGTTTCCATTCTAATCTTGGTTTCAATGATTTCACTTGTGCAAAAACATTTAAATTTAATTCAGTAAAAATTATTTACATATGTACATATATCTCATAATGTTCCCTATGACTTTTTGGACATATTAATGATCATTAGAAATAAAGGAATAAAAAGATACAAAATAAAGACCATGTTCCCATGGCTGATCAGCCAATTCAAACACCCACCTTATTACTGCCAAGCTCTGAATGAGAAGTAAGAAGGTGGGACCCTTCACGTTCTTGCCTAATATCCACTGTCTAAAGGAAGTACAAAAGAACAAAAAGTCAGTGGGCTCCTGAGAAATGTAGTTTTTTTTTAGGGTAATGTAACTGTGAAAATATGGTTTTCCAAGACTGTGAATTGCCAAAACTGTAAAGGTTTCGGGCAAACAGTAAAGATAATTTTTAGTGTCTTGATTTAAATAAAAAATTAAGTGGTCTCCATGGGAAAATTCCCAAATATGAAAATACCCGAGTCATCTGGGGTTTATGGAGATTTTAATTAATACAAATGAAGAAATTAAGGGAAGAGAGTGAGAGAGAGAAAGAGAAAATAGTAGAAAGGGCCTAGGTCAAATGGCCTATGCCTGAGCCTTAAGGGAGAGAGAGCCAGTCTTTATCACTCACCACAAGATTGTCTCAAGCAAGCTCCATTCCTTCACTGAAATCCTCAACTCCTGAACCCTCCTCTAAACTCCTGAACTCCTGAACTGAGTTCAGAGAGCTCTTTTTAAAGAGAATTTTCTCTTTTGTCATCTCCCCTAAATTTTCACATCTACCAATCATAGTAGACACTTTTCCCCAGGACTGCCCATTCTTAGTTCTCATCACTCTTTAGTTCTCACCTTCTCTGGGTATATTATATCTTCTGAGTATTTCACATCTCTTTTGCTAAGCTTGCCTTTTGTAAGTTGCTTGACCTTTTAGTGATTAATTTAACCTTTATAGGTACTTAGCACCCTTTTGTATTAGATCTAAAAAATAGACCTAGCTTAGGGTTTTTGCTTCACTATAAGTATGAGTTGGGGACTTTTCATTGTTCAATCAGGAATTTGCAACTTTATCTTCCCCTAAGGCACTGTCTGAGCAGGGCAGAATAATTTTAAAGTTCTCAATACATTCCTGACCAAGTACCTCCATTGTTACAATAGGGGAGTAGCTTAACCAAATCTTCTAAGGTATAGTCTGAGCAATTTTAAGACTCACAGTAACAGATTTTCAATTATACACACCCTACCCTCCACTGTAACAGTTTTTCATGTTTCTTTAGGTGAGATAATTTATCCCATTCCATCTGTGCCTTACTTTTTATTTTAGTACAATCTTCTTTGTTCATTCCTTTTTTTTTCATATCATATCATTCTAATCAGCTTGCTTCACCACCCTCTCAGTATACTCTACTAATAATAAGATTTTTAAAAAATTACAAATATCTTCTTTCCATGTAGGAACACATATAGTTTGACATTATTGAGTCTCTTAAATTCTTTCTTTCTTATTTGCCTTTTTAAGTTGCTCTTGGTTCTTGTGTTTGGACTTTAGATTTTCTGTTTAGATCTTGTCTTTTCATTATGAATACTTGGAAATCTGCTATCTTATTGAATTATCATTTTTCCCCTGAAAGAATATACTCAGTTTTGCTATATTGGTGACTCTGGTTTGCAAAGCTAGATCTTTCACTATATGGAATTGAGATTAATTGTGGTTGAGACTGAAATATACTCATTAGGTGGTTGCCAGGGTTTTAATTTCTAAATCCCAAAATGAATTACTAAAGTAAATGGAATTTATGGTAGTTTATTTACAATAGAGGGAAGATATTTAGGGATTTTTCTCAGAGGTTTATATATTGAATCTCACACTAGGTTCAAGTCCTTTCATATTGGTGTAGAAGTTCATCAATCCCACATCGATTGGTTTCCTTTTGACCTGTGTGCTTTTTTGGCACTTTTCAGTTTAAATCTGTGCTTCTTTGGCACTATGTAAATAAAGTCTGTGCTCCTTTTTTGATCCCTAGAATCAGGCACAATCATTAATAATAGTCCCATAATATTTATCAATAGATGGCAGGTTTCCATAGTCTAAAGCTTTGGAGTATGCATTTATATGTTTAAGCAAATGGATATCTTAGCTTATTGCAAAAATCAAAAATAAAAAGAAAATCTTTTCAATACAATTATATGTACTTCAAAAAATAAAATACTGTATAGTGAAAATAAAGTGCAATAAAATAGTACAGATCTATCAATAGGGAAGGATTATCATAATCAGTAGTTAAATATTATCAATGTAGTCAATTATTCATTATCAACAGAGGGCTACAATGAATCCATGAGTCTCTCTCCCCACTTTTAATAGCCATCGGTGTAGTTAATAGGACTTGGAATGGTCCATCATAAGCAGGTTCAGTTGACCCAGTACTTTTGAAATTCTTTATATACACACTATCACCTGGGTTTAAATCATGAAGCAAGAAGTCAATGGGCCTGCTTGAACAGCAGCTCCAGAGTCATGGAATTCTCACAATTTTGTTTGTAATTGTCTGATATATGTAGCAATGGTTGTATCCCCTCCTAACAATGAGGTATAGGCAGGGGTAAATGATTGTGCCTGAATAGGTGGATGTCCAAATAGCATCTCAAATGGTGAGATGTGTAAATCAGTTCTGGTTTTGCTTTCTGAGATAAAAATAGGGCCAGTGGTAGAATTTCAGTCCATTTCAAATGAGTCTACATGAAAAATTTTCCAATCATAGTTTTAAGTTCTTTATTCATTTGTTTAACTTTGCCGGAGCTCTGGGAATGATATGGTGTATAAAATTTAGGAGTTATCCCCAAGCATGAATAAATTTGTGATAAGAATGAATTAGTAAAATGAGTTCCTCTATCCAAGGCAATACATGCTGGTAGGCCAAAGCGGGGAATAATTTCTTTTAAGAGAACTTTGGCCTGATATGTGGCCTGAGCAGTAGGGAATGCTTCAGTCTATCTGGTCAACTGACCAACTATGACGAGACAAAATTTATACTGTCCAGTTTTCTGCATAGAGATAAAATCCATTTGTAAATGTTCAAATGGTGTGTAAGCGAGAGGACATCCACCAAAGGCTTTTCCCCAAAAGGCATGTTGATTAAAGGCCTGGCAAGTATGGTAGGCTGTACATACTTTAGAGGCTATAGTAGTTATACCAGGGGCTATCCATACTCTTTTAACAGAGTCTATGATGCCATGGGTGCCAAAATGACCATTTTTATGAATACATTGGCAAATTTGTTCATAAAAACTCCTAGGGATCAAGGGTTTTCCTTCAGATGACACCCATACTCCATTAATCTGTTTTGCTTTAAAATTTTGTTTCCATTTTTCCACTTCCTTTTCATTATTGGAAAATAATAAATTTAAGTCATCAGTGGTTGTTAATGGTAAAATTAATTCAAGTCCTTCTATGGCTAGTGGCTTTGCAGCAGAATATGCTCAGTCATTTCCCCTAGAGACAGGGACATTGCCCCCTGTATATGCAGAACAATGAACTACAGCTATGGCTTTGGGCAGCTGGAGAGCAGAAAGAACTTCATTAATAATTTCTGCATTATATATAGATTTTCCAGCTGAGATTAAAAATCCTCTTTGGAGCCATAGCATGCCAACAGCATGACATATACCAAAGGTGTAGCAGGAGTCTGTATAGATTGTGACTCTTTTATCTTTTGCAATGATACAGGCGTGTTTCAATGCTGTGAGTTCTGTACCTTGTGTGCTTACATTTGAGGGTAAGGAAGTTGACCACAGAGTTTCAAATTAATTAACTACTGCAGCTCCTGTATAGTGCACACCATCTCTCATAAATAAAGAACCATCTGTAAATAATATTAAATCTGAATTATCCAATGGGGTGTCCAGTAAATCATTATGAGACTTATCAACAATGGACACTAAAGATGTACAATTTCTCTAGGAGTTGGTAAATCAGGAAGTAAGGTTTCAGAATTAAGTACTCCACAGCATTTTAGTGTGATGTGTTCATTTTTTAGTAGTGTCATTTCATATCTAGTAATCCTTTGATCAGTAAATGCTTGTTTCTTATGTCTTAATAACAATGCCTCAACCTCATGTGGGCACATTATGGTCAGAGGGCATCCCAGTACCAGATCAGCTGATTTAGTTACTATTAAAGCCCCAGCAGCTACTCCTCTAAGGCACGGTGGTGTTCTGGCAGCTACTGTATCTATACAGCCTTGAAAATTTCTTGAATTATGGTGTCCAGTTGGTGTCCAAGTTAAAAAACTTGATTATGTTTTATAGTCTAATAATCTCAAATTGCCTTTCCTGGCTATTTTCCAGGTCACTTGTTTTTTCAATGAGATATTTAATGTTTTCTTTTTATTATTCTTTTGATTTTGTTTTATTGTTTCCTTGGATGTCTCATGAAGTCATTAGCTTCTAGTTGCCTGATTCTAATTTTTATGAAATGAGTTTCTTCTATCAACTTTTGAGCCTCTTTTTTCATTTGGCCCATTTCTTCTTGCTTTGTTTTCACTTCTGTTCTCCTATTTCCTCTGCCTCTTTTAATTGATATTTGAAATCCCTTCTGAGCTCTTCCAAAATCTGAGTCCAATTTATATTTTTTCCTTTGGGACTTTATGTGTGTTTGCTTAGCTTTCAGCGTGCCCTACTGTGTCTGTCTCCCCTTCTTTATCTCCATAAAATTATCTATGGATAGGTGTTTTTTTATGTTTGTTCACTTTTCCCAGCCATATTCTTGACTTTCACTTATATTTTAAGGGCAGGTTTTATTCTCTATGAAGATAGGGCACCCTCTTAAACTTCAGTTCTTCCTTGATGCTACCCTTAGCCTTATTTTTGGGTTGCTGAAAGTTTCAGTTCTTCCAAGATGGTATATGATGTCCTATGGCTATAAGCTCTGATAACCAACTTCCACTACTGATTCAGATACCTCCTGAGATTGCTGATGTTTCAAATTCTAGCTTCAGGATTGTGCGTTGGCTTTTTGTCTCACTTTGGGATTGATCAGGTCATACATCCAGCAGGTTGCCCTGCCCTGGAGTCCCTCTCTTGAGCTTTGTAAAAGGTCAGCCAGGCTCCCTTAAGTTGGAACCTGGAGACTGACTCTTCCAGGGTTTGTGGGCCCAGTTCTGGCCTAGATTGCCCCAAACTAAGATCTACATCCTTACCAAAAGTCCAAGCTGGGACTCCTGGCCTTTCTCTGTGCCCACACAAATCAGGATGGGTAGAACAGATTGACCTGGGCTGGAATTCTGAACCTCACCACAGGCTTAGAACTTTGGTGTACATTGGGTTAGACCGCTATTGGTCCAGGTAGGGTCTCATGGTCTAGATGTTATCTTGGGCTCAGGTTTAGAACTGGTAATAGTATATTGGGGTAGGGAGTAGCAGTGTGTGTCTTGCCATTGCCTTACTCCTTACTCCTTGCTATATCTTCCTGTTGGCTATGTTCACTTCTCACCCCAGTGCCCCAGATGTTCTTTGCCTACCTTTCAATTCCTTCTCTTCAAGAAAGTTACTTCACCATGTCTCTTTGTTAGTCCTTTCATTCTTGTCTTCATTTTTGTCATTATTTTAAGATTGGTTGAAGGAGATTCTCATGGAGGTTTTGAGCTTCCCTCCTTGTACTCTGCCATCTTGACTCCACCCAAAAACACTCAGAAAGCTATTTTTTTTACAACATGGTGAGTAATATGTTGAGCTTGGTATGAAGAAGGCAAGTTTAAATTCTACCTTTTTTACCTATCTAAGCCTTAATTTCTTTATATGTACAATGGAGGCTAATAATTCATGTTCCTGTTGAGAATCAAATAAGATAACATGTAAAATGCTCCACGTGATTTAAAGTGCTATATAAATGCCAATTACTATTATTATACCATCATTATCATCACTATTCCTAAGAGGATTAATTAAAATCTACATCCTTTGTTAGGAAGATGAATGATTTAGAGGGAAAGTTATGAAATAGGAAATGATTATATAGTTTTTATACTTTTTCTAAACCAGTGACTACTGCTGAGTTTTAACTAAATGGAATGACCTTTAGATAGCCTTAACCAGTTAGTTCTTTTTTTCAAGATAGTTATATGATTAAAGAACACTAGAAGGTAGAAAAGTCTGGGCTTCTGTGGTTTGAAGAAGTATTTTCCCTAATCAAAAAGTTCTGAAAAAATATTGACTCCTTTATCCATATGTTTGTATTGGAACTAAGAGACAAAAAAGCAAAAAATATACTAGTTATAAATTTGCTCTTGCTTGGTAAGCCATAAAGGACTCTCTTGAGTGTTTGAAAATGTAATAAAGCCACAGGAACCTGAGTTTTCTCCAATAAATCAATATATAATTGATGCTGGCAAAAGGACTGGGAATAAATGGATTGAACAGCATGGAACAACTTTATTTCCATGTCTTCTGTTTGAAGTCCAATCAATTCACTTCATACAATGCTCAGATCCAGGAAACAGCCTGGAAACTAAAACATTCACAGCTGAACAGTTTCTAAACAAGAGCCCCCAAGGAGAAATTAATTACTATCTCACAGCCAAAGGGAACACAAAAGTGAAGGTCCTGGGTTAGGTGCCACTCCTGAAATAACAAAACAAAATTGTTCATCCCATTTTGGGATTGTTTCACAGAGCTTGGTTTGAATGGTTTCAGGACTTCATGAATCTCTATAGGAAATATCCACTGGTAGATGATGAAGAAAGGGGAACCCAGCTGATTCTTGTTTAAACATGAACTGTTCTTTTAAGCTCATTATATGCAAATTGCTAGTATGAAGTTAGCACATTCATCCCATCCAGAACAATTTTTTCCCCTGAAAGAACAACAGCAATCCCTCTACCATTTGTCCATATAGAAACTTACACTTAAAATTGAAGTCAAGAACAAAGCATATAAAGAGCAAGCTCACATCAGTACTATCATATTGATGTTCCTTTGGATGAAGATTTTCTCACAAAAAAGGAATGATTCCTATTATCATATGTGAATAAAGAATATAAATGGTAAGATTCTAGTATTAGAAGCCTAGATAGCAATGAAATATTTGAATTCTTGCTCAAAACTGCATATTTAGCACAGTTGTACTCTACTCCATTATATAAGGTGATTTTTCCCCCTAAGAGTAATTAAATATTTCTTAAGGAAAATAAAAGCTGCTTTTCTATAACATGTGATGGATGCTGAGCATAGATCTCATTTCACCTTGATTATTAGCAGCACTTAGATGATTTTATTAGTCTGTTATACTGCCCTTCAGTAACAAAATTTGTATTTTTGGTGGGAGGGAAAGAATTCTGAATGTTTAATCATAAAGAAGCTGCTTTTTGCTCTATTATGTTGATAACATAAAAATAAATCTTAAATGTGTTTTATTCACACATTTAGAAGTATTACACTTTGAAGAGTTAAACTGGTATATAATTACGAGATGATCAGAAACCAAAGAGCATGGACCTTAAAAAGAAACCTATTTACAATAAAATTGTATAGCTTAAATTTTATTTTAATTGATGCTTTCAGCATGACAGCAAGAATAAAGGTTGAACACACCTTAAGCAGCTCAGGGGAACAGTGGAAAGATAATTGTTCCTGAGGGAACAATCCCAAGTCATTTAGAATAGATATTAATGTTTTAAAATTAATTTTATTTATATCTTTTGGTTTTTCATTATCCCTTTTTAATATATAACTTCCCTTGCCCCTACCCCCAATTCTACAGAAATATTTTCTGACAGGAGATGAAAGGAGAAAAAAAAACCAGTTCATTGAAACTAATCAACATATGTAGTAAATTCATCCATATGCAGAGCCCTACACTGCTATAGGAGTAGCTCAGTTTCTTCTCAGAACTAGCTCAATAGTTCTCAGTTTCAGTTTGCTCACATTTCTTCTTCAGGATCAGTTTGATATAATTATATAAATAATGTTATAATCATGTAATTATAATAAACTTTCAGTTTGTTTTTACTTACATTTTTATGTCTTCATGTAATTTTCTGTTACTTTTTACTTAAATTTGCATCTGTTCATATATATGCTCATATCTTCATAATTTCTTACATTCATTGTTTCTTATGACACAATATTTCCATTGTTATTTGTACTACATTTGGTGATCATTTCACATTTTCTGATTGGTAAAATGTCTTTTAATTCATGTATATAGTCTATCCTATTGATAGATTTTGGAAAGTATTAAGTTCCAGTAAAAGTATGATTACTGAACAAATTCTTGTTGGATTGACAGAAAATATTTGTCTTATACATACATACATATGTATATACATATATTTACAAATACACACACATATATATATACATATATATACATATATATTTGTATGTATGTATGTATGTGTATATATATATATATATATATATATATATATATATATATATACATCTTACAAATATACCCTTAAAGATAAAATTTTAAGAATTGGGGAGAGACCTTGAAAGAGAATCTTGCAGGCTGAGGGAGAGTCTGGCCTGGGGGTCAGGGAAAAAGAGCTGAGGATGCTGGGAGAAGAGCTGCTGAGAGAGTTCTAAACCAAGGGACTGGACTTCCAATTTTGGAAGCAGAGGGAGAGGAGTGTTTTCTGGGAGTCAGAGATTTCTGATGCCAGGAGGACAAAAAAGCTGATTTCATCTTGCTACATACCTGTCTCCATCTTGAAATCCTCTACAATTCCCTCATCATTAAACTCTTGCTAGTCAAGACTGATCAAAAGTCAGTGGGACTCTGAGGCAGGGGTCATCAGTCCTTTCCCCTGGGTATCTTCCCTTTACATTATTCCCTGGTAGGATAACAAAGATTTAGTTTAAGTTATAGTAATATTAGGAGATAAGGAAGAGGGTGTTTGGGGCCAAAGGCTTTGAGGCACCAAGCCTCAGGCTAAGGACATTGGGTTTCAAACCTCTCTTGATATTAACGGTTAGGGCTCCCTTAATCTCTCCTTCCTACTTCCTGATCTCTCCTGCTTTCATTCCCCATCCCTTTCAAAATAATTGTCAATTACTGTCAGAGATTGGTCAGAGGCTTCTTGAAGGATAGAGGTTGGATATGTGGCCATAAGACCAAAGGGTGAAATCTTTGTTTCATCTGATACAAGCAAAAAGCCAGTTTGCCTTTGGGGTTATACAGAAGGGTCTCACAACAAAGACCCTTACCCCAGAAAAGGACAGGCTGGGATATCACTTCTGCCCAGTTATTGAGCCCCATTCAAAGGAAGAGCTAAAGACTGATTCCTCTTCCGGTTAAGATGGCGGCTTAGAGAAAGCTAAAGCTCAGATCTCCTGAAAACCCTTCCCGACCCGATCTCAAACGATAAGCTCCTAAGGCGCCGAAATTCAAAACGATCAACAGCACAGACCCTGGGAACCCTCCTCCTGGACCTGGACCCGGATCAAAAGGTACGGCTCCCCTTAAAAGCCAGAACCCGAGATCCCTCGGACCTCAGGGGTAGGAGCGCAGAGTCCAAGGCTCCCGGAAGCCGCAGCCCAGCCGGGCTCAGAGAGCAGAACCCTCAGGGCCTTCTACAGTCCTGGTGAAAGTTACTGCCTGGGGCTTCTGCTGCAGAGAGCTGGTCGAAACAACATCAACCCTCAGGGCAGGCAAGACAGCCTCACGGGCTGGATCCTGCTATCCAAGTCTCAGTGAAAGTCCTTGCCCGGAGCTTGGGAAAGCTGCAGCCCATCCCCCCGCAGGCCGACGAAACAGCCTCACGGCCAGCGATTCTGAAGGCAACTTCCGGAAAGCGAGCCGGGGGGAGAGTGTGGCCTCGTGGTCCGACCCTTCCATTCCAGTTCCAGTGAGGCATATTCAGTTTAACCCAGGGAAAGCTCATAGAACTATCTGCCCAGGACTAAAGCCTCTGAACACCAGAAAGAGACAAGAAAAACTAATCCTCCACATTCAGAAATGGCAAACTCCACAGAACCACAGAAGCCCCAAAATACCAAGAAAAATAAGAAGAAAGGGGCGACTTTGGACACATTCTATGGAGCCAAAATACAAAATACAGAGCAGACAGAAGATAATATAAAAGAAAATGCTCCAAAACCTTCCAAAGGAAATGGAAACTCTCCACAAACCTATGAAGAATTTGAATCAGAAATGACCAAAAAGATGGAAGCCTTCTGGGAGGAAAAGTTGGAAATAATGCAAAAGAAATTCACGCATCTACAAAACCAGTTTGACCAAACTGTAAAAGAAAACCAGGCTTTAAAGGCCAGAATCAGGCAGCTGGAAGACAATGATCGTGTAAAAGAGCAAGAATCAATAAAGCAAAGCCAAAATACCAAGAAATTAGAAGAGAACATAAAATATCTCACCGACAAGGTGATAGATCTGGAAAATAGGGGGAGAAGGGATAATTTAAGAATAATTGGACTCCCAGATAAGCCAGAAATAAACACCAAACTGGACATGGTGATACAAGATATAATCAAAGAAAATTGCCCAGAGATTCTAGAACAAGGGGGCAATACAGCCACTGACAGAGCTCACAGAACACCTTCTACACTAAACCCCCAAAAGACAACTCCCAGGAATGTAATTGCCAAATTCCAAAGCTATCAAACAAAAGAAAAAATCCTACAGGAAGCCAGAAAAAGACAATTTAGATATAAAGGAATGCCAATCAGGGTCACCCAAGACCTTGCAAGTTCTACTCTGAATGATCGTAAGGCATGGAACATGATCTTCAGAAAGGCAAGAGAGCTGGGTCTCCAACCAAGAATCAGCTACCCAGCAAAACTGACTATATACTTCCAAGGGAAAGTATGGGCATTCAACAAAATAGAAGACTTCCAACTTTTTGCAAAGAAAAGACCAGAGCTCTGTGGAAAGTTTGATACCGAAAACCAAAGAGCAAGGAATACCTGAAAAGGTAAATATTAAGGAAAGGGGAAAATGTTATCTTCTTCTTTCACTCAAACTCTCTTCTATAAGGACTACATTTATATCAACCTATGTATACTAACATGTGGGGAAAATGTAATGTATAAATAGGGGGTAAAGAAAGACCAAATAGAATAATCATTCTCACATAAAGACTGATTCCTTCTCTTGCTCCCAGATAAACCCATAGTTCTGAGGTCAGTCAGCTTTGGGAAAGGAGAGACAAAACCATCTCTCTCCAGACCCTTCAGTTTCCTCACACTCCTTTTACCTCCATATTTCTTTTCAACTTCTCACTGAAGAGACACCTCCATTCAGTGAGAAAACCTTGTTACCCCTCTCCACCAGTAAGAGAGGAGAGTAATTCCTGTTCCATTTTCTCTCTCTTCTTTCCTCATCTTTTACAAAATATAATCCCCTGGTTCTACATTCATGAACCTCTGGAAAATTTGAGATATGTTGCATAACCAAAATGACACAGTCTGTTAATCATTTGGTTGATTGTCTCCTATTTTTGTAACTTCCTTACTAAGTTAAGATATTCTACAGAATCAAATTTGATTAATTTTATTGAGCCAGATAATTTGTTCATTAAATATGAAATGAAGGATGTAAGCATACTTCTTAACCCTGGTCTATTAGCAGAGTCAAGTGAATCAGAAAGAAGTTTGAAGGAAGTAACCCACAACCACAACAGAACTTCAGTGTCAATGACAGAGCTTCTGTCACAAAAAATGCTTTGAAGAATAACCCTGAATTAGACAGATGATCAACTCTGGGTTTCTACAACTAACTGGTGTCTACAGTTGGATCTCACACCTATACTTGATGAAACAATGTTGACACTTAGTGATCAATAAGATGATCAGTCTCAGAGATGATAAGAAAAAAAAAGGAGTGAGAAAAGGTCATTGAATTAGTAGTAGTAGTAGTAGTAGTAGTAGTAGTAGTAGTAGTGATAGTCTCTCGGTGACCGAGAGTGATGATTGTCTTTGTGCAGTTTCATCTACGGTGTACCCTCATGTGGCTTTGGAGTCCAAAGGCTGAGGCGTACAGTTTGTGGCACATGGGGCATGGGACTCCAGTTGTTAGCGGAGGTGCGGTTGTGGCCTGGTGTCTGCCTTCCTGCGCAGTGGCAAGACATCGACGTCGCTCATCTTCAAAGGTGGTGGCGGCATGGTGAATGTGGGTTCGCCAGCTGCTTCTGTCAGAGGCAGTGAGTTCTAGTTGCTTTGGTGTCATGCCAGCCCACTTCAAGTTGGACTTTAGCTGATCCTTGAATCTTTTCATTGGTCGGCCTTGTTTCCTGAGTCCAGCTGGCAGTTCACCATAGAATACCTGTCTTGGTATTCGCTGTGGGTCCATACGGATGACGTGTCCAGACCATCGTAGCTGGGCTTTGAGGACCAGGACTTCGATGCTGGTGGAGTTGGCTCTGTGGAGGACTTCCTGGTTGGTGATATGGTCCTGCCATTGGATCCTCATGATTGACAGGAAAGAGCGTTGGTGGAATTGCTCCAACTGCTTCATGTGCTTCTGGTACAGTGACCAGGTCTCGCAGCCGTACAGGAGCGAGCTGAGGACCACTGCATTATACACTTTGAGCTTCGTCGCAGTGCTTACACCTCTGTGTTGGAGGACTTTGGAGCGCAAAAGGCCTGATTGGCCTTTTGGATCCTGGCATTAATCTTGTGGTCTAGGGACCCATAGTTGGCGATGGTGCTGCCCAGGTACTTGAAAGTGTTGACGTTAGAAAGCTGCGTGCTGTCAATTGTAATGCACGGCTGGTTTGTTGGCCTCCCTGGTGCAGGTTGGAACAGCACCTCTGTTTTGCTGAGGCTGATAGTCAGGCCAAACAGTTTTGTTGCGGTGGATAACCTGTCCACAATGGTTTGAAGATGATTTTCTTGGTAGGCCATGAGAGCACAGTCATCTGCGAAGAGAGCTTCCAGGATGAGTCTCTCTGTTGTCTTTGTTTTTGCAGTCAGGTGGCAAAGGTCAAATAGTGAGCCATCCAGTCGGTATTTGATGTAGACACCCAGGTCTAGATCCATCACAGCATGTCGTAATACTTGGGTGAAAAAAAGGTTGAATAGTACCGGAGCGAGGACACAGCCTTGTTTCACACCACTGGAGATGTTGAAGCGATTGGAAGTCTCTCCACCAGATAGGACTTCCCCTGTCATGTCGACATGAAAGAGCTGGATCAGTTTGATGAATTTTTCTGGGCAACAGAGCTTGTTGAGTATCACCCACAATGTGTCCCTGTTCACCGTGTCGAACTCCTTTATCAGGTCTATGAAGACAATGTAGATACTTAGGTTCTGCTCAAGGCATTTTTCCTGCATTTGCCTCACTGTGAAGACCATGTCGATGGTGCTGTGATCTGGTCGGAAGCCACATTGTGATTCAGACAGGTTCTGCTCTGAGACAGATGACAGGAGTCTGTTGAGTATAACACGAGCAAGGATCTTTCCAGCAGTAGAGAGTAGTGAGATGCCTCTGTAGTTGTCACAGGCTGCTCGTGAGCCTTTGTTCTTGTTTATAAAACAATGTGGATGCACCCATGATCAAAACTGTGGCATCTCATTGACTACATCATTGTACACTGGTGAGACATCCAGGATGTAAAGATCACCAGAGCCACGAGAGGAGCTGAATGCTGGACAGACCACCGATTGATTAGAGCGACTCTTCAAATGCACATTGTGCCTTGCCATCCAAAACGCGCCCAGACAGTTTGCGCGAGTCGTCTTAGAGATCCATCTTATTTGCAAACATTCCAGTCCTGCCTGGACAACAAGCTGTCTGCCAAGGGACCACTCACTGGAAGCTCAACCGAGAAATGGAACCAGTTCAGAGACACAGTGAAGGAAACATCAAAGGCAGTCCTAGGCCCCAAACAACGCAACCACCAGGATTGATTCGACGAGAACAACACTGCTATTGAAGATCTATTGAGCAAAAAGAACAAAGCCTTTATGGAGTGGCAAAATAACCCAAACTCTGCTCCTAAAAAGGACAGATTCAAGTCTCTCCAAGCCATGGCGCAGCGTGAGATCAGGAAGATGCAAGACCGATGGTGGAAAAAAAAGGCAGAAGAAATCCAGCGTTTTGCTGATACGAAAAACTATAAACAATTTTTCAGTGCCCTCAAGACTGTCTATGGGCCATTAAAACCCACCACCACTCCCTTGCTATCCTCTGACAGTGACATTCTCATAAAAGATAAAAAAGGCATCAGCAACAGGTGAAAAGAACACTTCAGTCAGCTTCTCAACCGACCCTCTTCAGTCGACCAAAGTGCCCTTGACCAGATCTCCCAAAATCACACCATTGAACAACTTGACATCCCTCCTTCAATACAGGAAGTCCAAAAAGCCATTAAACAAATGAGTGCAGGCAAGGCACCCAGTAAAGATGGGATCCCAACTGAGGTGTACAAAGCCTTAAATGGAAAGGTGCTCCAGGCATTCCACATAGTGCTGACCAGCATATGGGAAGAGGAAGACATGCCCCTAGAACTCAGAGATGCCTCCATCACTGAATTAGGTCATTGGCAAAATACTAATGACTTGGGAAACAATAAACTGTAGAGTAGTGAGTAAAGAAGTCAACCTGTAGGGTTTTGGCATAGTGATTGTGTGGGGAGGAAGCAGAAGCTAAAAGTCATTTGAAGTCTATGCCTTCTCTGTGACTCAGGTTCCTCATCCAAAAAATGAGGAAATAGGACTAGTTGATCTCTAAAATCTTTTCTAACTCTGGAACTAATCTTATGATGTCTAAGGATTCTTCTGGCTTTGAAATCTTGATAAATCTTGATATATAGAGTAAATTTTGAATTTGAATTCAGCTTTCTAATGAATACCTATATCTTATTTCATTTTCATATTCCTAGTTCCCAATGTATGGAGTGGAAATTGAGAGAACCTCAGAAATTTCAAAGTTCTCCCTCTTTTACCACTTATTAAAAATATACAATTTATTGTATTAATAATTTAATTTAATTTAATAATTAATTATTAATTATTTATTTATTTATTTATTTAATGATTTAAAATATAATCTTTTATTGAGAGAGGGAATAGGGGCACTGTCTCAAAGTCATTGACCAAAGACCAATGCCACAAAATTCACAGAAAGATCCCTTACTTATAAGAGAATTTTGATGCAATCAAGTTTCCCAGAAGGGATAATAACATTTTTACCATAGTTAAAGACAAGAGTGTTGAATAGCTTTACAATAGCTTTATAATGGACACATTCAAGCTATTTAGAATCTTCAAGAAATTGGAGAATAGCTTCACAATGGATTCATCCAAGCAAATCAATATTTTAAAGAAATGATCAGGAAATAGGAGACAAATACAAGGAGGGGAGTAATTCAGGACTGGATTATCTAGGAGGGGCTGATGAGAGGATGGGTCAAACCTCTGGGCATGACCTCCTGGAAGAAGCTTCAATAATCCAAATACAATGATACAAAAGGATAGTCTTCTAAGACAAAAGGATACTCAAGATTGGTACTTATGATTTGATCACAGAGTAAGGGAGAAAAGGGGTTAATTTTTAAAGGGTTAGATTTTATATTTTAAGAGTGTCATCACCAGGAATTTAATTAATTCTAAAGATATTTTATTTACAATTTCATTACTGTAGAAAGAGTGAAGCAAGAAATCAGAGAGAGGATAAGGTAAGATATATAGCCTCAGCACTAAGTAATCTATCTCTGTCCTCCCCCCAGCAGGGAGAGTTAGTTTCAGCTTGCCTTGGCAAAGGCAAGGACCTGGGGAAACCTCTCTCAAGAGTAGGTCTTTACTGAGGCCAGTCTCTTAAAAAAAACCAGCAGGTAAGAGTATGCCTTTTGCTCACCACATGTCAGTCCAGTCAGGAACAGTGTCTCAGGTCCAGGCAGCAGATCCTTCTGCCCCACTTCTCCGGCCTCAACTTGAAAGCATGAAGAATTGAATTCCTTCAGGAAGTTGTCACTTCCTTTTAAAGACATTTTCTCTTGCATCACTTCTTGTGTCTTCCCCTAAATTTTACATCTACTAAATTACAGTTGACACTCTGTTCTAGGACTGCCCAAAAGGCAGTCACTTGATTCTGATTCATCACCCATTATAGCACATGTAGGTCACAGACCTCCTCCACTCAAGTGTGAATGGGGTGTTTACATTTTTGGTAATGAAATCTAAAAATACGCCTAGGTTTATAATTGAATCTTCACAATCAGGAGAGAGTTAATTAATTTCATTGTTATAATCAGAGAAGAGATAAATTTAATCTTCACAACAGGTGCTTCAGGATCTAAGACCTCTAGTCTAGAACTCTCATCTAGGACAATTCCCAGACAGACTCACTTAAAACTGTAAAGTTTTTCTAAGGATATGTATGTGGGGGTGGGGATAGGGTGGGGGGTGGAACACCAGCTTTTAGATATTAATAGCTCTTAATAACTTGAGAATAACACACTATTTCTTACTCCACACTCTAGCATTGGTTTTTGTGTATTCTAAGTAGTTTGTAAAGGTGTATAAAATCATCAAGTAAAGGTGTATAAAATCATCAAGTAAAGAGGTGGAACTAGATTTTAAAAATTAAATATCTGACAGACAAAGTACCATAGAGGTCAAATGCTTTCCTGACAGTAAAGGAAATTAAAGTGCTTAAGGGAGGATTTTTGTCTTGTTGAAGTTCACACTGGTAGATACCATAAGAGGAAGAATTTAAGTCTAGTCTGGAAGGAGGCTGAGTGAGATGTTTTGTGATACAACCCAAAGGAAATTATCATTAGAAGAGAAGGAGTCAGAATATAAACAATAAAGGAAAATAAGGGAGGGGGGGAAGTGGAGACTGAAATTACCAAATATCTCAGGATAAAGAATATTCAAAGATCTAGAATACAGGCAGAAAAATCAACAAGGAAAAAATTAGGGGCAGATGGGAATATGATTTTAAGATCTAGTAAATGATTAATGTATATATGAATAAGTGATGTACAACAAAGAAAAAGGATCTAAGACTTGAGCAGGGGACCATGTGGAATTTGAGGAGAACATGTAACTACAATGGGATGAATCCATTAGTTTAAATTAGAGATTAAAAATTATGTGAGCAGAGTTAATGCTTTATAGAACAAAAATAATGGACAGAATAGGAAAAAGAAAACCTTGAATCTATGATGTCAAGTCTCACCAAAGAAACCAAAAGAGAATATGTTGAACATGTAAATATACAGAAGTGAAAGATAATCTAGAAGAAGAGAAGCAAGATGACAACATTAAAAGATAATATGCTCACTATCCAATCTCTGTTGAAATTTTAGACATTTAAAATCCTGGTCAAGGTCCAATTTCTATATGAATCATTCCCTGTTCCTCTCAAATGATGATCATTTCTCCCTCTCCTAAGTTCCTCCAAAACCTTTGTTCATCTATCTCTTATGTACTCATTGTAATTAATGCAAGTAGAAGGCAAACTTCCAGTTACATACTTCCATCCAGTTTTAACCCTGGGAGAAATTTGATAATTTATCCTTTAGCCTCCACTCCAAAGAATGAAGAAGGCCCTCCCACAGGAAGTGACCAATCCTTTTAAAGACACTTATTTTTTGTCACTTCCTGGGTCTTTCTCCACTTTTTACATGGGCAAATCATAGTCTAAAACCTTGCTTAGGACTGCCCAGGAGGCAATCAGTTGATTCTGATTCATCACCCACTATTGTACACATGGATCACAGACCTCCCACTTAATGATTAAGTGGGATGTTTATACTTTTGGTGATTAGATCTAAAAATGGGCAGATCTTCTCACTCAACTTTAAGTAGGATGTTCTAAAAATAGTCAGGGATTACAATTTTAATCTTCACAATCAGGAGAGTGTTAATTTTAATCTTCACATTAGGTAATATCATTTTATGACCACACACTTGCCTGTTCTATCAACTGTCCACCTACTAAATTTCAATGAAAATTACCCTACATGAAAATGATCATATGCTTCTCAGTTCAAAGGATAATTGGTTTTAGAGCTGGACAGAATTTAAATATAATCTGTTCGAATTCCCTACATTTGTGGTTGAGGAAACTGAGGCTTAGAAATGTTAATAATCTTGTCATCTACTCAACCCCAAAATACTCTATCCATAATTATTACAAATTTATTATTTCCTCTTTCTGAAAGCCTTTCTCAGTCTTCATTTTCCTTCATGTACTTCTTTATTATTCTTAACATTTTTTTACTATATTCCTGAGTACTCATTTGACTTCTTTGATACTGCTGTTTTGGGCTTCTTTCTTGATTCTTAGATGTTTTCTCCTTTATTAGATTATCATGCATGTTCTTATCCCTCAGTATAGCCATAACCTTGGGCTCTCTCCTATGTCCAAGTCTCTTCTTTCCATATATTCCTCTTTAATGGTTTCTTTGTTCTTATTTCAGAGTTAAAATATTGTTGGAGAAATGACTTCCAAATCTATACATCCAGTAATAATCTCTCTCTTGAATTCCATAACTCTCTAGAGTTCCATAACAATTACTGTACAAATGGAAATTATTATCTCCTCATATTACCTGACCCTTCTTCAAAAATTTCTTATTGATCTTGATAGCAGCAATATCTTTTCATCTAGGTTTGAAGTTTTGGTGTCATCTTTGGTTCTTTTAATATCTCCTTTTTATCCCTATATCCATTGAGCTATCAAATACTGTTGATTATATGTCCAAAATATTTCTCACACAATATTTGCTTTTGGTCATCAAATTAGTTAATACCCTTATTGTATGTTGTATAGTCTACTGTAATAACTTCCAAATTGATATTCCTGCTTACAATCTCCTCTGTTTCTAATCCATTCTTCATAAATATGTCAAAATGTTCTTCCTATAGCACAGATCAGATGGTCATTTCCCTGTTCAAAAATCATCAGTGGCTATACATTTTTTATTGATGAGATATAATCATCCTAAGCATAGCATAATATACATGTATTTAGTTATAGTATATGATTAATAACAATAATACTAGAAACATGTTTGATGATTTATTAGTACAAAGCAAACAGTATACAATATTTTCAGTCATTAAGACAACCCTAAGAGGATGACACTACAAATAATAAACTTATTTCACACACAAGAAAATGAATTCAGAATGGCAGAGTGAATTTTTTAAGTACATATGAAAAAGATCTAGTGAATTTAGTAAATAAAATATGTCAACACCACTATTTGGAAGGCAAAATGGTTAATGACATTCACCAGTTAATAAGAGGTTAATTAAAAAGTCACAGTATATGGATTGTGGGAAGTAATAGTCTTGCTATATTTTGTCTAAGCCAGACCATATTTAGTTCTTTTCTGGACTAGAACATTTGCAGAAGTTGGTGTCAGATGATAACAAGTCTGAAAAGCAAGCTGAAGAAAGATCATCTTTTGAAAGGGGAGGTGCTTGGCATGAGAAAGAGGAGATTTAGCAGCCAAAAGGATGTCATGCGCAAGGAATAAGTAGGTCAGTGTCACTGGAAAGCACGTGGTGAGATATGGGTTGTAAAACGACTGGAAAGGTAGGAAGGGGTCAGATTATAAAGGGATTTATAAACAAAACAGAGGATTTCATGTTTGATTTATATAAAAGGATGCAATTGGTAGTCATGGAAGTTTACTGAGTGGCGCAGATGGAACTGTGCTTAAGGAATAAAAATTTAAGAGCTGAGTTAAAGATGGACTGCAGTGGGACAAGATAAGTTAAGAAAACTAATAAGTAGGATATTTCAATAGTCCAGGGATGAGGTGATAAGGTTCTTTTCTGAGATGATTGAGTTATAGAGAAGCAAAGGGGGATTTGCCAGAGATATTATGAAGGTAAAATAGACATGTGTTGGTAACAAATTGGATATAGAGTTTAAAAAGAAGATGACCTAGGTAGTGAGAAAAAGAAACTGGGAGGATAATACTAAAAAGGAAGATAGAAAGAAGATAGAAGAAAGATAATTAATTGAATTTAAGAAATATTACATTTGTAATGTCTACATGACATTCTTGAGATTTCTAATAGATTTTTAAAGATATGAAAATGGAGATCAGAAGAGATGTTAGGGATGGATGAATAAACACTAGAATCTGATGCCTAAACAAGATAGTTAAATCCATGGGAGCTGAGAAGATCATCAAGAGAATAGGTAGAGGGAGAAGAGAAAAGATTCAAGATAGAGCCTTGGGTGACCCTTAGGGTAAATGGGGTGATGCTCTGGATGAAGATCCAGCAGAGACTAAGGAAAGATCATATAGAAT